>NC_142098.1:21636833-21954000 GCF_054644295.1 Miniopterus natalensis
GACTTAGAGCTCTGGCGAGGTTTTCAACCCCTGCTATCGACAGCTAATTTCTTGAGCAAATTTATTCACTGTTTTTGAAAGAAAAAAAGAAAAAATTGGCAGCCAGGAGCCACCTCAGATGTGCAGCCTGTTTAGAAATTTCTGAGTTCAACTTTCTTAAGCATTTCTGTTTCTTTCTCAAAGAACATTCTAGCAACATGACATAGTATTTGTCTGTGACCTTTCACCAGAGGGCACCAGGATGGAGAAGCTCTGCTTACTTTCTGAAGATAAGGCAAAATGTTTTATCTTGAACACAGGCTTATTTCTCTCTCTCTCTCTCTTTTTAGGGTCAGAAGGAAGAAAAAGCTTAAAGTCTTTTGATTTTGACAGCAGAATTTAGCTGCCTGTCTCAGGAGAAATGCCTATGTCTGCTTAAAACTTGGAATCTTGAGCTTGAATCTGATATTATTTATAAAAACTGGATCATTAGCACAGAGGATTTTTAAGGCAGTGAAAATACTCTGTATGATACTTTAATGGTGGATCCATGTCCGTATAGATTTGTCCAAACCCTTAGAATGTACACCAAGAGTGAACTGATATAAACTATGGATTTAGGGTGATAATGGTGTGTGTGTAGGTTTATCATTTGTAAGAAATATGCCATTCTGGGTGGGAGGTGTGGAAAGAGGGAGAGGCTGTGTATGTGTGAGGGCAGAGGGAATATGGGAAATCTGTGTGCCTTCCCCTCAATTTTTCTGTGAACCTTAAACTGCTCTCAAAGTTGTCTTTAAAAAACCATCTATCTATAATCCAAAGTAGACCTTAAGTCTAGAGCATCTTTCCTAACTTGCTTTGTGAGTAACTCTTCGTTTGGGTTCCCCAAAAGCAGGCCTTGAGACAAGAGCTCAATAGGGAATTGATCCCAGGAAGCACCAGTGAGGAAGCAGGGTTAGGAGCAGGGAGGTGAGAAAAGCCAGTAAGAGGGGCGCTCGGGTGAGTACCCAGGGCTCGTGGCCGCTGGGGACCCTCTGAGAGTCCCTGAGGAGCGCGCCCCACACTGGAAGGCGGGGAACCGGAGCACGGACTCACCAACCCATCGTTCTCGAGCTGCACCCAGAGCAAACATCCGTGGGGCCAGAGGGAGTTCTTAGACGGCGATGGCAGACACAGGCACCCGGGTGGCAGGCTGCCAGCGTGCTAGAAGTAGTCCACGAGGGAGCCACGAGGGTCTGGGGAGACAGGGAGGCACTGGCAGCCTGTGCCTCGTGCCCTTAGGTTAATTACATCATCTCCCGAGGCCCCATTTTCTCATCTTGCACAAGAGGGAATTGGAAATTCCAAACTGGATCCCTTGGGTGACAGGCATTCCTTACAATAACAGTTCCCTGATCAAATAAGTTTAGGAGGTTATTAGGTTAAACAATAAATATACATAGGGCCCTATATGGTTTGGCTCAATGGTTAGAGCGTCGGCCCGCTGACTAAAGGGTCCTGGGTTCGATTCCAGCAAATGGCACGTGCCTCGGTTGCAGGCTCGATCCCCGGCCCCGGTCAAGGTGTGGGCAGGAGGCAACCGATCAGTGTGTCTCTCTCCCTTCTACTCTCTCTGAAAAGCAATGGAAAAAAATATCCTCAAGTGAGGATTAACAAAATTTAAAAAATATATATGTATGTATGTAAAATATAAAATATATACTTTAACTGCAGGGCATCTCAGAGCCTTTAATATGCAAGAGTAAGGTAGCATGGGTGGTGTTTTCTAAGGCAGGTGACAATGGAACCTTCCTATTATTACTTTTTTCATATAACATCTATCATTTTTTCACATGAAACCTGTTAATGTCTTGAGGAGCTAATGGTCTGTGGTATACAGTTTGGAACACGCTACACTAGACAGCTGCTCACATACGGCTCGGCGCTGTGGTTCACCGAGGAAACAATAATTCCTACTCCAGAACTTTAGCTTCGGAGGAGATGCCGAAGGCTGGAGTCCGAAGGGTTCTAGACTCCCCCAAATCCTATTTTCATCTCTTTTATCTATTGGACTTCTGAGTCAGTTTTCTTTTGATAAGAGCTTTCTGGAAAAACAAAATAAGAAAACCATAGGAGAAGGTGCTGGGGGGTCACGCCGTGGACATAGTAGAGACAAGGGCAGGGGCGGAGGCAGGGGGCTGGACTCTGGTCCCAGCCAGACCAGGCGCTCTCAGCTCTGCTGTGCAAAGCTCCTCTGTGGCTTTAGTGAGGCCGTTCCCAACCCTCACCGTACCTTAGAGTGACCTGGAGGGCTCTGAAAAGAAGACCTGTGGCCGAGGCTTCCTCCTAGAGAGCCTGATTTGATTGGTACAGGAGAGAGCCTGGGTATCTGTAATTTTTAAAAGCTCCCCAGGTCATTCTCATGTGTAATTAAGGTGGAGACCTACTTTCTTTGAAGAAAGGTTTTGTTTGTTTTCTTTAGTGTTTCTGAATGTTATCAGAGGATAGTATAGGCCAGCAGTTGCTTAAATTTTGATTAAAAAATGACTCCTAGGATGGGGTATTTCCAAGGGAGGGCAGAAGGGAGCCAACATTCACGGGTGCTCTTCTGTGTGAATGAACCTATGCCTGTGTCCTCTTGTTTCATACACCCCCCCACCCCACCCCCCATGAAGAAGGATATTTTGAAACTCATTTGCTCACAAGGACTCTGTATTGGATTCCTACTGCTGCTGTAACGGATTACCGCAAACCTAATGACTTAAAACAACATGCATTTATTATTTTGCAGTTCTGGAGGTCGGAAGTTCAAAATGAGTCTCGCAGAGCTATGGCAAGGTGTTAGCAGGGCCGCTCCTCCAGGGCAATCTGTCTCCTTGCCTTTTCCAGCCCCTAAAGGGGATGCCTGGATTCCTTGGCTGTGGCCACTTCCTCCATCAAAACCAGCAACGTCCAACCGAGTGCTCCTCATGCTCTCATCTCTCTGGTCCTCTGTCTTTACTCTCTGCATTTAAAGACCCTATGATTACTTTGGGCCCCCCGGGAAAATCCAAGATATGTTCCCTGTCTCGGTCAGCAGATTAGCACCCGTATTTCCATCTGCAGTCTCAATTTCTTCTTGCCGTGTTACCTCACATGGTCTCAGGTGCCGGGAGTTAGGATGTGGACATCTCTGTTGGGGACATTATTCAGGGAACCACAGACACCGAGGCTCGTGTGCTGTGCCTGAAGCTGTGATGATTGACAGAGCTGAGGCTTCAGGTCACAGCAAAATGCAAGAGGGTTTCCCCCTTTGCTTCATGATTACTTTCAAAAACTTTTTGCAATTTATTTGTCAAAACGCATTGTGATGAAAACGTGGGCAAATCTTTTAACCTCTCTGATATGATAGCCACTCACTGCTCTGTCCATCTCACCAGACGGTATCAGAATACAATGCATTTGGAAACCTATTTCATAAGTCATAACACACCAAATCCTTCTAAAAGATGTTCATTAAGAACAGATCACACCAGTGGGAAAACTAGAATACACACAATTTTGCCTCATCTGTTCACTAGTCCACTAGGCTGTGAGCCTATTGAAGATATGGACTGGATCGTATTTATGCTTCTATCTCAGGGCCCAGCCAGTTCCAACACAGGGGAGGCATTCAGTACTTGATGATGAATTAAGAAATAGGTAAAACAGTGGACAGAAGATTTCTAGGATCTGAGAGGAGAATGATAGTAAATAAAATGCAGTTTACTGCCCTGGGGAATTAAAGGTCTGGGAGGGGGAAAATATGCAAATACTAAAGAATAGAGTATAGTGTTATAGGAGAAACAGAAGGAAAGAGTTTTGGAGTTTCCAAGGAAGGTAAATTCAAATCGGACAATGCTTAATTCACACAGAGACATCAGATAACAGAGTCTTTAAGTCCTTGGAGCTCATGCTATTGCTCCCCACTTCCAATCCCGTGGCAGACATAACTCTTTCCCAATGATTAGGGATTAGGACCCAGTGATTAGGACCCAGTCACCCATGGTTTGAAATTGATAAGCAAGTGGTTCCAATGTATCCCATTGAGTTCTAGGTAGGATTTCTCTAGTGGTAGTTGAGCAGATACATTTTGCCAGGCTCATGTATAGAGAAGCGTTAATTTAAGGTCCCCTTGGGCATCTGCACTGAAGCAGCTCACTACGTTTAGATTTCTCTAGATGAACATTCCCAGCAGCACAGAGCCTTCTTTATGTCTCAGCACAAATTTTCTTCTGATTGAGAGCCAAGGTTGGAAGGCTCCGTCTACACCCACAACCATGTAATTTAAGCATCTGTGTAGATCCTGCTGGTAGGAAGCATGCACTTTGGAAGCACACTGACACATGAGTAACCACTGCCTGAAACAATGGCCTGTGTGTGGATCTGTTCACACACCATTGTTCACTGCTGGTTTCTAAAATCTTGGTGACAATGGGATGAGGTGCATCCCTAAGCTTGCTCAGAGGACACCTCGTGTGTTTCTATCTTCAGCATGGTGAGGAGAGGATTCCCCAAACAGAAGCGTTAGAGGTGAGCATTAAGGGCGTGAGAGGAGAGCAACCCTGGAGGGTGACAGTGTCTTAGTCACTATTTAGGAACGGTCTTCTTCCTCAACGCCCAAGAGAGGGCTTCTGCCATTAAACATGATTCGCTTGGTCTGGAGTCTATGATGAAATGATGGATTGGGTTGTTCAGACTCATTTGGAGATGTCTGCTTCTGCTCTGAAAACGTGACGTGTCATTTTTCGTGCTTCAACACTACTCGAAGCCGATGGGGTGGTAGTACCAGGAATCTTGTAAGAAACGCAAATCTTAGGGACAGAGTCAGAGCTGCACATTCTAACAAAAAGTCTCCCTGCAGAGGTGAACTTGAAGATTCTCAACTTTTTTATTTGGTAAAGAAGAGAAAGAAGGAGTTCCTTACATTGTGTTTGAGAAAAGTCAGGGAGTATATAGAACACAAAACACACAGGAAAATGCAGCAGATCCTTACTGTGGGAGCACTCCGTGCTCAGCTGTACCAAATGCTAGGGAATAATAATATTAAACCCTGTTACCCTGGGTTCTTGCAATAAAAGGAGACTCTTGGTGCTCTTTGGAAGAAAGACCTCCTATTCTTTTTTAAAGATGTTGCCTCAAATCACTATGACTTCTAGTGGTGGCATTTGGCAAATCCTCTGGTTTGACCGCTTTTGTAGGGTTTCCTTGATTTCACAGTTGTGGTTTTTCTGCAGCATACCATTATTTGATCTAGCAATTTTCGTGCAAATTAAAGGTTGAAAAGTTGTGCTGCATAGTGAGAGAGCAACGGCCTACATTTTAAGTGGAAATCAATTTAAAGGAGGGCTAAAACCCCAGTGGATAAGACTGTTGACTAGACAGTTCTTAAAATAAACACAGTTGGGAAAAACTGAAAGACTAATCGTTGCGTGCTGACCACGACCCAGACATTTTACGAAGCTTTTCCATATAATCCTCATACAGCTTTAGAGAACCTCCTTGCCTCCGAGGACACCTTTCTTCACACTACCTCTACTATCTTTTCCCGTCGTTGCATCTTAGATCTTGCCATTTGCAATATCTGTTTCATAAATCTTCCAAATGTATGCCTTCTGCAGGGCCTTTGCCCTTACTCAGCCCCCTCCCTGAAACATTCTTCCTCACTTCATTTAGGATTCTTCCCAAAGGTGTTTTACTCAGAGGTGTCTTCCTTGAATCTCTTATCTAATTAATACCTCCGACCATCATTCATTACCTCCTGATTATAGAGCCTATACATAGTGTAATGAAAAGTCATCAGTGATATCTATCTGTCTATCTATCTATCTATCTATCTATCTATCTATCTATCTATCTATCATCTATCTATCTATCTATCTATCTATCTATCTATCATCTATCTATCTATCTATCTATCTATCTATCTATCTATCATCTATCTATCTATCTATCTATCTATCTATCTATCTATCATCTATCATCTATCATCTCTATCATCTATCCTATCTATCTATCTATCTATCTATCTATCTATCTATCTATCTATCTATCTATCTATCTATCATCTGTCTATCTATCATCTATCTTCTATCATCTATCCGTCCATCCATCCATCCATCCATCTGTCCGTCTGTTTGTCCATCCACACTGTTTATTTATTTGTCACCCCCCCTCCCAGCATAAGCTTGATGAGTCCGTAGTTCTTGTCCGTCTTAATCACAGTGGTAGCTTCAGTACCTAGAATTGAACCTGGCAGGTGATAAGTATTTATAAGAATTTTTTGATGAAATAAATGGATGAGTTAATCTATATCATTCATAAAAATACTAACTACACTGTATCGGATTTGAAAGGAAAAAGCTGATCATAATATCTGTCCTATAATTAAATGTCTCCTTTGGAACATTCCATAAAAGTACATATTTTAAGTGCCGCATACAGTTATGAAATATATTCCTAGGACTTTATAATTTTATAAAACCATAACTAAATATGTAATTTTGATGACATTTTTCTGTAGAAGGGCAATTTTTTAATGTAAATTGCCATTATCACTTTCTTCTTCTAAAACATATCTCTGAAAAGAAAATAATAAAGGCAGTAAAAAAGGGCCTTCAGTATATTTGATTGGGAATTAATTAGCTATAGAATTATTAAAAATACCAGCAGCCTACTATACTCAAGAAAACATGTTTTCTATTATATCAAAAAGTTTTATTTTTTGACATTTCTGAACTTGTGTGAACTTTTAGAAGTTGGATTTGTAGTTTATAGTTTTTGGATGGCACTTCTTAAAATTTGTAATCGTGTTGTTGAAAAATATTTCATAGCCTAAAAGTACTATATATTGCGAAAGCTAGACAGAAAAAAATACTGCCTTTCTAGCATCCAGCCTTCTGTAAATCAGTTATTTGAATATTTTTCCTATTGTGGAAAAGACAGATAAACAACAAAAAAAATTAAATGTTTGCCTGGAAAATGATAGTTGGTAACATTTAACCATTCCTTTTCCCAATTTGCTTTCAATGGTAGTCTTGAGCCCAACACACACTGTGGTTCAGTGTGTCTTCTTCCAACACAGATTGGCTTGGGCCCCTGCCCAGTCGTCCTGGAGAAATCAAAAGTCAGGGATTAGCACAAGTTTGCATGAGGCCCAAAGAATTGTTCCCATGTGCATTTCTCCTTCATTTCCTCCCCTCTCTCCTCCCTCTTGTGTTCAAACCTGCTCTTTGCTCCATTTTACAGATGTCATCTTAAAAAAATCCCACAATATCAGGAGGGCTTATTTCTATCTCTTTAGATGTTTAAAGTTTGCCAAAATTGAAGGGACCTTGATGAGACCAAAATTTTTCTATTGAGATTTCCCAGAAAGATTCCTCAAGGATTGCAAAAAAGTTTTCTTTACATGAGCTATCAGTTAGAATAAGCTGGGTTATACGGAAGGAGCAAACAACCCCTTTTAGTCTGAAAGAACAAGGGTTTCTTTCTTGTTCACTCTCCATGCCTATATTAGCCAGGTACTCCAGAGAAACAGAACCAATTATGTATTTATATTTATACTATTTATATTTATACTATTTATATTCATATTCATATTTATGTTTATGATAAGGAATTGGCTCACACAATTATGGAGGCTGAAGAAAGCTGGTGGAGTGATCAGCTGAACCTGAAGGCCTGAGAACCGGGGCAGCCTACGGTGTAAACCCCAGCCTGAGGGTGGGAGCAGATGAAGTGAGATGTCCCAGCTCATACAATGAGGCAGTAAAACCAGGGGCAAGTTCCTCCTTCCCCCTCCTTTTGTTCTCTTTGGGCCCTCGGTGGATTGGCTGATGCCCTCCCACCCTGGGGAGGGTCATCTACTGTACTGAGCCCACCCTCACAGACACATCCAGAAATAATGTTTTGTCTGGCATCCCTTGGCCAGTCAAGTGGACACATAAAATTAACTATCGGCATGCCTGTCATGGGTAGGTGGGGGCTCTAACCCACACAACTGTAAACCCAAAGCCAATGCCGCACCTGCCGAGCAGAAATGATGCAGGCACTTGGCAGAGGGATGGAGGATGTGGTGAATCGCACACTGGCTCTTAGAGCTTTGCGCGTCTCTTCAGCAACAATAGGATTGGCCAGTCAAGTCATTCAGCCACACTCACCCTAAGGGAACTGGGCAAATGTCAGCTCAGTGTCTTTCTTTCATGCTCAGTAGAAGAGTAAATTGAACAACTCTAATGATTGTCCAACATAATACATCTAATTGCTTGGGAGGAACAGTCTAGAGAGCCATACTGAAAGGTCTTGAGTATCTCTTCTTACTTACCAAGCAAGGCTATTTAGTCAGCATTATCTCTAAAGCCAGAGGCAGGATAGTTTAATCTTATGGGCTGGGTAGTTTCTTTTTCTGGATGGCCAGCAGTACACAACTTTGGTGCTTTTAAGAAGCACCAAATATCCATAGATATTTCTACAAACACAGATGGACTCTTTTTCCTGAAGCTCAAAAGTATTCTCTCTATCTCTCTCTTATTTGTCAGATATGCTCCACCACAACAAAAGTAGAATTTGGCAGTAATTTCCTATTCCCAGCAGTGAGAGGATACTAAACCTTCTATAAATATATAAACTTTTGTAACTAGTGAAGAGGCCTCTGTTTTATGGCAGAAAAAGGAGATTCGTGGCTTGGACTAATCAACTCTCTAGGTCAGATATGGCACATATGATTTCATCGTAGCCAAGCTGGTGTTGCTCAATGGTTGAGCATCGACCTTTGAGCCAGGAGGTCACATTTTGATTCCTGGTCAGGGCACATGCCTGGATTGCAGGCTGAATTCCCAGTAGGGAGCTTGCAGGAGGCAGCTGATGAATGACTCTCTCATCATTGATGTTTCCATCTCTCTCCCGCTCCCTTCCTCTCTCTGAAATCAATAAAGACATATTTTTTAAAAACAGATTTCATCTCATCAAAGAACTCGGATAGATTGGTTAGGGCTGCCTAGAGTACCATGCGGATGGACATAGCGACTGCATCAGAGCTCATCATCAAGAGCGTGCAATGATTTACTATCAATGTCTGCCACTGGTGCAGGAAGGGTAACAGTGGAACACATGCCAGCTATTTGCCGTTGCTATTCTGTTCCAGATCATCGCTTCCCACCCATCCCCCCCTTTTTGGAGATTACATTCTGATCTAGCAATCTGATTACTCATTTTTTTTTCCATGTGTTTTTGCTAGTTGTGCAGGTGTGATCTGAATGACAGACATCTATTTTTCAGTCACTAGGTAGGTGGTCTTCTTCAGAGTAAATTAGAAACAAAACACAAGCAAATAAAAAAAAATGTTTATCTACCATTTAGGAGTTTGATTAAATTGAGCCAGCCCCACAGATCATGATTAGCTGATCCTGTAAATTTCTTAATGGGAGAATCTGAACTTGAGTGTGATCTTCTCAGAAGATGCTCTGTTTGGGAAACTGGACGGCTTGTTTCTCTGACATCACTGTATTCTTTTTTTCTGACTTTTAATAATTTTCAACTGGGATGGCATCACAGAGGGGATCAATGGGAAACAACTCATTGTAAATACAATGGAAGAAGAAACGCATGAGGAGTTCAGGGGGAAAACACAAGCCAATGTGAAAGATAAATGATACTCTGATAAGTTATCAAGATTGGGCAGAATATCTGCAAGATCGGGGAAGAATGAAAGGCTGGAGTATTCAAAAGAGCTGCTTTTGTCTTATTTTGCCCTCAGTGTGTGATTTAGGGGCTGAGAAAAGACATGTCTTCCTGGCGCCAGAACAACATTTAGCGTTAGACTTCTTGCTCCACTTTTAAAGACAAGATGAGGTTGGGCTGTCTTTTAAGTGTGATCGTTGATCATTGGAAATAAGTATTTGACAGGTGCTGCAGTTACAGACACCCTTAAACGCTAATGAGAGATGGGCTGCATGTCAAGAGAAATTAGGAGGACATTTCAATCTGCCCAGTTACATGAGTAGAAGAAAAATATTTCATTTTTCCATATTCTTCATGACTAAAACATTTTTTCCTAATCTCATAAATCTTCAAACTCAGAGTGTATACCGGTAACTTGGACATAAATATATTTCTAGGATGTAATGATATTTATCTAGTGGGACCGAGTCTCTGGCCAGATGCCTGCCTGTGCTAGTTAGGGAGTCTCTCCCGAGCCCTTAGACTTAACCTGTTACTCTCCCAAATGCTTCATAGCATAATTTAACTATTCCATTGGCAACGTTCGTTCATTTTTTATGTAACATAAGTAATTTTAAAGGTCTTATAATATGTTCCATGCAGATTTAGAATTATAGAATATTGGAGATCAGTTTCTTTATCACACATTTTCAACAGGGGTGAGACTTCTCCCAAGAGAGTGGAAATTGGGTCTTAAATATGACAGTGGTTTGCAGCTTTCCAAAGGGCCACAGCACATACCCAGATCTACAGCATATCTGTAGTATTAAAGTGTCAGGGATGGGGGAGTGATTGGGAAAAAGAAAGTCTGAAAGAAGCTTCTTAAGGAGACAATAATAAAAGGGTTGAGAAACAGCTCTCTCTCAATAATTTTGAAAGATTAATCGTTTTAATAATAACTAACATGTGTTGTGAATTTACTGTGTACCAGGTGCTGCTTTAAGTGTAATGCTTAGCGTATCTCAGCTCCCCCCAGATCTGCAGAGGAGGTGCTTTCTGTGTATCATTTTGCATAGGGGCGAGGGGCGCTGCCCGGAGAAGCTCGGCGAGGCATCGAGAAGCCAAGGCACGAGCCGAGGCGGGCTGGGGCTTGCCCGCACCGCCCGTCTTCAGTGTCCCGGCCCCTCCGCCTCCCTGCCCCGCACACCAGCGGCCTGTCACCAGGTGAGGCCCTAGGAGCCCAGAGAGGGCCGGTTGCTTTTCATCGCTGCTCGGGCTGGCCCTGGACTTCGGACACACGCTCCCTGTCCCCTCGCAGCTTGTCCAGGATTTTGTCTAAAGACATTTCTCTCCCACTAGGGTTCTTGCGATATAGGCTTTTGCTCATATTGGTAATGCAACCCTTGACCAAAGTGAGTTCGGTCAAGTTGGCCGATGGCGTTTCATGCGTCTGTGCCCTGGCTGATTTTTGTCTGCTCCCGCTGTCTCTTACTGACGGAGGAGCTGAAGTCTTCTCTGTAATTGTGGATTTCCCCATTTCTCCATTTTATTCTGTTAGATTTTGCTTCGTGTATTTTGAGGCTCTGCTTTTAGGTGAGTACACACAGGGTTAAGTCTCTTGGTCAACTGACCTTTTTTATCATTATATAATGTTCCTCGTTATTTCTTGTAATTTTTTTTTTTTTATTTTGAAGTCTATACTGTCTGCTAGTCATAGAGTTGCTTCAGCTTTTTAAAAAAATGAGTATTTAATGGTACATCTTTTCCCATTCCTTTACTATACCCTACCGACATCCTCATATTTAAAGTGGGTATCCTGTAGAAACATATTCTTGGATCTTATTTTTAACATTTATCCTGACAATATCTGTCTTTGAAACAGTGTGATTAGACAACTTACATTTCACATATATGTGGTGATATGTTTAGATTTAGGTGTATCGCTTTATTATCGATCCCAATCAGTTTTAGACGTTCTTTGTTGGCTTTTAACTACTTTACAGGCATATAGAGATTCGCTCCCTTCATTACTTAAATTCCCTAAATTTTAAGTGTGTCAAAGTTTGATGTGTCTCCAATTGTGGAGTCTTCTACCTTCTTGCTGCTCTGAAAATCTGGGGACCTGGAAAAAACTCTGAGGGAGAGAGAGCTAAGATTTATTTATTTCCCTTAGTCCTTGCTGCAAAGTCCTTCAGGCACGTTACCACATTTCATCTTCATCACAGCCCTTTATGTGAGCTTTATCTCCTCATTTTAGAGAAGAGGAAAATGTTGCTGAGTTAGTTGGCAAAGTCAAATCGCTAAGTTAGTTGGCACATCCAGACTCAGGTTTACTTGTCTAATCCCCAAGCCTGACTTCTTTTCATCATACGATGCTGAGGAGAGACTACTTTCATATTTTTAAAATGTGGGTATTGTTGGAAATAGCCTTTTATATTTTTTTTAACACATTCTTATTTGAAAATGTAATTAACATTTTGGTCTTATGTTACCTGAGGAAGGCTACTCTCTTGCTCTGAGTAACTCAGGGACCAACTAGCCTCTGCTTCTCTTTAATAATTCTCTTTAATGTGATTTCATTAATA
Source organism: Miniopterus natalensis (assembly GCF_054644295.1). Taxonomy (NCBI): domain Eukaryota; kingdom Metazoa; phylum Chordata; class Mammalia; order Chiroptera; family Miniopteridae; genus Miniopterus; species Miniopterus natalensis. The sequence continues at coordinate 21,649,052 of NC_142098.1, forward strand.
ACCATCTGGTCCTCTAGTAGCATATTGGCTTGAGAAGTTCAGACTTTCAGTTTATCAAGAAAGAAGCCAGCTACATTCAACTTAGAATGTTTGGCTTGGACAGAATATTAGACTCATAAATACTAATTAGTGAGAAATCTTTGGGGTCTGCGTGGATAAGTGGATTGACCTTCAGCAAGTACATAGCTGAGGGGCCGACTGGGCTGGTGTGTTATCAGGAAATCCCTGAAGTAATGGATTTGACACTGTGAAGGGGATCCACTGTCCTCACTGCCTGACGAGATTGTCCTGGTGGCAGCTACATGTAGTTTTTGGCAAGTGGCCATTTCCACAGCCTCAAACCATGAACCGTTAGTGGTTGAAAGCTGTGTCTTTAGAGCAGTGGCTCTCCAATTCTTTGGTAGCCTCCCCAGGGTTAGTGATGTAGAGAAGCTCCATGGAGATCGAGGGAAAGATTAGTGAGTTGAGTAAGGTTAGTAGTCGAGACCGCAATTGTTAGCCTTCAAGAAATAAAACAGAGAAGACTGAACTCAAAGAGAGGGGCCCTGAGTCTACAAACTACCTGGAACATGTAGGATTGTCTCTGCATTTTCTAAGGAGAGGGACACTTCTTTAGATTCATCGAGAACCCAACAAAAGAAATATCCTTGATCTATCTGTTATGTAAATACGTGCAGGTCTGTAAGGTCAGTGCCTGTACTATATGCAGAGGGACTCATTAATAATGACAGGTAGAGTGTGAGAGCCTCCACCGAAGGGGAAGTCATGTCATTCATACGAGGCACTATGAAAGTATTAGATGGTCCCCGTGGCTGCGTCCCCGTGATGCTGCAGTTTAGTTTACTTGAATTTGTCAGTAATGACCTATAGACGAAGACAGTGTGAAAAAAATCATAGCCTTAAGGCAAGCAGAAGGGTGTATGGAAACTGCTTGTACTATTTTTGCAACTTTTCTGTAATGCTAAAATTATACAGAGATGCCCCTCGACTTACACTAGAGTTACCTGCCAATAAACCCATTATAAGCTGAAAATATGGTAAGTCCAAAATGCATTTGGTACACCTTACCTATTGAACAGCATAGCTTAGCCCAGCCTGCCTTAAACATGCTCAGGACACACATCCAAAAAGTGCTGGCAACACAGCCCCCTGTAGAGTATCGGTGGCTTACCCCTGTGGTCACATGCCTGGCTGCCAGCTGTGGCCCTCTGCTGCCCAGCATGATGAGAGAGTGAGGTGCCCGTATCACCCAGGCAAGGATCAGTGTTCAAAACTCGAAGTGCTCTTCTTACTGAATGAGTATGGCTTTTGTACCATCGTAAAGTCAAAAAAATAAGTTGAACCGTTGCAACTTGGGGACCATCTGTCTATCAGAGGAGGCATTTATGTATAGATATCTGTTGGAATAAGATAAACCCTAGAAGTAAACAAGTTGAATGGGTGAGGCTGACCCTGGGGGTTTTGATAGCAAGGACAAGCATAGTGTAGTTTTAAAGACCACAGACTCTGGGGGTAAGAAATTTGGGGTGTGATTCCTAGACCTAGTATTTGCCCACTGTGTGATCTTTGTCATTTTGTATACCCCCATTTTACAGATGAGAACACTGAGGCTCAGAGCGTTTACTAATGGATACCTACCTCCTATGGCGGTTATAGGAGTTAAGTGAGATCACTCAAGTAAAGATGCCTGGGGCATAGAAAGCGTTCAGTGAGTGTATGCTGTTAATGTTATTATAGTAATTGTTATTATAGTGGAGACGGAAGATTTTCGAGTACTCTGGTCAGGCAAATTCTAAGCCCTGACAATTAATGACCTTCCTATATGTCAGGATGTTTCAGAGACCGAAGGCACAGAAAGAGGTAGTAGTGAGTGGGGTAAAATGGAGGGAGAATCAATATTCTGGGGTACAGGGGAAACAAGCTAGGCTCACAGGGGCCATAGTGGGAAAGTTCTGAATCTCGATAGAGAAGGGCAGTCCAATCAATCATGGGACTCCTAGAAACCTATATTATTAATAATTCATATAATAAACCCTGAACGTCTCATAAGTCTGATTTGTTGGAATTATCCCTTTGGCTATCAGGAAGGGCTTGATTTTTTTTTTTTTTTTTTAATCAGGTCGCTTTTTATTCTTAGTTTGAGTAAGTGAGACTGTTTCTCTCCATTTTAAATGAGGACTTTGAGATTTTTCCGTAATAATGACCTGATTGGCCATCTTAACGAATTGCCGAGGCCCTGGATCTGAGAACGCTTGGCTTCCCTCAACGCCCCCACCCCTGTGTGCACAATGACCTCCGAATGCTTTAGACCAGCTTTCAAAGTGTAGCTCCCTTAGCCTAAATGTGACAGCAAGAAACGAGTCCAAATATTATGAAAATGATGCAGTCGTGATCTGCAATCACTTTCCTTCATTCTAACTGTAGACAGACCATGTTAGTTCCCCCTTGAACTTAACCTTGATTTCAACATGATATGTTATCATTTTCATGTCTGTGGTCTTATTCAGGAATTGAGTGATGAAAAACCAAGACACATGAAAAATGGCCCATGGTAAAAGCCTATATTAAGAACACATTCAGAAAGACGTTAAACTAATTGCATCCAGGGGAATGTGGGTTATGGGAGACCAGACCTGTGTTCCTACTTATAGTTACAATCTCTGAACACATTTCTTTATTTGATATGAAATTATATTAGAAAGGAGTTTGCCTGAATAATGGATGTACTGATAACTGAAGGGGAAAGCGGCATGAAGCCGGAGAACTTTGGTTAAGTGAGGCCAGTGACGGTGACTGTGGGATGTGTACCTAACCACGTGTTTTGATTTACTGCTTTGACTGATGGGTGCATTTCAGTTTTGTATGGTTCATAGACTTGCTTACTGGGGTAGTTAATGTTAGAATTTTTTAAATAGCAATGTGAGATAAAGCAGATACCCCCCAGAGATGGCGAAGGGAATAGCTAGGTGAAATGTTTTTGAGGAAATAAAGGAAATATTTGTTTTGAATATCCAGGTTCTTAGAAATCTGGGATCATGAGGAAACAAAATCAATGACCAAAACAAGTAATCGTTCTCATTATTGCTATTTATTTATTTATTTATTTAGTTAGTTAGTTAGTTAGTTAATGTTAGAGAGAGGAAGGGGGAGAGAGAGAGAAACATCAATCGGTTGCCTCCCATATGCACACCAACCGAGAATTGAACCCGCAACATGGGTGTGTGCCCCACCACCGGGAATTAAACCCGAGACCTTTAGGTGCACACTCTAACTACCCGGCCAGGGCTATTGTTATTTATTTTAAAAAAGCACATCTACTTTTTATCTTATAAAAATCATGCTCACTTAGAATATCTGGAAAATGTAGAAAAGATGGGGGGGAAAAATGTTAAAACCCACCATATACCATGTCAAAATAAACATTTCTTTGCAGTAATTGCAAGTCAAATACAAATGTTTATGTCTACATAATTGCTGTTGTCATGGATATACAATTATGTGTCTGGCTTTGTATCCATGGTGAAATATCTCCCCATATCACTAAAACTTTGCCAAAATATTATTTTTAAAAAATAGTCAGAAGTCAGCTTGAAGAGAATCGCCCCCCCCCCCCCCGGAAAGGCCAGGGTCCCTACACAGACAGGGCTCGAAGGAAGTACGCCCAGTGGCTTGGGCACCCACCCATCATCTGCTGGATGCGGGCCGGCCTTGCTTGGCTCTGCCCCGAGACGTGGCTGAGTGGCACTGAAGAGATGCCTCGTGGCTTCTGGCTGAGAGCTGATTTCTGATTTTATTTCTGGCAAAAACAGACCCACATTGTTTTACCCCTCTGAACCCCCACTGCCTTCTGTGTGATGACTGCCGAGATACTTTGAGCGCTGGGATGCTCCGGTCTGGACTTCGTACCTTAGCGCAGGCTCACCTTGGGGACATTGCGGGTCCGGTTCCAGGCCACCGTCAGAAAGCAAGTGTCGCAATAAGGCAGGTTGGCATCTTTTTGCTGGTGGAGGGTCTTGCCTTCCGTTTGTTGAAAAAAGCACCACCTGTGAAGCACACGGCAGCACAGAGCAGTAAAGCAAGGTCCACCTGTACCGTGGGACATCGGCTCGTATGTTTTGGTTTCATGCTCACTATTTCAACGGCCTTTTAGGTTGTGGCTATAGTCCAGACACTGACATTTTCCCACGTCATGCTAACAGTCACCTGAGACAGGTGTTACTATTATCCTCGTGCTACAGACGAGGCAGGTGAAGCCCAGAGAGGTAAAGGGCTCAGTGGGGGAGCTGAGCTTCCACTCTGCCCTGCGTGGCTCTTCTGAAAACTGGCTGCTTCAGAGGAGCTGGACGGTTGTCACCTGGAGGTGGACACTCACTAGGTCAGCCCACCAGCCTATTGGGTTGGTCAGTTACTCACTTGTAGGCTCACTGGTCAGGCTAGACAGAATAATGCCTCCCACCAAAGATGTCCCTGTCTTAATCCCCAGCACCCATAAATACATTACTTGGCAAAGGGAAATTCAGGTTGCAGGTGGAATTAAGGTTGCTCATCAGCAAACCCTTAATATAGGTGAGGAGCCAAGAGCATCCAGGCATGCTCAATATAATCACAAGCGTCTTTAAAAGTGGAAGCGGCAGGAGGAGAGTCAGTGTCAGAGAGACGTGATGTGAGAAAGGCTCGACCAGGTATTGCTGGCCTTGCAGATACAGAATCAAAAGCTGAGGAATGCAGGTAGCCTCTAGCAGCTGGAACAGGTAAGGAAACAGACTCGCCTCTGGAGCTCCCAGGAAGAAATACAGCCTGCCGACACCTTGATTTTATTCCAGTGAGTCTGTCTTCAGACTTCTGACCTCCAGAACGGTAAGATAAGATCATAATTTGTGTTGTTTGCGCCACTAAGTTTATGGTGATTTCTGATGGCAGCTATGGGAAGTTAACACACAGGGTATGTTCTAAGAGAGTTTTCAGAAGCCTGGAGGGTTCCAGTGATAATGCCCAGGGGCTCTGTGTTTGTTGTTGGGTGTTAGAGCAGCAGGGGATTCTAACACTTGGTAGTATTTGGAGCAGATGGGCAGTGGCTCCAAGGTTCTGTGTAGTTGACTGACTTAGAACAGGAACTAGCCAGTTGTCAGGGACCTGGACGGGACCAGCTTCTAGAAAATAATTAGGCAGAGTCTCCAGGGATGAGCTAGGCAGATTTGAAGGGCTGTAGAATAGAGCAATGGAAATATAATCGATGTGAGATGGTTTTTGGCCTTCAAAGAATATGTTTTATAGTTTTTCTCTAACCTCCAAAGTTCAGACTTTAAACAAAAGAAATCATTTCAGTGTTGCTCAAGAAACATTATTGTTGATTATTGATTATTGTGGTGGTAGTCCATCTCATCTTCTAATTCAGGGGGGGAATGTCCAGTTTATGGGCCGTATAAGGCCCAGGAAATCATTTGGTCCGGCCCTGCCAAGGCAACCACAGGTGGGACTTGAAATTCAATAAATCTAGGAGCTTTTTTCATAGCTCATTTTTAAGTTGATAATTTTGTATGGCCCATGAATGATTTTGTAACTATCCAAATGGCCCTTGTCAGAAAAAAGGTTCCCCACCCCTGTTCTAATTGAACATTTGCTTAACCATATGGTTTTCAATGACATCTTAGAATGTGTTACAGATAAAACCCAAAATACAACACATTCATGGAATTGTTAAATCTATCAGTAGTCCTGGTGTTTTGTTAGTTACATGTGAAATTTTAGAAGAACTTTTCAGATGGGAATTGTATTGGCCTGTTGGCTCAGGGAAAATAAAAAGACAATTGAAATACACATTGTTTGTTTCAAAATGATGGAATCAGAAAATAATCCTCAACAAGAAAAGATCACCCAAAGGCAAGAAGCCAAAAGAACAATAGTGGTTAATATACTAATATAATAAATCTAAGCCTAAATCCTTTCTCTTACATTTAAACAAAAGGGCAATAATAATTCTATTTCATAAGAATATCCCTGGGAGTTACACATAAAACTTTTTTTTTCTAGGCAGTACTTGGATTTCCCTGTTCTGTCATCTGTTTTTGAAACAATTTAATATCTGGTAACATCTGCTCAGCCTGCATAATCTGTATTTCATACTCTGAATGGAACATGTGGCAGTATATAAGAGCACATTGCCACTGTTGTTAAGGATTCTTTTATTTATTGACTATATTTGTAACTTTCTGTTCTCCCCAAAGGAACAAAATCTAATAAAATAAAAATAAGAAATAGGGGCAAGGAAAGGGGGAAGGAGTCCATATGATAACTCTGTGTTAATATATTCACCATGACTGTCTTTCAACTTGGCTCTGAATTTCCTAGCAGCAAAATCAAAATGATTAAAAAAATAAAGGGGGGGGAGCTCCTTTCTACTTGCTAGATGGGATGCTGCCTGATTCATGAATTCTTCAATAAAGCCAGTTAGATATTTTAAAAAAGAAAGAAAGAAAGAAGAAAGAAAGAATTTACATATACAAGGTTCCCAGTAGCAGAAAGATGGAATGAAAACTATTTTATAAGGGATTTCCCCCCCACTACATATTTTTTCTTTTATTTAAATCATAAAAAATACCTTCTCATTGCAGCCAAATTCAATAATGGAGAACCCACCCCTGTGTTCTAAGGTGGTAGTTCTCAAACTCTAGCATAATTGGAAACTCCTGGAGGGCCTATTAAAACATATCTGGGCACCATCCCAAGTTTCTGAGTCCAAATAACCTGGGAATTTGCATTTCTAACTGTTTCCAGCTGAGACTGATTCTGCTGGACTGGGGATCACACTTTGAGAAACGCTGCTCTAAAGGAAATTGACAGAGATGCCTTAGGAGACACTGAGTAACCTATGGGAAAATATCTTTAAAAGAAGGTCCCATGCAATGGCCATTTTCATACGGATGTTTCTTAGAAAGGTGTTCAATAAAAGCCAAGGCCACAACTCTGTGAAGAGGAATTTTACCATGTACTCAGGTAACATAGTCTGACAGTCTCTGCCACCTTTCCCAGGTACGGCCTCATGTCAAGGACAGACTTTGGAGTTCCTAAGGGAATGCATGAAACCGTATTTCTAAATGTAGGTAAAGTCTTTCATGTTTTCTCTCTGTGCTTTCTCGATGGTTGTTTGTTTATACCTCTAAATGCTCCATTAGTTTTCCCGAGCATTATGTTATTAATGTACATTGCCATCTTATTGAGGATAACTTCTAATCTTGCGTAGCACAACCTCACAAAGTTGGAATGAAATCAATGTTAATTAATTCACTCAACAGATATTTAATGAGTACCTACTATGTACCAGCTGTTGTTTAAGGGGATATACATGAACAGGATAAAGTGCTTGCCTTTGCAGAGTTTACATTTTGTAGAGAGACACACTTTAAACTACTAGACATAACATCAGGCAACTAGAAATGCACAGAGAAAATTAAATCTGGGTGGAGGGTGGTTAACTTGCTATTTTAGATAGAGCAGGCAGAAAAGGCAGTGCATCCAGAAACACCACTTTCAGAAAGAAAATCTGTGGTCATCTTATCACCTTTGATTTGCCTTATCAGGGAAGAATGAGAAATATATAATTTTTCATTTCTTTATCCCTCTCAGTTCTCCCTTTGGGAAAGGTAATTGGACTCTGAGAATTCCAAGACCTTTTCCAGGGTTGGAAGCCTATGACAAGAGACATACTGCAGAACCGCAGAGATTCTTATCAGAAAATGCTGTAAACCTCAGAATACTCAGATTTTCAGGTAGAAAATTACGATTCTCATGAAAGCATCTCCATGGAACTCGTTCCTGCAGCTCCCATTGTGGGAGGATGTGTACGTGTGCATGTATGTGTGCATTTAGATGTTACTTGTGCATTTGAGGTTATGCCTGGATCTTGGCTCACCGATTCCCCTTGTTGCTGGCTCACTTTTCACCCCCCAACCTTGGCTGAGGAGGTCATGGAATGACAAGCAGTGGAAAGGAAGGGGCAAAGGGCACTTATGCAGGTACTCGATTCACTCCTGGGCTGCTGCTTGTTGTGTTTTCATTATTTGGAAAAAATGAGATGCAGGTATTGATGGCTTGCCTTGTCCTCCCCTCTCTGAATTCTGTGGTGTGGAAGACACCCTGTGGCTGGTGTTCTCAGGAGATGCCCTAAGGCTTTAGCCAACATCCCAGTTGACCTTGCAGATGACACCAGCCCCAACTGCCATCTGCAATGGCATGAGAGACCCCAAGAAAGACCAGCAGAACTATCCTGCTGGCCAACCCAACCCATAGGGCCACAAGAAACAATCAAATGGCTGTGTCAGGACACTAACTTTTAGTGTGACTTACCACGCAACTATTGGTAAAGAGAACAGGCTACAAACTTCATTTTCCCACTCCACGAACTGCTCGGATGGCATTGTGTTCTGCAGTATTTTTCTGAAAACAACAAAAATGATGCCAACGCTTTGTGCTGGATGCCAGTTGGCACCAGAAAACCATGGAGCAGCCTGTGGAGGGGAGGATTCAAAGAATGCCTTTTGCTACAAGCAAAGTCTTTGACGGAGGTTGAAATTAAAGCCAGTTGCAGGATGGCACATCTAGGAGGCCGAGAATCCCTGCTCTGTTGAGGAGCATCTGCGGAGAGTTGCTGGGCAATGGGAGCGGCGGCTCCTGGTGGGGTTCAGGGGGGAGGGCAGGACACAACCCCGGACACCATAAAGAGGGGGCATTGCTTCAGAAGCCAGGCTACCCCAACAGAGGCTAACAATAGCGGAGCATTTCTTGCTGAGCCCAGCCACTACCAGGAGATTTGGCTCATGGCCTGGGACTCCCCTTGGCCCCCATTTTCATGTTTCCCCCTCTTTAATGTTAGATTCCTTCAGTGCAAGAACTATGCATTCTTTCTGTTTCCTTTGAATCCGAAGAGAACCATTCCTCTTTTGATGGAGCCCTGAGGTTTCAAGGGTGTTATGGGGTCTACTTAAGCTGGATACGCTACAAATGTGCTCCTTCCTGCAGGGGGGAAAAAAACCATTAAATAGCATGTAACCATAGCCTTAAAAAATGTATACGACTTTTGTGGTTGGTAGCGTCACTCACCTTCACAGAAAAGGAAAGCAGACAGGTTTTGACTTTGCCAAAGGCCATGTATATATTAAATAGGGAATTGGAATTTGAGCCCATGAGTTATTAATTCCTAAGATGGGTACTGCGCACAGGGTATTGTTCTTGGGTCTCTATTAATGAGCTTTACATTATGACCAGTGCAGTAGGTGGAGTGGTTAGGGGAGGAGGTAGACCTGGGAACTTTCCAAGGAGGAGGCACCTGATAGGCACTTTGAAGCCACAGGTAAACTTGGTTGTGGGGGGAGGGCAGCCAAAGGCAGAGGAACCAGTAAGATGGAGGGTGGGTGGGTTCGAGAGTGCACGGGGCAAGGTTCTCTAGTCTTTCCTCAAGTAGCATATCATTGTGTTCTCGTCATAACCTTGCAGGCCAGTAGAGGAAATCGAAGTCAATCTCCCTCTTTCTTGCTCCCCCTACTGACCTCCCCTGCTTCCCTTTACCGCCTTCACTCACATATGCAATATATGCTTGTGTTTATATGTCTATAAATACAACTACTTATATATATGTCGAGATTGCTTCTCTTACTAGAGACCTTGCAGGATTGAAAAAAGTAAACTACGGGTCCCCCCATATTAATCAACTCCCCAAACCCATGAGTTAATAAACCACGACTGTGAGAGTCTACAGTCATAGGTATTCTGCATATAATATAGGTTGGTGCCCCCTACAGCTCTCCCGAATGGGACTAGTGTGTCCATCCCCAGCTGCTGTGAATGTGGGCTGCTAATGCTCACGGCTGGTCTCCTTCTCCAGAGAATTATCATCCTCTGAGAGCAGCCCCTTCACCCAGGAGAAGCGATTTCCTCCACCCTGGGGGCACCCCAGTGCCTAATAATGGGGTAACAAAGGCTGACCCTGTTGTCTCAAGGTGGAGACTATTCTGAGATACAAATTTATGAGTTATCTCTAGTCTGTTCATTCTTCTCTCATGAGTCGGGCTAAGATTGGACTTGACCTGAGTCCATAGCCTTGTTCCATATTTCCCCCTTTTCTGTCTTGCCTCACCTCCCTTTCAAGAGTCCTGCCATCAGTCACCTGCCTCTGAATCCCTGACTCAGGAGCTGCTTCTAGAGACCCTGACCTTTACACACCCACCCACACAGCCCCCTTCACACTCACACATACATACAGACACAGTAGGCACATCTAAATACATATACACACACACAATGGCTCGTTATTTCGCAGATAATAGAATAGTGTCGCAAACCCTGCCTTCATTCCAAACTAGATTGACTGTAGAATATCATAGTCGTGGTTTAATAATTCATGGGTTTGGGGAGTTGATTACCATGGGGGGACCTGAAGTTTTTTCAATCCTGCAAGGTCTCTAGTAAGAGAAGAAATCTCACTCTGGTTGATTTCAACGAGAAAGGTGAATATAGGTAACTAGAAGATGGGTCCTAGTTTTAAATGAACTTGGCTCTGCCGAGTACAGTGAGAAACATGCTGTCAAAGAGATGCTATCTATCTCCAAGGTCAGACACCCCTCAACCTGCAGTGCCTGGAGACTGTGGAATGGGGCCGTCGGACATCTTACACATTCATAAATATTGATAGGCTGACAAAGAATTTTAATTTTGAGATGTCTGACTCCGATTATTTCTGAAACATAAACACCTTTTAATTCTCCCCTTAGGCCAAAGATCAAGCTTTGTCTGTCATCTTTTAGATAAGGCATCTGACTGTTCGATGTAATCCAGATTTGTACACATTTCTGCCCAGGGAAGCTAACCATTCAGCTGTCAAAGGAATGAGAGAGCTGCCTCTGGCCTGGGACCTCCTTGTTTATTTTGCTGTATTAGCCTCAGCCAAGCCCCAGGGGAGTGCTTGTGGGCTCTACCCAGGAAACTCCCACCTTGGGTGGGGGCGGAGAGGGTTCTCCTGAGTAACCCCTTCCTTTCCTGTCCTTTTTCAGATGAATTCTGATCTTTTTTTTTTATGAAAAATTTTATTGTGGTAAGAACACTTAAAATGAGATCAACCCTCCTGGCAGATTTTTTTTAGTGTATAATACAATATTGTTAACTCGAAACACAGTGGTATACAGATCTCGTCGGCTTAATCGTTTTACATTCCTGAAGCTTTAAACACCATTCTGCTCTTTGTTTCTATGAGTTTGACTCTTTTAGGTAACTCATGTCAGGGGACTCATGCTATTATCAAAAAACCAAGTAGGTGAGGGTATGGGGAGATTTGGAACCCTTTGCACTGCTGCTGGAAATGCAAAATTGTGCAGCCAGTAGGGAAAACAGCACAGAGGTTCGTCAAAAACTAGAGCCCTTTGCTTTCCAAAGGCAACACTTCAGCAGCTTCTCACTGCACTTGGACTGAAACCCGAACTAGTGACTATGCCTGGCTGCAAGACCTTAGGCAGTCTGTCTCTCTCTCCTCTTATCTCCCATTGTCCTGGTTCAGGACTCCAGCCGCTATTATCTTTGTTCCCCTAACACCCTCTCAGTTTCCTGTTTGGAGTCTTTGCTCATGCTGTTCCATCTTCTTGGGATGCCCTTTCCCCGGGTCTGCTCATCCCCTTGATGAGAAATTGAGAGCTCATCTCCTCACAGACACCTTTTCTGACCACTATGGTTTGAACATTGTCTGAGAATGCTCAGCCTTATATTTTCCTTCAGCACTTTCAGCGTAAGATGCAAATATTTATCTGCTGCTTTGTTGTCATGAGAATCTGGACTCTGTGTGTCTTATTTCCATCCTCTGTTTCCCATTTCCTGTTTGCTTTTGGGCTATGTGAACATTTAAAAAAGTCATCTACTTTTTACATTTTTTTATCTTCTCTATTTATCTTTGTAAGGTTTTCAAATGATTGCTCTAGGGGTGATAATATATATTTTATATATTTAGCATTCCACTATCTACTGAAAGTCAACATTTCAGCATTGCCAGTGGAACGTGAGCACTTTTCCACCATGAGCACCACGTGCGTCTCTTTTCACTGTACCACACAGCAGGTCCTTGAACAACTTCATTTCATTCAACATCGTTTCATTATAACTTTGAGGGGGAAAATGACTCCTGGGGCCATTGTCTGTGTGGTTGGTACATTCTCCCCATGTCTGCGTGGGGTTCCCTGGGGGCGCCAGTTTCCTCCCACAGCCCGAAGCTGTGCACGTGAGGTGAACTGGTGTCTGCATTGCCCCTGAGCGTGTGTGAGTGTGTGTGTGTGTGTGTGTGTGTGTGTGTGTGTGTGTGTGTGTGTGTGTGTGTGAGTGTGATGTGCCCTGTGACCAAAGGGCGCTCTGATCTTCCCCAATCTCCGTGCTACTGTTTTACTTCCCAGGGCCCTCTGGGAGCTGCCTCGTGTCACGCCCATGTTTTCTAGCGATATTCAGGGCAAGAGGCAGGGTAGAGTGTGTTGCCTCCGTGTCACCTGGAACCAGAGATTCCTAATTACTCACTTAGGCAGGACACATAGCCCTCTGGCGTTTTTATTTATTCGTCAATTTAAACAGCTGCCCTGTTTTGTGCTGGGGAAGCAGGAGGAAATGGGGCATAGCAAAAAGGCCCCGGGACCTGGAAACTGAGACCCGACTTCTAGTCCTAGAGCCGGTGCGGGGATAGCTGCGCCATCGCAGACAAGTTCACACCTGGGTCACTGGGTAAGATCTGAATCAGGTACTCTTACCTCCCCAACCTGCCCCCACCCGGAGCTCACTGATCAAATAAGATAATGGCCCTGGCCTGGTGCCTCTGTGGGTTGGAGTGTCGCCTTGGACTCCAAAAGGTGGTGGGTTCAACTCCTGGTCAGGGCACTGACCTAGGTTCTGAGTTCGATCTCCGGTTGGGGTGAGTGTGGGAGGCGACCGATGGATGTTTCTCTCTCTCTCTCTCTCTCTCTCTCTCTCTCAAATCAATAAAAGCATATCTTCAGTAGGGGATTAAAAATGTTTTTTAAATAAGAGAATGGATGTGATCATACTTCGAGAGTATCAAATAGCCTGGAGAGAATGGATGTTCCCCCTGAGGCCCGCGGGAAGGGATGAGATACGTGGTCCTGGGGCGGGACCGGCGCTGGCCCGCTCTCTCGGCTGCCCTTCCAGGGCCCTCATCCCCCCCGCACTCTGTGGTCACCCCGGTCACCACCCCTCCTCCTCCGACTTCTCTTCTTGCCCAGTTTTCTGGACACAAGAAGCGTTGCTGCTACTCAGAAGCTGACAGACTAGAAGTGAGAAGCCGTGGCCTGTGGCTCTGCCACAAGGGATTCTGCCTTTCCGCGGTTCGCTTTCCTCCCAGAGTCCCAGTTCCCCTGATTTAAAATACAGAGAGCCAGAGTGCTGCAGTGACTTTCAAACTCTGATGGAGGCTTGGAGTTGGGGAGCACTCTCTTTGTAGCAGTGAGTACTTGGGGCGGGAGGACAGTTCCTCAAGTCCCCAACCTCTCTCCTACTGGGTCGGTTCTGCTGTAGAGTTTCCACATAGGTCTTCATTTGACAAAAAGAAATACTCTACCCTCTGAGATACCTTCCGAGGTAACTATCCCAAGATCCCAAACCTTCCTGCGGCATCCATTCCCACCCCCCTTTCTAGTCATTCCTTTCCCTTTATCAATGTTTTTGTCTTCTATCTCTCCGTATGGACATTCTTTAAGATTTTGTCCCAAGACCCCAATCTTCTTTCCATAACACCTTTCCCTGGATGTACCATAGCTTCCGCTCTCATTTCCCAGTGGGGGCCTCCCAGTCTCAAGTCTCTTGACTGAGCTTCAGTCTAACATTTTTAACCATCGCCAGCTCACTCCATCTATATCATTACACTCAACCCAGCAGGTCCCAAACCAGATTCATACCTCTGCTCTCTGCCATTCCTAAATGAATGCTTTCTCTTGGCTTCCCTTTTTCTCAGTGGTTCTATAAGAAGTTCTCCCAATAACTGAAGTTTAAAATTTCAGAGTAAATTTTTTATGACTCTTCCACTATTTTACAACATTCGTATAACCTCAAAGGTCTTTTAACTATGCTTCTTCAACATCCCTCCAGAGAATTTTTTATTTCCATTGATCTCCCTGAGTTTATATTTTATTTATCTCACATTTAGATATCAACATAGTTCCCTAAAGTGATCTTCCTGTCCCCAAATGTCCTTTCTTTGGATCCCATCCTAATCAGACTAATCTCTGAAAGCAAGAATCTCTGTAAGCCGTTATATTGTTAAATTACATCCCTGTTGCTCTAGAATAAAGCCCTGAAGGTTCACACCCTGATCAGGGAGGGTCTTTTTGGCCCCCTCATCCTTCCTCCCACTCGCCTCCAATAAATGTATCTCCTGCACACAGACTAGCCCTCTCGTTGCTTCCAAACAGACCAGGAACCTTTTTCCATTCCTCTCTCAGATTTTCTAAGACTTGGCCTTTCCTCAGAGATAAATTCATATCCACTTCCCCAAAGACATTCTAGCCATGAAGATTCCACCTTTAGTTTTTAAAGCATTTACTTTAAGGCAACTTACCTAAAGAGTGTTGCATTTTTTCTCTTCAACTACACTTGAACCACATCAAAAATCAGGAACTGAGTCTTTAATCTTGCACTGCAACGGGGTGCCCAGGAGGGTATCAGTTTTTCCTTCTGTATGAATTTGTAGGGGAAAAAGAAAGTAACCCATTATCCCCTTGATAGCGGGAAATACCACGAGTTCTGCTCGATATAATACATATTTGCTTACTAATCTTACAGGTGAATGTGGGCACCCATATTGTTACTAGAATGGTTCCTTAATCAAGCAGGAAGTAGTTGAACATATCAGCCAGTCTAGGAATTTAATGGGAACATCTTCAAGGAAGTCAACCTGTTGTAACTTTTCTATCTCAAAAGCATAGGTTTTGTGTATCAAATTATCCTATCTGAGTGGCATCTATATACTTGTATGCGTCAGTGGGTTAGCACCCGTTAGATCTTTCTGACAGATCGGTTAATCTTAGATGACACACAAAACTCAAATATATTAGGATAATTAATAGGACACTTAGCTTTCCCAGTTTAATGTGTATTATTGGAAGGAATCTCAAAAGTACTCTTTGAATTTTCAATACTAAATGGAAAGCAATTATAATAAAAAGTAGAGGAATGGCTAAGTAAAGTAGGGTAGATACACATCACAGAATATGGTATGTTTAAATCTTAAAATTATTCAATCACACTGAGTTTTAACATGGTTATGTCAGTCAGTTTTTTGCTAGGTTATGCAACTTTTTAATCATCACAGGATGTTGTATCTGATAGTGCTGATCTAGAGAATTATTTTAAAGAAATCTAGAAGAAAACAATTCTTTTCCTTTTTTTTTTTTTTTTTGCTAGAAGTGTGCCACTTATTTTCCCATTCATATGTGACACCAGTAAAAAGCATAAATAAAAAATTTGCACCTTGCCCATGTTCAATATGCTGGTGCTCGAACTACGTAGTGACTCTGGCTGCTGCTTTTCTTCTATTTCTGTAACAGTTGTTACCAATGAAAGCGTTGCTTCAGAAGTTAAGTCCTACCTTTGGCATATATTCTTTTTTTTTTAATTTATCTTTATTGTCGAAAGTATTACAGACATGTTTTTCCCCCCCATTGACCCCTTCTTCCCTGCCCCCTCCCCCGCCCAAGGCCTTCCCCACACTATTGTCTGTGTCCATGGCTTATCCATATATGCACATAAGTTCTTTGGTTAATCTCTCCCACCCACTCCCCTACCCTAGCCTTCCCTCTGAGACCCCTTCGTCTGTTCCATGCTTCTATGTTTCTGGATCTATTTTGTTCATCAGTTTATTTTGTTCTTCAGATTCCATATATGAGTGAGATCATGTGATACTTGTCTTTCTCGGACTGGCTTATTTCGCTTAGCGTGACATTCTCCAGGTCCCTCCATGCTGTCCCAAAGGGTAAGAGGCCCTTCTGTTTCACAGCTGCATAGTATTCCGTGGCGTACATGTCCCACAGCTTTTTTTTCTTGATTATACAAGTTATGGAAGTAACCATAACTGAATAAAATTAATAATTATAACAGGAACTGCTCTTTATTGAAGGCTCACAGTATACTGAACACTGTGCTCAGTGCCTTTGGCAGGTGTGGCTGGTATCAAGTGCATACACAGTGTCAGAAAAACAACCATTTCAACTTTTGCATAGACTGGATAATGGCAGCTCTTCCCCCGACACACTCCACGCCTCCTAGACCTCGTTAGAGGGGCACAACCCAGTGGGACTTTGGAGGCACATGGAGAAAGGCAGTATTTCCTTTTCATTGCCAGCCGAAGTTTCCAGTGAAAATTAAAGATTAATTAATAATGCAGGTATCCAAAAGTCAGTAAGAAGAAAAGGCCAGAACTCGCCAACATTTGTAAACAGTACAAAGCTTTGTACTGATAGCTGCAGACAGGGAAAGCTAATACCAACGCAATAAAAACCCAAGGGGTAACCTTTCACCGTGTGTCTGGTGCTGAGCTCCCAGCATTTGATGAATGGCTACCTTGTGCCAGTAGGTCCCTGGGGAGTGCCCGGGTCTTTCATGTGGCTGGGCCAGCTGCGGGCAATCTGTGCATACGATTCCCCTGCTGAGAGAGACAGCTACGTGCGAAGGCCGCACAGTGTACTTGGCAGGAGGTAGGTGACTATCAAGGACCAACTTACATCCTGGATGAAGCCTTTGTGGGATTTTCAACTCAGCAGAACCAGCTCCTTGGCTTTTGATGTCTCCTTGAAATAAGATCATTTTGTCTCCGATTTGATATGTCCAGGAGGGTAGTTAGGTTTCACTGTACATTATTCCTGTCATCCTCGTAAGTCACAGGAGATGGGCCCCGCTTTCTCTGCCTCTCCCTCCACAGAGAGGCTCAGAGAAGCTCAGTAGCGTCCCCGAGGCGGTAGAGCTGGGAAGTGGCTGAGCGGGGACTTGAATGCAGGTCTGTCTGATCCCAAAACTTGTGTGGTCATCCAATTGAAAGTGAACTATAGCTTTTGATAAATATAAAATTTCTTGCTTGCTTATATTAAGAGCTATTGCCTTTTTTTTTTTTTTAATTGGGGAGGCTGGTGCGGGGGAAGGGTAGGGTGTGTCTCTTGACTCTGAAATCCAAAAGGGGCCACCTATTAACCTCTATTTCCCTTCTACTTTTGGCTTAATATCCCCAGTTGGATCAGAAATCAATGGAATGAGTTTCCCTTCATTGTTTCTGAGAAGGAAATGCCTGCTGAACTCTGACAACGGCATGACTGATGGCCAGGGGGCCCCCAATTTATTCTTCTTCTCTCAGGAGTGCTATATAAGTTTCCTTTGAAAACCGTCTCCTCATCAATATTAATAATCCCTTGATGTTGAACATACTTTGTGTTGGTCAAAATGCCTTCATATATATGAGCTGACTTCATCTTTAAATGTTTATTGGAAGCATTCTCCACGTTAAGCGCTGCTAAGTGTATTATGTCCAAAGACATACAGTACGGTTTCATTCTCGAGAGTTCAGTCTCTCCCCTAATTTGATGCCATGAAGGAGACCAGGTCCGGCCCCCACTTCACAGGTGGTTCTTTGCCTCAGTGTAACCTCCTGTCCTTCCCTTTCCCAGCTTCCCAGCCGTCCTTTCTCCTCTATCAGTGTTCTCGTGCTTACATCCCCCTAAACCTTCCTTGCTCAGGTTCCTCTCCAAGCTCTTATGCTCCATCTCTTCTTGATCTACTTTTCTGCCACTTTTCTGTCTGTCCAGATAAGACCCATCCCATCATTTCAAATCCAAGGTAAGGTCACCTCTCCTCCATGACAGTTATTCTAGAATTGGGTGACCTCTCCCTTCCCTAAATTTTTCTTACCCTTGTTGTCAGCATCTTATACTTGGTGCCTGGGGCATAATCGCTATTTGATAGAAACTTATTTATTCCCTTTCACTCTGTCTAGTTGGTTTCGTGGCATATCTATGAACATGGGAAGGAAAGGACCACTGAGAGGTACTCTAAATAAATATATTAAAATATTGTTCAGCACGCACAATATTTGCTGGAAAGAACACTTGGAATAATGTGGAGTTTATAAATTGGAGACCCGTTCCAGATTTAACGCCAAACTATGTACTGTGTAGCCAGCAAAATGTTGGTAGACATGCTTCCAAGTTAATTTAAAAAATTGATTGCCAATATCTAAATATTGGGAGATTTGATGTTTCAATAGATTCCTGGCTTCACTTGAAAAATCAGAAGTTCTGGAAACACTTGACCGATTTTTTGCACAGTGACTATCAGCTGAGGTGGAGAAGCAACCACCCCTTGAACACGGGCCCACCAAGGTCCATCACCTCCTCAACAGTGGAGTTGACGAGAGTCAGTGCCATTCATCATCATGGTGACCCTGATTATTTCTTACAACAATGTTAAAAAGAGTGTAGAGTATTTCTTGTTAACTCTGACTCCATGTAAGGGGAAAAATAGCCTGAAAGAGCTTATGAATTTGGAGAAAAATAAGTGATGATGATCTTGTGTCAGAAGTGGAAAATATAATTGTGAGTTTAACAGTCAAAGTGTGTCTGTGTATAAACAAACACAAGTTGCTGCTATGGAATAAACCTGGCCACTGCGCCCTTTGCCAGCTGGTTCTTGCAGGTGTTTGTATTTGCAACTGACCCTTGGTCTAGAGGAAGGAGGAAGGGCCTGAAGGTGGGCTGAGCCCAAGTCCTGGCTCTGGCCAGGTTACTGGTGTGTGATCCTGAGCAGGCTATGTCTAATCTCTTGTCCGTGAAACTGGAATAGTGTCTGTGGAGTGATGCTATATTGATCTGCAGTGAGACGCATGATAATGGTATTGTCTGTTCAGTGTAACCCTAGTGCCTACAGCAGTGTCTTGTTATGCTTGGGACTTAAGTACCGAATGAATGAATGAATGAAGGATGTATGTGAAGCACACAGCATGGCTCACAGCAGGCCTTCAGCGAATTTTAACATGTTTCTAAGGAGTTAATCACACCTTGTGGTTAAGGACAGAGACTGGTCTTTTTCTTAACACCTAAGCCTGTTAGACAGCAGGTGATTAATACTCATTTGTGGAATGAACAGATAATGACTGAAAATCCATCATTCAGCAGTCTTAGAGCGTGGCCTCGGTTACGGCAGGCTGACATTTTGATACGGCTTTTTCCCCTCCCTGGAATGAAAGGATTGGTCCTATGTACAATGTGGTATAGGCCTAATTTTTTTCTTTTTCGTAGTTTTGGAAGGTGGCTAGTAAAGGCTGGTTTCTTAACACTGTTTGTTTTACTTTTTAAAATTTTATTTTTCAATTACAGTTTATATTGAATATTCTTTTGTATTAGTTTCAGGTGTACACCACAGTGGTTAGACAATTATATAGTTCAAGTCCCCCGCTGGCATCGTAGTCGTTACAGTGTCTTTGACTATATTCCCGAGGCTGTACTCCTTGGCCTCACTTTCTGAAGGTCATTTTCCCAGCGGCCCTTCACTTCCCACTGCACCACTGGGACAACTTAGCAGCTGGCAGATGTGACCTAGGTAACGGTGTCGCCGTCACAGGCACCCTTAGTAACGAAGGCTCAGAGCAGGCAGGTTCACCCGCAGAGTCGCTGGGTTTGTCATCACATCCGAGCTGCAGCCTTGTCCTACGGGAGAGCCAGACGCAAACAGTGCGGTCGGGCCGGCCATCATTCTGCAGTCTTGGCTATTCGCTGGGTGTCTTTCCTTACTCGACATTAATAAGTGGCCTTTAAAATAAAGGTTTCATTTCCATGTTTGGGAAAGGGGAAAAAATGAGTCGAGATCTGCCTCAACATCTCACGCTTAATACTAAGCGTGTATTAACTCACGTACCTGTCAGACGCGGCGTAGTGGGCTACCTTGCCAACTCTTTCAAGTTCCTTTCGTGTTTTGAATTTGATCTTCAGAGTTTGGGGCTCGACAGAGGCTCATGGAAGGAGGCACACCAGTGCCAGGCTTTGTGTTGGAAACTTTCATAAATGCTGACTTATTTAGTCATACAAGTTGCTAGCCTCATCATGGCTCAAGATAACTCATCCAAAACAACTTTGCGTTCCCCTCTGCACTACAATTCAGTTTTATCTCCCAGGAAAATGCACTGCAGGCTCTTGGGGATTGTGGCGATGAGTTCATTGGAACATTTAATCTCATAAAGATGAGTAGTTATTCTATTGTTCTTATACATCATTCTCAAAGTAGGTGGTAACTGTGGTGGTGGTGGTTTCTGCAATTTGTGTGGTCAGGGATCTTCTTGAAGCATTAATTGGATATCTGTTATGAATATAGTACCGTGCAAGGCCTCCTGGGCCTGAAGGGAAAAATGGTCATGTGGATACACAGTAGATAGTCATTCAACGTTCGTTAAATAAGACATTAGTTTCCATTCTTTGACTTGACTGATACATATATTTTTTTAAAATGTGGTTTTACAAAATTCTAAGAGTTGTGTTCCTTGTGGGTCACCTGGCATATATGAAAATATAACCATTCATTCAATCAACAACTGTTAATTGAGCACGTACTGTGTTCCAGGCTATGTGCTGGCCACTAGGCATGTAATGGTGAACAGAATCCCTCGCGGAGTTTACGTTCTTATGAGAGAACCTGGGCATGATCCTAAGTTATAATTTTATCTGTCTTTTTTGGTTTTTTCTTCTTCTCTTTGCCTCAGTGACATGAAAGAAAAGCAAAACAGAAATAAATGATTGAGAGAGAGGCAACACAAGAGCCCCACGCCCCTCAGATAACTACCAATAACGTTCTGGTGCGTTCCCATTCGGTGATTCGTCTCTGGATCTTACGTGAGTGAGTATATACTCACATCTGGATTCCATTTTGTTTCATTTTATTTCAATTAATGACCCACGTTAGGCTGTCGAACAAGGTAGACGTATGAACGCCAGCTCGTGTTTTCATGCTTTTCCAGATTAGAGGAGGCACCGTTTCCAGCGGGGCACCCTTTCCCCTCTCGACTTCCCCTCATTCCTCAGGCCCACTATCCCAGAGGAAAGCCTGGCCTGGGCCCAGCGCACCTGGGACGGCAACCTGGGGCGCGTAGGCTGAGCCGGCTGCGCAAACACGTTCTCCCCACCATCCTGATCTCCAGATTGCGGTCCTGCCGTGGCTGTTTTCAGCTGAAATAGCATGAAAAATGAGTTCTTGTGGTGTTTTCAATATAAATAGTAGAGATGCCACAGGAATTTCAGTACTCAAGGGATGTGCTTTCTTACAGGGCTTTCTACGTCCTGAGAAGACCCTTGG
Organism: Miniopterus natalensis; assembly: GCF_054644295.1. Lineage (NCBI taxonomy): Eukaryota > Metazoa > Chordata > Mammalia > Chiroptera > Miniopteridae > Miniopterus > Miniopterus natalensis. The sequence continues at coordinate 21,670,403 of NC_142098.1, forward strand.
GTTCTGCCACCACCAGCCCTGCTCCGGCAGAGGAGGGAGCGGCTGGCAATGTCAAGGGCTGGGAATGGCCCCCGAGCTGCCGGCCCAGAACGTGCCGGGCCTCCCAAGCCAAGAGCCTGAGCTCTGGAGCAGCCTGGGCAGACGTTTCCTGTACAAGACCAGATAGCAAATGCTTTGGGCTTTGCAGACCAGGTGGTCTCTCAGGCTACTCAGCTCTGCTGGTGGTAGTAGCCATAAACAATATGCAAGTGAGTGGGCCTGCCTGTGTTCCGATAAAACTTTATTGATAAAAACAGGCGTCGTGCCAGATTTGGTTCACGTGCCGTAGTCTGAAGCCACCTGCTCTGAGCCAGGGGGTCTGGGATCTCACCTGGACTCCACTGCTCGCCTGCTAGGATTAGAGGTGGGCGTCCCAGCTTTCTCACCTGCTGAATGGGGTTAATCAAAGCACCTACTTCATGGTTCTTTTCAGTCTCAGGGGGGCCGTATCAGAAGGGCTCCCGTTACGCAGTCTCTCCTGTGGTCAGAACCTGCACGGGCCTCGCTGCATCCCACCTCTGTCCTTCCAGATGGCTCTGGCCTCTGGATAAATCACCCCTTCCAGGCTGAGGAGGCATTTTCCTAGAACTTTGACTAATTCTCCTGTGCCAGGGCGTATTTCCTCTCCTACCCACACGCCTGAATCTTGTAAGATGAAAGGCCAATCCGTCTCTCGGCTTTTCCTCCTGCAGCGCATATTTCATTCGCTTCTGTACCTGCCTCTTCCAGCACTTTCACCTCCCTTTCGAATGGTACTTGCCCCTTTTTTTATACGAATTCATTCACCCATCAGACATGGGGCGCCGACTGTCCATCCTCCATCCAGCGACACTGCCCCTGTCTGCACGTGGCTTAGTTTGCACTTTTATTTTTAAATTAGCTCTTTCAGACCGTAGGCCCTTTGAGGTCAGGGATCCTGTCGTCTTCTCCCTGGTACCTCGGAGGCTCGGGTTCGGCGTGGCATGAAATATATGCTTGGTAAAGCTTTTAATAACGAAGGAGAGGTGCGGGTGCTGTGCGCAGCTGAGCGCCCCAGGCCCCCTGCCGTCAGCACGGAGCCTTCCACCGAGCAGCACCAGGTCAGCGGCGCTCAGCGCTGCGTGCACATGGCTCTCCCTCGGCCTGCAACAGTGTTCCTTTGCTGGAGGAGCTTGGTTGCCAACAGACAGCTTTACCTTTCACTGTTTTCCCGACGAAAGTGGAGCAGAAGGAAGTTCCACAGCCGGGAGCGCCGGGAGGCTGAGCAGGAGCCCCTTGCGGGGAAGGGCGCGCGGGGCCTGGGTGGCAGGAGGGGGTCCGGGTGGCCCCGTGTAAACCAGCCAGGATGACCCTCCGTCCAGCCCCAGGACTTGAAATTATTTACACCTCCCAGCACGATGCCAGGCTCCTTCCAGCAGGCTGACTGCCCTGCTTCGCCTCCAGCTGACCCGGGCGGTGGGGTTGACGGAATTCAGAAGAGGGCACCGCGCTGGGAGCCGGGGAGCTTTGGGTTTGAATCCCAGCTCTGGGGTTTTGAAAGGTTACTTGATCCAGACCGATCTCAGAAGGAAAAACTGTAGGAGGGAAGTGTTAAAATACTCGCCTTATATAGGTCTGTTAAAAAACACACACAAAAACCCAATGACCCAAAAACAAATTTTAAAAAAACCCAAAACACCAAACAAGTGGGAAATCAGTTGACACATGTGAAGTGTAGCTGTCTGCATACGGTAGGAGATCAATAAACGCACAGTTTTCCTTTCTTCTGCCGGCCTACAAGGATTTGAATTCTTTCTTAGCCTGCCCCTCGGGGGAGTACTTTGGGAGAGCCAGGGTTTCTCAGCCTTGGCACTGTTGACATTTGGGCCCAGATCATTCTTTGCTGTGGGGCTGTCCTAAGTATTGTAGGATGTTTAGCAGCATCCCTGGTCCGACCCCGTAGATGGCATAGCACCTACCACCCCCCCCCCCCCCATGACAACCAAAAATGCCGGCAGACATTGCCCAAGGTCCCCTGGGGGTACAGTTGGTTCCCTTGAGAACCACTGAGCTAGTGAACCACATGCCCCAGGCCTGGCGTGGGGGCAGAGGAGCCTGTGATGGGAATGGCCCCTGGAAGTGACCTCGGTCCTCCTCTCAAGGGAGATGTGCTCCGTAGGACCCACATGCTGAAGGGACAGAGGCTGCCCTGCAGGCGCTCGGCCTGGAGAAGGCAGAGAGTCAAGATCTTCAGATGTGAGGTTCCACACAGCGTCCCCCTGAGGTCAATCACCACCTATGTAACAGGAGCTCGGGGCAGTGACTGGGCAGAGCCTGGCATTACTGCCCCATGGTGGCTCCCTCCTATCAGACACCTCACTGGTCTTCTGCTTCTGCGCTGGTCCCCTCCTGTCCATTCTCCACACAGTAGGCAGAGTGCTTACTTAGGAGGCAGGTCTGATGGCATTTCTCTCCCATTCAGAAGCTTCCAGCAGCTGCCCCACTCTACTTGGAATAAAATTTGAGCTTCTGATCAGGGGCCATGGGGCTTTGTGTGACCCCTGCTCCCTCTCCACCCTTGCTCCATGCCACTCTGCCTTGGTTTTCCACAGCCAACTCATGGGCCTGCTTTCTCTCCCATGAACCCACCAAGCTCTTCCTGCCTCAGGGCCTTTGCGCATGCTTTCCCCACCCCCCTGTCTGGCTTTTCATATATCTGAGCCCTTTCTATCTTCAGTTCTCAGAAAGAGCATTCCATTCCCCACTCCCTGACGCCCAACAGCTCTGTCAGAACACTTTTATGTGTGTGTTTTTTCTTTCTTCTATAGCACTTATCATATGCTGGAATTATTTGATTTACTTAACTTTGTCTGTTTCCCCAACAAGACAGACACGTTCTGGGGCTTCATCGAGCATCCAGTCTTGGTTGCTGAGTCGCTCACACTCTTCCCCAGTGCCCAACATGAAATGGGTCAGCACCACGCATCTGCTGCAGGAGTGAGTGCTTCCCCTTTCCCCAATCTTTCCCCGTGTTTCCGAAATGATCTCACTAAACCCAGACTCTCCAAGAGATTTAACCATCTCTATGGTCAAAATTGATAGACTCCCCAGACATGTTTTAGCTTACCAGACTTATTATAATGACCACTAACAGGGTCCATGGAGTTTTAGTAGGTTTATTTTCAATCACTATTTGGAGTGAGTAGAATCAGACATGTTCTTTTTACACGTGTGTGTGAGTGCACGTGCATGCACATACGTAATTCTGTTATTTCACTTAATTTCTAAGCAAGCTGTGCCGAATGTTCACCTCAGTTATAAAAGTAAAAACTGAAAATCATATGGACACGGCTACTACTTGTAAGGATAATATCCAATGTGTGCGTAGGGCTTCACACTGGGGAGAATTACGGGGCAGCATCTAAAGACCACATGGGGGGGCCCCGGGGGCTACCCCAGGCCTACTGGGTCAGAGTCTGGGGTGAGGCCCTGGGATGTTCACTTTAACTAGCTTTCCAGAGACCCTGATACCCTCACAGCTTTGGGACCCTGGCCCAGGGAAGCAGGCACAAGCTTTGGATTTACAACTGAGTTTCAGGCCCCAAACAACCCCAACCTTTGCTGGACGTGTGATCTTAAAAAGTTACACTGAGCTGCCTCCATAAAATAGGTTCTATACTATTTGCCTCCCTGGGTGATGATCAGGACAAAATAGGACCTTCGAAGCACCCACGAAGTGCCAGGCACTGTGATACGCTCTTTTTATAGGTGACCTCGATGTGCATTTTTATAAACTACCAAAGGAAGGGAATAACTTTACTTTTCATCACAGGTTTCTGCCGGGAGAAATATTATGCCCGTTTTATAGATTAAGAAACTGAAGCTTATTTAGTCAAGTCACTTGTTCAGGGGAGACACAGACCCACAGCTGCCAATTCCAGGGCTCACCCAGGTTGTTAGCTGTGCCCTGACGTGTTTTACCACTTATCTTCCCGAAGAGGGCTGATGCCCACTCCCAGCCCTTAGTATGAATGCCCAGGATTCAGTTCAAGGACAACAGAAAAGAAACTAATCGCATTTCAGCAAGAGGGTGGATCTCAGCTGTGAGACCCGAGCCAACTTTCCGGGACGGCAGGCAGGATGTGAGTCTGCTGGAATCTTTCTCCATCTCTGGGAGCAAGAAAAGACGCTTAGAATGACCAGTAACCGAAGGGACCTTGGCGCATGTTCTCTTCTGGGGATGGGGTACGGGTCCTCTATAATAACTGTCTTGCTCCCCTGACCCAAGTGCTTTTACCGGTCACCAGTGTGAGGGCTTTTGCCACCAACATAAATATCCTTTCAGCTTTCCCCTTCGATGCAGGAAATAACTGCTGGGGGAGGGAAGGAGGGTGATGCCAGAGGGTCAGCCCATGTCACATGTACTGTACCTCTTTTTTTCCCCTGGGCCAATTAGGAAAGGGGCTGCAGGTTTCCCGAAGCCTAGCCGATCACAATCGCTAATGGGGCTCTTTCAGGAAGCAGAGGCAGACATGAATTGATGGAAGTGGGCAGAGCTTTCCTCACATTATTGGCTTTGCTAGAAAACCCTGTTCAGGAAATTTGCGGGCATTACTAAACAAGTGCTTCTTTGACCCCAGACTTCCCTGGACTCGCTGTGAAAACACCCGATGGGTGAGATGGGGCGATTATCTGAGTCCTGCAGGGCCCCATGACATGTCGTCATAAAGGGAGCCCAAACGCTTGCACAAAAGTGTGGTGCGGTTTAGCTTCGACCGTCGGGACTGCTGAGGACAATCCCCTCATCGTCTGTTGTCTTGGGAACCAAAATAAAGTGGCCACAGGGTGGCTAAACAGGAAAGTTTATCGACTCGTTTGACAGATGAGGAAGGTAAGCCTTGGAAAGGCTGGACCCTTTGTCCGAGACTACACGGTTGCCATTTGTACCCGGAGTCCTCTGCCCTTGACAGCTGTGCTCTTTCCACTTGAATACAGATTCACTGAATGGAGCCTAGGATTCCCTGGCCCCATTTAGAATTTCCTTTCTGCTGTTTTATGATTATAGCCACTGTTTGGAGACTCAGTTGTATGTCGCACGTATGTTTCCAGGAAAGGTGATTTTATATCTTAGATCTCAGAATGCTCCGTGGGCGTTACCATTTCAGAGACCAGGTATTTCTCTGTAGGGTTTCCTGCTGACCAAGCCAGCTACGAATAGACGGAGAGCAGCTCAATAAGATCTTTGTCATTTCCTTGTCACTTGGCTTGGTTTAGGGTCACTACTGTAGAGTCTGAGGATGTCAGGTGCTCCTTTTCACTGGTCATTCTTAGGGCCGGTAAATGGAGTCTCTAAGCAAAGGATTGGAATCAAGAAAATGCATGGATGTCTTCAGAACCTGAAGAAGTTGCTTCTTTCTTTCCTCATCGCCCTTTCTGCTTTGGAAGCACAGTGTTACTTGCGCAGGCTCCCGGTGGCTCTCAATTATAGCAGATCAAATTGTCACTGTTTAAATGGCCCTAGGAACACACCGGTTCCAGAGGTGTGCTGTTTTGACGTTTGTCCACAAGGTGGCAACCTCTTCAAGGAAACTGGGACCAGAGTCCACTTCTTAAGCAACTATTATTATTGAAAGTTTTGTGCGACAACTCCTTCAAACCTCTGCCTTCAAGAAGCTTACCCAATACCTTTCTTCAAAAGTCCCTTGATTTAGACCATTTCTCTGCCTCTCAATTCAGTTAGTCTCTCTATTTTTTAGGTGTGAGTCCTTGAAAGAAAGTAAGGTATAGGACAGACAGAAAAATAAAGTTTACGACTGAGTCCTACTATATGCCAGGCACTGAGCTAGGCACTTTGGCTGTATAATCCTCACCACAAACCTATGAGGGTGGGTGTGGAGGCTGTCCCACTTCACAGAAAGGGAAAGTGGACAAACATTTTACTATTTGGAACGCCAATGCCACAGAGCTAGTAAGTAGTAGGGCCAGCATCCAAACCCATATGTATCTGTTGCTAGTCTTTCCTCTCCTCACTGTCTCACTGCAGGAAACTTGTGGAACACAGTGCTCCTAAGAAGTGGTCCCGAAATAGAAACAGCCCGAAAGCCTTTAGGCATTTTCATGGATGTCACTTCCCTAGGAGATGGAGATGGTTATGAAGGGAAGACTTCCATTTTTTTGAGGCATGCCTGGACCCTTGGAGGGTGACACCGAGGAGCCAGATTGTTTTGAGAGGATCCTAAAATATTTTTTTACGCTTCAATAATAGGTTGGCTGTAAGTTGAGCAGTTAGGCACTTAGTTCTTCCTGGTTCATTTTATCTATTTATATACTAATATATATAAAATACAGATACACATATATGTATACATAATGTAGTGGATAGGTTCTGTGGTGTATATAAATATACATGTAGAGATCATCCCTACTGGGCTGTAAGCTAACTGAGGGCAGGATCTAAATGTGTTTAATATAGGACACAGTCTGTTTGGGGCCTTTATATTTCTATGGTAATTCTTTGAATTGCTTCTTATGCAGGTATATTTACCCTTTTTTTAAAAAGTGTTATTTTGGTAAGACCACTTAATGTGTAAGATAGATCCTCTTAACAAATTTTAAGCATACAATACATTGTTGTTGACTTGGTAAAACCTGTAGAAGAAAACAGGAGTAAAGCCTCATGACATCGGTTTTGGCCACGACCTCGTGGATATGACACCAAGAGCACAAGCAACAGAAGCAAAACTAGACAAGTCAGACGAAAGCTTCTGCAGAGTGAACCGCCAGCAGAGCGCGAAGGCAGCTCATGGAACCAGAGGGGAGATTTGCAAAGCAGATATCTGAGCAGATCTCCGAAACGTGTCTACTTTTTCTTGCTTTCACTTCTGAAAAAGCTGCCGCAGGGGTGGGTGGAATATCCGAGTTGATGAAGTCGGAGTGACCCAGAGCAGACCAGGGCATGAGGACTCGGGTGCAAAGCTCCCGGGGTGAGCATGAGGCGTGGGGAGCGGGCCAGGGCAGAGGAAGATGCCAAAGAAGAGAGCAAGTTCAGACAAAGTCCCGGAGGGGGGGCTCCGGCCTGATCTCATCAGGGGAGCTTTGGAAGGCAGGCTGCTCCTTAGATTCTGGGGCAGGAGAGATGGGGATTTCCTACTTCTGCACCTGTCAGTCATTTAAGAGCCACCCCCAGGAGGGGGGCGGGGAGAGAGGTGAACATAAATTCCAAGGAACTGGCTTTCCGTGACTTTGAGCAAAGCCAAAGGCAGCCCTATTGGCCAAGGCCAGACTAGAAGAGCAGCTGGCTCTTGTAAGGACACAGAGAAGCCAGGGTTACATACATGTCGCCCAGAGACGCCAGTGGCATTGGTAGGGGATCAGCGTTGTCTGCTGTACTCGGCAGGCTCTGAGTCACGAAGGCCTGTGATGTGCAGTATTTTCCAGCGAGAGTCAAGCTTCTAGGGTGAATAACAGCAAAGGACCGACTCACGTGGGAAACGAATGAATTCTATCCCATATATTTTCTGACCTGCAGTCGATTTGCCAAAGATTAAAAATCCTGGAGGTACTATCCACTTTCTCCCACTCTCGCTGTCTGGGGATGCTGAGAGGAGACACCCTCAGCTGTCTGACTATGACTGGCGTTACCTGACTTTGGATCAGACCATGCCTGCCACCTGGCGGGAGCCGTCACGCCCAAAAGGAAGGGGAATGGTTGGAGAGCAGCCAGTTACAACAAACACCCACTAAAGTTCATTGGTATGAAGCAGAAGAGAATCTTTGACCCGCTCTGGGCCAAGACCAGGCCCCCATTGTGGGGTGATGTGTGTGTGGAAGCTGGGTCTGAGCTGCTGTAGTGGGAGGTTGACTTTCCCAGTCATGAGTGGCCTCTAGGATTTGAAGTTTCAGATCTCTACCTTTTAGGAATCTCTTTGGGATGTCTTGGGGCTGGGCCAGAATCCTAATGCTGAGAACCACACACCTGCACTATTCAGAAAGTCACACGTAACAGGGGGTGGGGTGGGGTGGGGTGGGGCAGGCGACAAGTGATTCCTGAGGAGCTCAAACTTCCTAAGGCAGCTGCTGCCAGTCAGGCTGGGATTCCAAAACATCCAGGAGGAGCAGACCTTAGCATTTTTACACATCAGGCAGAAACGGTTCTCCAGTTTCCCACTCAGCGCTACATTCTCAAGGTCATGCTCCTGGGAAACACTCAGATCTTAGGCTACCACAAAGGCGCTCGTGTCCTCAGGAGAGTCACTTCAGGGAAGGTCATTACACGTCTCTGTCATGAAGACACTTCCATGAGCCGAAGGCTTCCATTCAGCTTAAACTGCTTAAACTTGTGTACTCCCTCCCCCCACTGCTTGCTGACAGCCCTGTCCAGGGGTGGACAGCCTGGGAATCACCATGTGCAGGAGGACCCTGGGCTACCTTCCCGAGCCCGTTTTCCTTGGCCTGCCGGGCAGCGTGCCCACACAACTGTCTTAAAACGCTGACCCAGTGTATAAGCAGATGCTACAATAGTGGAGGAGGCAGACGTAGCGTTTGTGGAGTGATTAGAGTCCAGTGTGGAGTGTAAACTGACTATTTTCTGATTGGAGAAAGAGGCATCAGTCAAGATTCTGGCACGATTTGGGATTTCGGGGAGCCTTGGAAGGAGGAAGTACTAAAGGGCATTAAGGAGATGAACGAGGGATTCGAAGCATCAGGGACCGGTCCCAGGGGAGAGCCTTTAGCTTCCAGACCTGTGTGACAGTGGGGGGGGGGGGGGGCGGAGCATCGAGGGCGCGAGCACCCTGGAGAGGCTGCTCTGGAGACGGCCGCAGGAGCCGAAATGCTCGGAGCAATGGGAGTTACCTGGATGCAGAGCAGATGCATGAGGACTGGGGAGGCTCATATTGCAAAGGCTGTGAGCTCGGAAAGAGCTTGAGGTGTTTGTGAATAGAAAGAAGGGAGACACTTACCGGGAGCATAGCGGGAGTGGATGCTGGAGGGTCAGGAAGGGGCAGCCCTATTGCCCATGAGAGGGAGTTTTATTTTCTCCAATGGACATGGGAGGCCATCGAGGAGTTCTAAGCAACAGAATGACTCCCCTTTCCTGATCTTGGGCAACACTGTCCTCTCCTGGGAGAAGCCCTGCTCTGAGCACCCCTCGGAGCCCAGGTGAGAGCTGGAGCCTTCTCAGGGGCAGCAGCTCACTGGCTCAGTCCCTGACTCTCACCTGCTCCAATGGAGAGACCTCTCCTCCCAGCATCTTCTTGGGCATCTCCATTGCTCATAACAATCAGAGCTTCACCACTGTCACCATGCCCCACGAGGATGAATCGGGTCCATCCGAATGACCCTCTCATCTCTGGGGTTGCCTGAGATCGCTGATCCTGGGCTGCCTCATTTCGTGACGTCACATCCCAGGCTGGTTCTCCTACTAGCAGGAATAAGTAACCATTCTCTAGTGAAATATGATCACTGTTGTTCTTATCGATGTAATAGTTCACACAAGGACTGTGTTAAGCACTTGCATGAATTATTTCACCCTGTCTGGCTCTACTATTCCTCCTTTTCCCGGTGAGCTGTGAAGCAGGGAACGTTTGAGTAAATGACTCCAGGTAAGGGGCGTCTGCATGGCAGAGCAGAATTCAAATCTAGGTCAGACTTTAAGTTCTTGACCACTCATTTGTACCATCTCAGCTAGAGACTGATGCCAAGGCTCGAGCTTTCTTACATCGCCCACAAACATTCAGGGTCCCCCACAGCGATTACTGTCTCCGCACTGGTCAGATCTTTGGACTTTCCTTTCCCAGATCTCCAAGTTCAGAGCACCACAGGGGTAGCGAGCTAACAATCACCTCTAGGCATTGGGGGCTCACACCATCCATCCCTTTCAAAGCATTGGATGCCTGAGTCCTAGAAACACATGGAACCCTCCAGCTTGGAACCACTTACTCACTTTCAGGGTGATAATCTGTCAGGGTCAGGAACGTTCGAAGAAAAGGGAAAATCGGAGGAATTAGCAAATTGGTATTTTAGGTCCAACTGGAGATGAGCCATTATTTGTGAATTAAGTTTACATCACTTAGATCACTTTGCAGGCAAGCAGCTCCATACTAGAAATGGCCAGTGTTTATTTGCACAGATGGAGTGGAGGAAAACATGTTTCCTCGGGGTCACGTTAGCTCAGCTGATGGGCTGATAAGGGAAGCCGCGCCATCTGCCGACAGCCAAGCCTCTGAGTACTTTGGGGATCACCGTTAACCACATTTATGATAACAAGAGAGGAAATGGATCCTTCGGGTTTCTCCCCCATGCAAGCTCTGTAGTTATATCTTAAACCAAACACGGGCCCCCTTCTTCGCCTGGAGCCTCCCCATATGTGCCTTACCTTCCAGTCTATATTTACTTCCAGGAATACTTGCTGATCTGAGCTGTTTATGTCTTCCAAGACACTGGGCTTACATCATGGTATATGATAGCCCATCTGATGAAGAAGCCTTGTGAGGCCCCTTTGCAACTGAGCAGAGAGGAAATATTAGCAAATGTGTAACAGAGATGCTGAGAAGCAATGAGCCCAAACGCTCATGTCGTAGGAAGTAGGTGTCGGGACCCGTCATTCCCACATTCTTTGAAAACAAGGAAGGGAATCCATGCAGTCCCCAAGGAACCAGGCGGTTCCTCTTTGACTTAAGCTCCTGTGTCTGTGCCTGTGTCTGTGTCTGTGTGGGGTGGGCGAGGCAGACAGGGGTTAGGTCCTGGGTAATATTGTAGGATGCTCCCCTCTCTGCTGGCCACGGAGGATTTACGCGGCACGGGGACCTGTTTCTCATCCTGACGCCTCCTCTTCTGCCTGCGTAACCTTGGCCGGCCTCCTGTTGTCTCTGAGCCTTGGTTATGTAAGACGGGAGCTTAGTCTCTTGAGTCAGCATCACTTGACCACTAGCAATGTGCCAGATACTGATCGTCTTTTCTACCCGGACATGATGAAAAGACATGGTCCTCAAGGAACAAACTGTCAAGTGTAGGGACCCCTGGGTGTCACCCACCAGTGAGCAAGATTGTCAAGTCAAGAGATGATTCCGATATGTCTTTATTAACAGAGCTCATGGAAGGAGGGGGTACGCAGCTCATAGGCCTGAGGGACAAAGCTATAAACTTGGAAATGAGATAAGAAAGTGCTTTTAATATCTAAATAGAGTTTAAATTTGGACTATTTCTGGCTTTAATGATATATTGGTCAGGATGGGTTATGTTATGGCGCAATAACAAAAACAATACAATTCAGTGGCTTTATGTAATAAAAGTTTGATTCCTTGCCACCCCCCAAACCTCCAACACTCCAGTTCAGTTGGTTGGCAAGGGAGAGGGGTGGCCTTTGTCCATTGGAGTCACTCAGAGACCCAGCTTGATGAAGGCCCCTCCCCCACATGGGAGGGTTACAACGTCCATGGCAGGAGGTGAAGATGAGCACTGGCCCACAGAACTTGGGTCCGCTGGACACAGTCTCACTTCTACTCACACGTCACTGGCCACAGCAAGTCAGATGACCGTGCCTAGCTTCAGAGGGGTCAGAGGAGGGCCATCTCACCACTGCCTAAAAAGTGGAGAGGGACAGGAATTTGGGGCAGTCATGCATGAGACTCAGCTGGTGAACGGGTGAATATTCAGACTCAAGTCAAAGCTCAAGAAGCAGAGTGTTCTTTGTCGGGTATCTTTGACTAATTTAACAACTCATGCCAAGTCCTCACCAAGCACCTGTTAGGTATTGGACACAGAATTATTGTGTGTTCTAGGGGATTAAAAAAAAAAGGAAGCATACAATCTGTTTTATGTTTTCAAGAGGTTGTTTAAAATGTAAATAGCTAACATCTTCCACACAGGAAACGGCATGAGCAAAAGCCTCAGATGGACAAAGTAGTTAGTGATGAAGTCGAGAGGGCAAAGAACATTCTGGAAGTTAAGTACAGTACTTCACTGAACCAGCTGTTTGAAGTGCTCACCTGGAGTGTTTGAATTAATGTTCAACTCAAGGAAACCCTCTCCATTTTTCCCGTCTGACTTTGAAGGCCAGAGCAAAGGGGAATTGGAAAAACAACCTAGGGCTCGGGAGCGTGAGGGGCAGGGGGGGATGACTTAGCTGGTGTGGCCACGGAAAGGCAGGCTGCCTTTGGGGACAAGCCGGTCTCTCCCTTGGGCCTAGCCTGTAGCAGCACAGCTGAGTTAGGGAGGAGGGGGCCTGCTTCTCCCCCTCTTCATCACCGGGCCTTTGTCACACAGCTCTGATGAGCCCTGTCGCCTGGCGAGTCTTCCTCTTGGAAAGAATTGGGGGAAGTTGAGGCCCACAGATAAGGAGGCAGGTCTGTTACCTTGGCCACAGCTCTTGGCAGGTCCTGTCCAGGATTTCCCTGGGCCATCTGAGCACCGTGGGGGAGATGAGAGGTCAGGCGTGGGCTGGGTGGGGCACTCTCCGAGGCAACCATGGTAACTGAGGGGACAATAGCGCCCTCTGAGGATCAGCCAAGATCTGTACTTTTGATTGGTTGTGGGGACTTGGACACTCTTTCCATCTGGGTGAAAATGTTTCTGTACAGAAAGCCCCGAGGCTGCTCCTCAGGTTGCATTTGGGGAGCACCTGGGAAAGGCACAGCTCATGCTGGATTCATCTGAGACTCTGCAATAGACAAGTGCAAAAGCAAAACTGCCCCTCCCACCCCCCAAATATTAAAATTGGCTTCCCCTTTAAATCCTCTAGTTCTCTATTTCTGTCTCCTTATTTTGAGAAATCTTCATTTTCATTGCTCTCAATCAGTCGTTCTTACGTATTGGGGTGAGTTTGTGCCCCCAGAGGATATTTGGCAATGTCTGGGTTCATTTTTCGTTGTCATAACTGGGTGGTCCTATTGGCATCTAGCAGGCCAAGGCCAGAGATGCTGCCAACCTTCCTATAATGCACAGGATGCCCCCACCACAAAGAATTAATTACCTGCCCCAAATATCAGTAGTGCTGACAGTGAGAAGCCCTGCTCTAAACCTTGCCAGTTTCTGTGTCACCCTTCCTGATTCTCTCCATTCCTATCTTTATTCCTTCTGACTTCTCTTTCAGCCCCCAGATCACATTTTATTCCTGCTCGATTACAAGCTCCACGTGCTTCCGCATGGTGGCTCCAAGCACAGGCATATTGAGTTTAAAGGGATGGCAGAAAAAATAGAATAGAAATAACCATGATAATAATGGCCATGGTATTAGCTCTCTTTTATTGAGAGCATTAATAAGTGCACACTATATGGTTCTATTTAACTCTCATTAACAAATCTCTGACAGAGGAACTGTGATGTGCCCATTTTACAGATGAGGACAATAGAGCTCAGAGAAAATAAGTTCTTGCCCAAGGTCATAGAGTTGTGGAGTTCTTGCCCAAGGTCATAGAGTTGTTTTATTATATACTCCTTTGTAGTTTGTTTTTCCCTCTACCCCTTTTGTTTGTTCTACCAACGAATGGGCATTTTTACCTCCTTTCCTTGTCGCTGGAAAGATTTCTCTCCTCTGTCTATTGCGGTCTTAACTACCCTTCAAGGTTGAAGCCATGTTTCCTCCAGAAGCCTTTCCTATCTCCTGTCATCTTCACCGGTCTGTCTTTTCATTGTTCCTCTCCATTATATGTGTATTTATGGTGTAAGACAGTCCTAAAGCCAGAGGGACCTTGGAAGCCAAAAGCCAGGAGATTCTGCAGGAGTTCGTGTCAGGATCTGGAGCTTTTAGGAATAAGTCGTCCTGGGGCCTCTCCCAGGAATGTGCTGAATTAGACCCTGACACTAGGCCCTGGGTAAGTGCTTGTTTTAAAAGCTGCAAAGGTGATCCTGAGTTGTATGCCAGTGACCTAATAACCCACAAGTAGAAGGGGAAACTGAGGCCCATAGAGCAGAAGTGAGCTGAGACCAGCACCCAGGTTTCTGGATTGCCACTCCAGGTCTCAGTACCCAGTGTGAGGCCACTTTATCCCTGTGTCTCTCCCCTAGCCATGAACTGAAGAGAAGCTAAATAAACGTTTCCTGGCTGAGTGACACCAAAAAAAGAGTGTTAAACAAAAACATTTTTGTCATATTTGTCTTCTTTTGGCCATACCCCCACCCGCAATCTTGCAAGATTTAGCATTCTTTCAGGTAATGTTATTTAGTTCATAGCTCATCATTTTAAACGTCATTCTTCCAGTGCATTTCCCTCGCCACTCCTGAACAATGTTTATTTTCAGTCCCTTTGAAATCTTTCAGATTCCTGAGGCTAATTAGACCGCAAGAGAAATAAGTAACATTTGTTGGTTGCCTTCTACATGTCAGGAGTTGTGCTTTGCTACTTTACACGCACCATTTCTGGTTTGTGCCAGGACACTGCAAAGCAGGTTGTTTGTGCTGATGGACATAGGACTCAGAGAGGCTAAAATCATCTGCCTGAAGTCACACAGCCAGTACGTGGAAGTGATGGGCCTCAGCTCTGACGGCAAAGCGCCGTGATCATCTCGGTGTGATACCCAACTCAGACTGTTTAGATCATGCCGATGACCACCAACTCCTCTTTACTCTGTGTTCTGATTCTAACTATAGTTTTAATATTGGTTGAACATGCTCTGAATAGCGTTTGATTGATTTCTGGAAGAAGTTAATGTGTGTCAGCCAGAGGACAGCTAGGAAAATAGAAGCCAGTCCAGGCCTTTCAAACGGAGGCTGTGTAGTACAGGGATTGGTTACAAAGATGGTGAAAGGGCTGAGAAACTGAGCCGGAGATGAGATAACCCAGAGGTTAGCAACTGTTCTCCCACCCCTGTGGCTGGTGGAATAACAGGACGAGGTGGTGTCACCAGAAGCTAGGGTGTGACCACCTGAGCGGACAGTGGAGCTTCTGCTGGAAACAGAGAGAGAGGGAGACAGACCCAGGCCTCTCTCTTTACTCCTTGTGCTTTGTTTAATCTTCTGCCAGTGTCTTCACCCAGGAGCCAGAAGGCAGTGGGACATGGGAAATGTAGTTTCCTCAAATATAGAGGCAAGCAGGGAATAGTGGGAAATGGATATAAAAGAGGCAAATAACCAGGTAAGCAGGTAGAGCCCAGCTTCCCTGCCATCGCTCAGCTGAACAGAAGCAAACACTGCAGTTGCGGGAGCTCAGCCGGTGCCGGTTCGAATCTTGATCTTGCCGTTTCTGTAAGATGCCCCGTGAGCAGCCTGAGCCTTGCTGGCTTCATCCTGAATAAAGGAGTGAAAATAATTCCTGTACCACAGCAGTGTTGTTAAGATGAGAAAGGCATAAAGAGGAGAGCTCAGTTTGTAACACAAGATGGGCCATTAACAAACAGAAAATATTTTTATTGAATTTTTTTAAGAACCTGTAAAATTGGGATTCGACTGCAGTTTTTTGGGGGGTGGGCGTGGGGAGGTGGGTGTTGCAGTGAGCATGTCCCAAGCAGTTAGCAGGTACTGATGAGATCCATTCTCTTACTCCGGAGGCAAGCTCAAAAGACCTTTTAAATTAGGGATTCAAGTGTTGTTCAAGGGATTTTGCCGTCTCTCTCCCCACGTTTCCTGTTACCTCCTGGCCCAACACACGCACACGCACACACTCTCATTGTCATCCAGGCACAGTTTTTCATTTAAACCCTAGTGGATGTCGAATCCTGTCACATTTTCTGCACCTGAGTTTTTTCACTGACACCTTAAGTTGCCCACTTTTCCTTCTGGGACTTAGGGGAAGTCTGGATGCAAGCTGGCCGAGGAGGGAACTTCCTGACGCTGTAATTCAGACTCTCATTCTGTCTGCCCCACAGAGACACAGACAGTCTGACCTGCTGCCGAGGTCACCCCAAGTGCGAGTTTCTCGAGGATGCGTGCTCGTGTCCAAGAACAATACTCTCACTCGTGACCCCAGTTTATGGTAAGGATGGAAATGATTCATTAGCGCTTGAGCAGACGTGCTTGGGACAGCGGAGGCAACCGGGGCACTGATTCAACTCGGTTCCCACAGACAGGCTCAGCAAGGGCGTTTTTCAGGCTCCCTGATTGAAAGCCGACTTGTGAACAGGGGGGGCTCTTCCTTCCTCAGGAAAAGATGAGATGTTTCTGACAAGTGACAGGTAAAGAAAATAAAGAGGTAGCCTGTTAACACGGGAGTTTACCGAGGCTCGTGACAGACCAAGGGCATGCCAAGTGCCGTGGTAGAGGGCTTCTCAGATTTTGGACTCAGCCAGCCAGTAAGTAGCAGAACCTGTACTTAAGTGCAAATTTTAAGCAATGATTCTCTCATTTGTTAATCCAATAAATACTTAGTGAGTGTGTACCATGTGCCAACCTATTCTCAGTGCTAGGGATAGAACAGTGAACAAAACAGATAAAAATCCCACCTTTGTGGAGACTGGTAGGAGAGACAAGCAAATACACAAGACAAATGAAGTATTTCATACATTTGATGTCTGTGAGTGCTAAGGAGAAACACTGGAGCAGGGAAGGGAGTTAGGGGGTGTCTCGGTTCTAGACATGCGGGTCTCCCTGACAGGGTGACATAGGGACAGGAGAGCAGAGTGTGGCCCTCTGTGGGGAGGGCGTATCCGGTAGAGTAGGACGGTGCCTGGGGTGAGAAGGCCCGTGGGCTCCCTTCCTGAAATGCCGCATCTACAAGAAAACTGTTGGCGCTTTGTGCCAAATAGTAATGCATGCAACTAAGCAGTAAACTTAATTAGCGAAAGACTAGGATTAACTGCGTGTGTGCGTGTCAGTTCATGCGGGGGAGCATTCTGTGTCTGGAAGTGGCTCTCACCTTATAGGACATCAGGGCTGCCTAGACTTAGAAGCCACGGTACAGATTAACATGGAAATTTTCCAGTTTTTTCTACTCTTTCATTTTCTTCCTGGGACATATACATAGACTCACCCCTCCTGAACCCCAGGAATCCCCGTCTATCTCCATTCCCACGTGGGTGAAAGCACCTTCGAGAAGAGAACAAGCGCTGAGGAGGGGCAGCTGCCTGGGAGGTGAAATCCTGCAGAGCCGGCCTGTTGGGAAGTAGAGGGGGAGCCCCAGAGGCCGGAGATGTCGCTCGAGGCTTCTCATTGGTGGTAGTGCTGGGGAGCTCTCCCCAGAGCCCCTTTATCAAACAAGTGGACCCTTCCCCCAGCTTGGTGAGCTGGCCGCTCATGGCTTTCATCTGCCCACTTCTATGGAGAATTTCCTTCCGCCGGTAAGAGCTGCCCAACCCAGGAAGTTAAGCTCAAAGGGGAATAGCCCACAGCCCAGTGGTGAGATTTAAGCCCCAGAGCCTCCCTGGACCAGGCCGTGGCTGGAATTTACCTGAGACCACATCCTTGTTCAGCCCCCTCGCTTCCCTCTCCTGCCTCGCTCCCCCTTACAGGTTTCTCCTGAAGAGAGCAGAGAGCTCCGTCAACACGTTATGCACACGAATCCCAGTCTCAGGTCTGCGCATAAGGAACCCCACCTACAGCACCCTGTGAATTAATTATATTGCTGTGTAACAAATTATCCCAATTTAGCAGATCAGAACAGCAGACGTTTATTATGTCTGTGGTCAGGATTATCATCTCATACAGTTTCTCTAGTCAGGAATTTGGAAGCAGCTTAGAATGTCTCACGAGGTTGCACTGACTACATGGGCCAGGGCTGCAGCCATCTGAAGGTGTGACTGGGGCAGGAGGATCTGTTTCCAAGATTGTTCACTCATGACTGGCAAGCTGGTGCTGGCTGTTGGCCAGAGATTTTAGTTCGTCGCCCTGTGTGGGCCCCCCACTGGGCTGTTTGTGTCCCCGTGGCGTGTTAGTTGCTGCCTCCAGAAGGAGTGACCTGAGAGACGGCAAGGGAGAAGTTGCCATGCTTCTAAATGATCTTGCCTCGGAAGGCATATATCATCATTTCTGCAACATCCTATTGATTCCACAGGTCAGCTCTGTTCGTGATCAGAGGGAATGGCAAATGCATGGCTACCAATCAGGAACTGAGGCTCTTTGGGTGCCATGTTGGAGTCTGGCTACCATACCCCAAAAGCAAGGTCTGAATTGTGATAACCCCTATGATCTTGTACTGTTCGCCCCCCACTTTCTGGCTTCCTATGTATTTTCCAACAGTATGCTTCCCCCCACATACCCCAATTCCAAAATAGACGTCTTAAATCCTAGTGTGGATGACTCTGAAACTGTTGGTCTAAACCAGCAAGCTTAACTGATTTTCACTAAGAGAAATAACCGTCTGAACAAGACATTGTGTTTTCATGGCTCTGCAAATACATCATCACTCTAAACGTCATCTCATCACGGTTTGTACGCTGGTTGAGAATGATGGGGTGACCCATATTAAATGTGAAATCTTATTCCCCCCTCAGGCTGCTCCGCTCAGGAACATTCAGCTTAGGCAATATTAAGTGACTGGCGGGTAAGTCATGCAGGACCGAGAAGTGGAAGACTCGGGCCAGGAGCTGTATTTCTGTTTTAGATACGTGTCCAGCGCACAGATACAGAGGAATGCTGTTAGTTTATTGTGAAATAGATATAATTCATTTTCGTATTGCTTTATCATTTTCTTTTCTTTCAGGAATCCAGGGGAAAGGCTGTAAGAAAGTAATGTTAGAAATCTGGTGTGGGGGTGGAGATAGGTCCTCCAGTATTGCTGTTTGGCATGAATAACGAATTTTCAGCATACACAGTACATGTGGGTTTGGTTTCTGCCTGTGGGTATCAGTCTTTAATTCCCCCCTCCTCTTTCCTTCATTAGATCAGCTTTTCACTGTCCCCTCTTTTCAATTTGCTGGGAAGAGTCATTGAGGTGAAGTGGAACAGTGTTCCGGTGTTGGGCACAATTATGTTTAAATCTCTTCTCCTTTCACCTATTTGCTGTGTGATCTCGAACCAATAGATTGACTTCTCTAAGCCTCTATTTTCTCAGCTGTGAAAAATTAACATCTGATTCCCAGAGCGATTTTGAGGATTAGGTGAGGCTCTGCCAGGGCCAGCACCACTCAGCACAGTGCCCTGTCGTGGACGTCACTAGGTATTGGAAGCTGCCACACTTACCCACCCGCTGTAACAGCTTCCTCAAGCACTTCCCGCGGCCTGATTACAACTGCTGTGCATCGGCGTAGAGCAGGGCTCCCCCAGGCCCTGGGCATTTTCACCCTGCTCTCTGTGGGCAGAGGGATAGCGCAGCTCCTGCCTTCCTGAAGATTACGGATTCATGGCTGGAATATGGCCGAGTAAAGAGTGCATCACAATACAGCACAAAAAGTGAAGTGGGGCCTGGCTCGGTTGGTTGGTTGGGCATCATGCACCAAAAGGTTGCAGGCTTGGTCCTCGGTAGGGACATGCAGGAGTCAGCCGATCACTCATGTTTCTCTCTC
This sequence comes from Miniopterus natalensis, assembly GCF_054644295.1. NCBI lineage: Eukaryota > Metazoa > Chordata > Mammalia > Chiroptera > Miniopteridae > Miniopterus > Miniopterus natalensis. Next base: position 21,689,770 of record NC_142098.1, read on the forward strand.
TCTCTCCGTCTCCCTCCCTTTCTCTCTAAGAAGTAAAGTGGGAAGGACAGGGCTGAGGAAGCACAGAGAAGGGACATCTCATTCCCATGGAAGCGACTCAAAAATTGAGGGGGCCAAAGGGTGTGGGTATTATCCAGATGGAAATGGGAGGAGGTGTGGTAGGGATTGGATTGTTCCAGAGAGAAAAGGGCATGTCGACGGGCCCAATGCTTGGAGATACCCTGACAATATAGAGGAGCCCAAGAGAGTTCACTGTGGCCCGAATGGGGAGCCTCGAGGCTGAGAAGGTGGAGGCACCGAGGCTGAGTCATCAGGGCCTGGGCTGGCCCTTCAGATGTTGTCCTGAGGACCACAGGTGATAAGCAGAAGGACTAGACCAGCTTTTCATACTGACAGATTGCTCTTTTGCTCAGGGTGTTTCTGGGTTGCCCATAGTTATCTCCATAAATAAAACAGCTCTTCTCTGAATCTCAATATCATCTTCTCTGAAAAAAGGGTAAGTTGACAATTTTGCTGAGTATACTATAGGAGACGTGTGGGAAAGCACATCAGAAACCCTTAAAGCTGTCTGCACATGAGAGGGGTGATTATTAATTTTGGATGGAGGGTGTAGCCTCATGTATCCTGAAGTCCTGGAAAAAGTTGAGTTCACACCCTAGCATTCTCACAGCTTGGGAAAGCTGCTTAACTGTTAGATGCTGATATCATTATTTCCATTTCACAAATGATAACACCTAATGCATACGGTTCTAAAGAAGAAATGTTTGTAGTGTGTGCTTTCAGGACAGTCGTGTTTAATGAGTGTTAGCACACAAAGGCATATGCACAGGTCACAAAGATGCTCCAACTTACTTTCCTTATATAGGGGCAAAACATACCTGCACCTTAAAAAAAAATACCTAGCATAGAACTGGGCAGATAATATCACATTATAATATTAAAATAAATGGTGGAATAATGATGGTCTCTCCTGCTGTGTTTGGCATTAGACCAACTAAGTCAAAGTCTTCAATTTCCCTCACCTTCAATGCACACACACACACACACACACACACACACACACACACACACACACTTTTTATCAGACTTCTTGATCCACTTGTCTTTGGAGTGATGGTTTAGATTTCTTCATATACATAAGTTTCAGCATCCTTAATAACTTAATACATACATTTCAGGTTCCTCAATATACATCATGGTTCTGAGAGCAAGCAGAGGCTCACCATGGCCTTCACCCCTGGCCCTTTGATAATCGGCAACGCTGGATTTATGGGATAATTCCAGGCAGCAATAAGATACACTCTGAGGTTTGAGATTAAAGTGGGATTTAAAGAAGGAGTTCTCAATTTTTCAAAACATTGTCCAGGCTTTCCTGGGACCCAGGGAACTGCTGGTAATTTTAGAGCTTCCTCCTTTATTGCTAGGGGTTTTCCACTGAATTACACATACGACTTGGCACACATACTGTAAAATATATGGTTTTCATTTTCTGAGACTAGATAAGCCTCGAGCACAAGGGATTAATTAAAAACAACAGGCTGGAGTGATTCCTCTTCCCACATCTAGTTCTAGGAGCAGCTTAGCATATTAATCTTGGGTTTGTGCTCATTTACCTAATTTGGAAGCATGATAATCCGGTCCTTATATGTGAGGTTCCGTAAAGAAGACGGGGGGGGGGGGGGGGGCTAGAGAGCCATTGGTTTCTTAAGTACCCGAGAATGACAAGGGTCATCGGCCATAATGATCAGCAGGATGAATCGGGTTCTGAGCCTCCAGTTTTGTTTCAAGTGTGATGTTTTCTTAACTGTGGCTTTCCCATGGGGTTGGCCTTTGTGTTGGAAATCTGACATTATTTAAAAGTTGGCTCATCTAAAGAGTACTTTCTAGAGTTTTATCGGTTACTTAGCCCTGCCCCTGCGACGAAGCCTCAGTGTATTGTGCAGCGGTTGGCTCTGTCCCATCTGCGGTTCATGCGGAGGCAGCGTAGATGCCACGATGGCCTGTGAGTGTGAGTGACAATTGAGTGGAGGCACAGACTGCAGGCGAGGGTCTCCTTGTGTCTCTCCTGGTGCGTGTCTCCTGCTGTCAGCCTCAGCCGTCTGAGGGTGACATGACCTAAGGACCTGGGCCTGCGCGCCTTACCTCCCATTGTCCCTTCTCCTCCGCATCTTCAGCAAGGACTATGTACTGCGTCTGGGGGAACAAGGCATGGCACCCCCTCTCTAGCTGGAGAGAAAAGACATATCCAAGTGCTTCCATTGCAGCCACATGTGATCGTTGTGACTTGCTTGTGGTCTTCCTGGCTTTCTCGTATGCAGACAGGGAGCAGGGTTAGTTTGTGCTGAAAGGGCAGTGAAAGCCCCTAATGGGAGAAGTGGGATGTGAGAAGGGCCTGGAACATAGACGGGCACAAATACAAAAGGTACTGTTTCACCAGAGAACGGTCACGGGTTGGAGAACATGGACACAAGTTCAACTTCAGCAGTAAACACAAGATAACATAAGTCAACGCTTTTGTGTTGTGTATCAGTTGACAGTGAGTTTTTTTCTTCATTGGAATTCCCTCACGCTGGCAAGAAAAAATAAAACGGCCACATCCAGACATTGAGAGGGAGTCTGGAATGTCAGCTACCCATTTCCAGTAATCTTTCTGAAGGATTAGAAAAAAATGCTCATATTTATTAATTAAATCAATAATTAGCAAAACATAGAAAAACAATCTAAATCACCAACAACCGGGGGATGATGAAGTGACTGTCATGGATAAAAATGATGTAGCTTTCCTAAGTGACATCTATAAAGAGTTTATGATGGTGTAAAAGTTCTAGGAAATAGTAGATGGAAAATTTAGAACAAAATGTTTATATAAACATATAATCAAAATTATTTTAAATGAACATGACAAGGCTTGAAGGAGACACACCAACATGCCTCCAGGGGTTATCCTTAACATATAATAATGAAAATGAAAAGAATGGGTAGGATTTTAGCTGCATGGTGATTCCAGTGGGAGGAAGCTATGGGAAAGACACCTTCACAGGAAATTCAAGAAGTTATCATCTCGGGCCTCCCAGTGGCTACAGATCTTACTTAGAATTATTTTTATTTATTTTTTAATACTCACCTGAGGATATTTTTTCCATTGCTTTTGAGAGAGAGAGAGACAGAGGGAGAGAGAGAAACATTGATGTGACAGAGACACATCAATTGGTTGCCTCCAGCCCTGACTGGGGATCGAGCCTGCAACCCAAGTACATGCCCTTGGCCAGAATTGAACCCAGGACCCTTTAGTCCCACGCAGGCTGATGCTCTGACCACTGAGCAAAACCATCCAGAACAGATTATTTTTGAAGAGTTTTTCCTATCAAAGTCCATTTTAAGATTTTTATAGTAAAAGTGATAGAAACTTTGTCTACACCCACACACCAGCAGGCCTCGATAAAGAAATAAACTAGTTTTTGTTCACATTAACTAGACCTTCCCTGTGCTGGGCAGGGATGCCCTTCCTCAGCCCTGGTCACAGATTCAGATGGAGAAAGCCATACTGTGAAGAAAGACTCAGCTCACAGGATGAGCTTACCTGCTCAGAACTGCAGCTCAAAACCCCAAGGATGTATCTAGAAAAGCAGTTAAGCTTGACTTAAAAGAAAACATAGCCACCACCACAATCTCTTTCCCACACCACTCTTTCTTTACTCCTGAATTGAGTTGGAAAGTAGGAGACCTGGTTTTAGGATTGGCCCTGATATTTTGTTCACTGTGTGACCCTGGTCAAGGGTCTCCTCCATCTGTTTTCCCATCTATAGAATGCACAGGAGTCGGTTCTGAACAGCTGGCAATGGAGCCTAAGCCAGCGGAACTAAAGACTGAAATTTCTTAAGGATAAACAAGAGACCACAGAAATGCATGTATGTTTGTGTTTATCCTACTCTAACATAACCTCCAAGTAAAATTTGCACAGCAGTAGATGCAATACCATACAATTTTGACATGGGGTGGAAACTTGCATCTACTCCCGTTTAAGAAACACAGGATGTTTAATTGATTTTCAAAGCCCTTCCAGCCTTAGGACCCCAGCGTCTCTAGGGTTTGAATTCCTACTTCTGCCCCTTGGAGCTCTGCCTCTTTGGAGCATCCAAATCCAGGGTTTCCTCCGGCATCCCTGGCGCAGGATAGCAATTTCAGCTTCAGTCTCTCTTCTCTAGGCCAGGGGCTTGGGAAAGTGTCCTATGCATCTTAGACAAAACGTGGCATTTTCTCAACTATCAAGGATCCATGGGAGAAATCTGGTATCTATGAATATGTATACAGCCCCATAGGCTTTCTAATATTCTTAAACCGAGGGCCCAGTCAAGATGTTTGCTTCTAAGATGTCAAAACTACTACTACTACTACTACTACTACTACTACTACTACTACTACTACTACTAATGTGTAATAATTATATTCCATATTAGAGATATGAACACTACTACTAGTAATAATACTAACAATCAGTTAAAGTGTTTTAGAAGCAGTCACTGAGTTCTCTGGGCAATCAGCAAAAAGGGAATTTACTAAAAGCATGTGGGATTGAAAGAATTACTGGACAGGCAGACCTCAGCAAGGACAGAAACCAGGGCTTTATATAGGGTGAGATAGCAAAAGTAATAAACAGCTTCTTTGGGTAACAGTATTAACATGAATCATCTCCATCCATTCAATTAGATTTAAATTGTTGAGAGAGTAGATGGCCCTGGCTGGGCTTACAGACCCATTGCCCAGTAGAGGAAACAAACATTTCTACCTTTTCTGACGGTTCGTGTGATCACATACAGGAGGACCTATACTAACACTTTATATGCAGTACATTATTCCTAATCCTCAGCACAAACTTTCAAAGAAGTATTCAAATATCTTTTCTACAGATAAAGTCCCTGAGGTTCAGAAAGGTGAAGTAACTTGCACAGGGTCACATAGGTGGGTTGCTGAGACTCAAACCCGGGTCTTTCTGATTCCAGTCAGCAGTCCCAGCTGCTCTCTAAGGTTCTTACTCATTGGAAAATGAACCCTTTGTGGTCCAAACTCTACTTGATCAATTGGCAACGTGTCTTCTAAATTATCTGATTATCTCTCTTTTATTTCACAAAGTTTGATGTCCAAATTTTGTTTTGAATTAACAGAAAAATATTCAGTGTGACAGCAAATCTCTCCACATGCCTGTCAATCTTCTTACTCTGCTGCCACCCGGCATTTATTCCCTTTCTTACTAGAAACACCTGCCATTGTGTCATATTCATTTATTTGGATAGTGTCTGGTTCCCTACTTGAATCTATGTCCTACAAGAACAGGGGTTTTGTATCCCACTTTCTAAAAGAGGTACTTGGTAAATATTCCTTGAAGGAATCGATGCAGCTGATAGAAACAGAACAGGTGACAAATGTAACTCCTCTCCTTGGCCAGTAACTAATTCAAAGTCTGCTCCTCAATCCAGCTCTTGCTCCTACTTCCCTGTGTCAGGTAATTCTCCCGGGCAATCTGCCTTAAACCTCCCAGGTGTTGCTGTGAGTCCCTGCCTGGCCCTTTAAGCCAGATGTCCACGCCTGCAGCGCACCCGATGGGAATATCAGTGGCCTAAAGCGGAGCTACAGAACACACTTCCTGCTCACAGTCCCATTCCTTGTCTTCTTTCCTTGACCTTTATCAAGGTCAAGTGTGGTTGGCCAGGCACTAGACCTCACCGGTTAGACTGCTTTCATTCCTCAGACTTGAATCTCAACACCATTGTCCCAGCAAGGACCTTGGCTCTCTGGTTTATCTGGACAGCTGACTGGCATCCCACCCAAGTAATATAACCTAAAGCATGAAGATGGGCCCCCCACCTTGCTCAGCAGGGCTCTGGGACCCCCAAACTTGTGCAAAGCTCCGTAGCACAAGCATGCCCATTCACCTCTGCTTCCCTTGGGTGGGAGTCTGAGATGTTATCTCCCTCGTTGCTCATGTCCACCCAAGGCCCGATATCTCAGCATCTTGCCGTTCCCAGGGCAACTAACCATGCTCCAGGTCCCCACTGCCTGTCGTCAGACGGATTCCGCCATCCTCCTTCCCCGTCTCCCTGCATCCAGTCTCACCCTCAGATCCTGAGTCAGGGAGTTTGTAATCACCCAGGCACAAGGCGCAGCCAGAGGTGACTTGAGCAGGGAGGCCCATGGGAATTGTTCTGCACGCAGCCGGTCCCTCAAGCGGGGCATCACCTCGCAGGACCTTGGGAGCCCTCCTCCCACTCTTGTCTCTGGCTGCATTCCCCCTGCACCCCCCAGTCAGCCACACTGGGCCACAACACTTCCTCTTCTCCTTTGCTTTGATTTTTTTTTACTTAGAAGGGAAAATATGAATAAGAAATGCCTTACACTGTCGTTTTCCACCCTCTGAAATCTTACCCATATTTCAGGACCCAGCTCACTGCCACTTTTTCCATAGTGCCTTTTTTCTCTGTGGTCAGAATCCATCTCTCTTTGGGCTCCTATTACATTTTCTGCTTTTCTTAGAAGACAAATGGCATCTGCTTTTTATCATGACTGGTGTCTGTCCACCACACCAGACCAACCAGTCTCAAGTGGGATCCTTCAATCCCTTGACACAGAATCACCCGGGAGGGGGGGCAGGGAGGGAGGGTTGCTGTTAAAATGCATATTCCTCAGCCCGTTCCAGGTGTGGACACCTGTTCTTCATGCTATTCAGCATTTATGCCTGTGTTTTCCAGAAACAGAATCCTCATTTCCCTGTGGGGAATTTCTTCCCCCAATTCACATTCAGTCTCAGTGGGATAATCATGGAAGGTACTGTGCCCTCTCTCATGAGGGACAGCAGGTGACACACTCCATTCTCTCCCTGGCAATCTGAAATTGGAGCAAAAATGGACAGAAAATAGTTCTTTGAAGATTTGCCCATTAGTTCCTCCAACCTAAAAATACCCACTGCTTTTCTGACTAAGTTAAATTTTAAAAGGAAAGTATTGTAAGGACCTATAGTATCTGGCATCATGAGAACTGATGATATCTCATTGAATGGAAGGAAAGCTGAGCATCCAGGACTCAGAAAGGGCAGCTACCAAGGTCAAGATTTGTTACTTCCAACCCAAGAAATAAAAGATACGATGACTGAATCAGGATATTTGGGTTAAGAACCAAGAGATCTGCATTTTCATTAGAACCTTCCCAGTTGTTCTATTTTTTTTAAAAAGATTTTTTATTGAGAGAGGAAAGGAGAGGGGGAGAGAGAAACATCGATATGAGAGTGTAACATCCATCAGCCGCCTCCTGCAGGCCCCCCCCCCAGGGATGGAGCTGCAACCAGGGCATGGACCCCGACGGGGAATCGAACCGGCAACCCTGTGGCACGCGGGGCAAGCCCAACCGAGCCACACCGGCCAGAGCCCAGTTTCTTTCTTTTAATAACCTTTTTGTTTTGGAATACTTTGAGATTTACAGAAAGTTTTGAGGCTAGCTCAGGGCTCCCTTGTCCCTCACACCCCTTCCCGTTGTTAACATTTCACTTCTCCGTCAGCTCCTGCAACTTAAAACACCGCCTGTGCTGCATTTGTCAAAACCAAGAAACTGACATTGGGGCATTGCTGTGACCTAAATTCCACTTTTCCATCCACGTCCCCTTTCTGTTCCAGCATCCAGTCCGGGGTGCCGCATCGCGTTTAGTCGCCGCGTCTCCCTGTGTCCTTGGGTCGGTGACGGTTGCTCAGCCTTCCTTGCTTTTCGTGACCTTGGCGGTGTGGAGTTGCACTGGCTGGATATCTTGTCGAATGAATGCCCGCCCTCTCTCCCAGTGATTTTGGCACCGCGCCGGATTCTAAGCATGTTGAGGACAGTGTCCGCACTGTCACCGTTGCGTGCGGCAGGGTCGGCGTGTGCCTGGTGCAGAGGCAGAGCTCGGTAAGCATGCGCTGAAGTCCTGCACACTGCTGCTCGTCCCACCCCCCGCATTAGGAACCGGGCCCTCACCCCCCCCAGCACAACCCCCCCCAGCATCCCCCCCACGCCTGATCACCATGCGCTTGGTGACAGGACTCGGAGCAGCTCCCACCGTGTAATGGAGCCGAGTGCATTTGACTCTCGGGTTTTCAGACACAAATAATCACATAATTACTAAGGAAAACTCTAATTGCGATCATCTGACCGCGTTTTGACATCTCTCTTTCGGTTCATTCATGAATGTGTCGCTCAGAGCCCGATCAGATAAAAAGAGCGGGAGCGAAAGGGGCTGGGCTCTCATCAGGGCCGGCAAGACAGGCTCTCGCTCTAGGCGTGTTTATAAATTTAAAAATATTTCGGATGCTTCTGCGATGTTGCTCCTTCTGGTTCGGCGGTCAGGGGGAATGCGCGGGGGGGACGGGGTTCCATCCAGCCGAGCTACCGCGGGGTTGCGGGTGCTCTGGGCTCTGCAGGGGGGAAGGGCCGCCGTGCTCGGGCTGCTGTGTCACAGGCGTGAGATGCGCAGACTCGATGCAAACTGCCTGAGAACGGCACCGCTCAGAAGCGTGTAGCTTAGTGGATCTTTGCACTAGATTAAGTGCATCCCGTAATACATGTCTGATGCTCATGCCGCTCTGAAAAGCTCATCCTTTTAGTTCTGCTTTTCTGCCAATGGTAAATGGCGACAGAATAAAGGCTGGAGAGGAAAATGCTGGAGACCAGGAGACTCTAAGTGACAGAGCTGGGGGTGGAGCTCGAATCTCCACGGAGCTCAGGCCAACGCTCTGGTCGTTGCTCTTCAGAGCCAGCAAGCACTGCCTGCTCTTTCCAGGTGTATGCGCCCGCCCGCATTCACCTATCACTCATTTATTATCGTTACTATTAAATAAACAAAGTCAGGATCTTCCCTATTATTTTTGCAATTCGATACGCTTCATATCCAGCATTGTGAAGTACAGCAGTCTTAAAAATTCGGTCCCTGAGACAAATGCATAAAATGCCCATGGAGAGATTATCAGGAATGCTCATCCCCGGACCCCAGTGCAGACCCCCTGAACTGGAACTTTTGGGGGTGGGACTGGAGCTTTACAAACAAGCCGTACAGTTGATGCAAATCCTTCCTGAAGTCTGAGAACCTGCGCTGCAGGGCCTTATGCGGGAGTGGGAGTCAGGGGGCCGGTGTGGTTTCAATCCTGTGAATTTCCAGCTTGTTAACCTTTGACAAATCGGAGCCTCCGCGGTAAGATGGGTAGTTTCTCACTTTGCGTCGTTGCTGTTAAGATTACAAGAGAAAACGTGGACATGAGCCTGCTACCTCTGAGAGAGAAAGCATCTCACAGTTGTAAATGTACGGGAGAGCGGAGAACGGCAGAATACCATGGCGCTGTAGTGCTGTATGTTTCTCATCCGAGGGCAGGAAGGCTTTGAGCTGGCTTTACATAACCACAAATAGTACAGTGGGGTTGAAATAATCCCTAGAGGGACTTGTGCTGAAAGGAAAGGATTGATACGCAAACACAAAAGCCAGGTGGAAGGGTAATATTTACTAGCACAGCCTGTAGAGTTTCCCAGGGTTTCTCAGCCTCAGCACGATTGATATTTTGGGCTGGATAATTCTTTGTTGTGGGGACTGTCTTGAGCATGGAAGGAGGTTTAGAATCACTCCTGGTTTCAACCCACTAGATGCCAGCAGCATCCATCTCCTAGTTGTGACAACCAAAAAAAAATGTCTCCAGACATTGCCACATGGCCCCCCGGGGAGGGAAGGTGGGTGGGAGGCAGAATTAGCCCTGTTTGAGAACTCCTCTAAGAGAGAGAGAACTGGTTCAAATCCTGGCTCTACCACTTAACCATCTATGTGGGTTTAGCAACATGTTTAATTTCCCGAAGCCTCAGTTTTTCTAGAGTGTTATCCCCCCTCTATTTTATAGCTGAGTCCCTACCCCACGGGATTATTGTAAGGATTATATGAGAAAACATATATCAAGAATGTAGTGCCCTGCCAGCAGTGTGGCTCAGTTGGTAGGAGCATCATTCTGTACACCAGAAGGTGGTGGGTTCGATTCCTGGTCAGGGCACATACTCAGGCTGCAGGTTCGATCCCTGATCGGGACGCATGTGGGACGAACCATCGATGTCTCTCTCTCTCTCTCTCTCTCTCTCTCTCTGTCTCTCTCTTCCCCTTTCCTCTCCCTAAAATCAATTTTTTTCAAAAATGTAGCAAAATTCTTGGCTCTGTGCTCTTTGTGTGTGTGTGTGTGTGTGTGTGTGTGTTATAAAAAAAATCTTAGAATTTTGCCAGACTTGAAACATTTGACATCCACATTCCTTCTTTTTCTTCTTTTTGCGGAAAGGGATTTTGAAAAAGTCTGAGAATTCTTACCTTTAGGTCAGAAACCATGAACCAAGGACCTTCTTATTGGGATGGGGGCCCTAAAATGTCTGAGCTGAATCAGACGTTATTTTCCCTAGAATCAGAACACCGTCGACACCTAATGTTCTGCAGAATACTGCCATTCTGGGCCCAGCTCATGCCGACACTTTTCATCAGGCTGCGAGTGGAATCATTTATCTTTCCTCAGTGTGAACATGCTGCTGGGACCCACGGGCGGAGTTGAGACCAAGGAGGTGTTTGGTTTAGCTCTCCCCTGGTCTGGCTGTTTGAACGCTGAATCTGTAGATAGCTGATCTTTCACAAGAACGGGAGGTTTTAACATTTGGGACAAATTAACCAGTTTGACAAAAGCAAAACAGTTCCCCTTTAAAGATGAAGTGCTCCTTAAGTGCCTATACAGTTTCCAGCCCAGACAGCACATGTCTCCTCCCCCGTCTGGGCTGGAGGGGCATTGGAACCCAACGTGTGAGCAGATAATCAGCCGTGGTTCTCCTGTGGGCCCGGCTCTGTGGAGCTGAGTGATTAGGCCCCGATAACAATCTCAGTCGAGCCTGAACTTGGCCTGAACCCAGAGCTTTCTGCTTTTCCTGCCATTCCTGTGGATGACTTTGGTGTGTGCACACCCCCCCCCCCAATCATTTGAATACTTTCTCTTCTATTGTTTCTCCCACAACAATAGCCATAACTGCTTGATACTTTCCTGGCATGGGCCCAGTTTTCATGCATACTAATCAATAACCCAAATCCTTTCTTCCAGAATTCCTCCTGTGTCTTTGGGGAAACTCACATCCTGCCTGCTGTTGGTTAATGAATGTCACAAGGAATCAGGTTGATGGATGTCTGCTTTCCTCTACCTTTACTAGCTGCCCGTAGTGGCAGGATCACTTGTGGGTTACCCATTCTTTGATTAAATACTTCCAGGGACATGAACCTCATTACCTTACAAAATGATGTGTTCCCTTGTGGGACATTGTCAGCTGTTACTCTCCACTCTAACAGTATGGTTATGTCCTTCCTAATACTTAACAGCGTCGGTAACTATTTAATTAATGATTTGTTTACTCATTGATCTGGGCCTCCTTCCCCCATCAAATGTAAGCTCCATGAGGGCAGGGAACTTCTTGTTCTGGTGAACATTTGGTTCTGATGTTCTTTTTGTATATTAGCTGAATCAAAAGATGAAAAAGTGAATTAAGTAGTTCACAGCTTGAGCCAGACAGCTCTCCTGGTGTACAGAGTTTGTCTATATTCCTATGTTTCCCTAGCTATTAGCCCGGGTGCTAACTCAGAGCAAGCATCATGATGTGTTGGGAAGATTCAGGAGTCAGAAAAACCTATGTTAAAATCCCACTTTCCCACTCGCAAGTGCCTCCAGCAATTAATGCTTCTTAGCTGCAATTGCTTCAATCTATGAAATAAGTTTAATTATAGGATAATACCCAACTCAAACATTGTTTTGAAGATTAAAAGGGATTTTTCTAAAGTACTTAGCAGTGCCTAGCACATAGTAAGTGTTTGGTAAATATGTTTTTGTTTTTAAATATCTTTATTGATTTCAGAGAGAGGAAGGGAGAGGGAGAGAGAGAAACATCAATGATGAACATCATTGAATGGCTGCCTCCTGCACGCCCCCTGCTGGGGATCGAGCCTGCAACCTGGGCAGGTGCCCTGACTGGGAATCAAACTGTGATCTCCTGGATCCTAGGTTAATGCTCAACTGCTGAGCTGTGCCGGCTGGGCTGGTAAATATGTTTTGATTTGCATCAAGAAGGCCAGGTCTTACCAGCAGTCAGGAAAGATCCAGGGCCCAAGGGGTAGGGTGTGGCCCATTCACCTGTCCCCCTAAGCTGGGCCTCTATGTCTTTCCAGAGGTTAGCAGACTAAAAGGACCTGTTCACTCATTCTTGAAAGCCATGTTAGTACAGCAGGCATCTCCAGGGCTGTGCCCACAGATGTGGTAGCCTCAGTTGCAGTGGGACTCTGCTCTTTGCCAACTGCCCTACTTATTTCATAGCATAATCGATTTCAAACATGCATTTATTTTCCTTTTTTCTAACTAGTGGCCACCTGGATTTTTAAACCATTTATTCCCCCAAATGTGCCTGGATCTGGAGGCCATACAAACACCACACACACACACACACACACACATATTTCAGACATTTGTCTGTCACTGTCCTAAATTAAGAACAAATCATAGTCAGTTTAAATCTCCCAGTTTAATAAACAGCAGATCCCCCAAATGTCAGAGTGTCTAGTCTTTTGCAAAGTCTTTAACTTGTGGTTTGTATTTGCAACTAAGGAAAAAAGTGGTAAATGATATGAAATAAAGAGGGAGGGGCTGTTGTGGGAGCAGATGGGTTACTGGCTAGGCCAAGAATGTGAGGACAAGTGGTTTAGGGCTGATCACCACCATGCAGCTGGACCACGCACAGGCCTTCTGGTCTCTGTGGATGCTGCCTGGGGTCTTAAGTTCCCATTAGGACAGCCTGGACTTCTGCTTTATGACGGGCGGTTAGCTGTTGAGCAACAGGGATTTTCTTTATGAAGATGTGTCCAGAGTGGAAGGGCTTCCAATTCATAACAAGATGTCAGTTTTCCAGGGCCCAAGGAAACCTCATCCCTGTCTTCATTTTGCAAGGCAATTTTGACCATAGCTTTTACTGTGCCAACACTGTTTCTTTTGGTATTGTTCATGAGAGGACCTTTTAAAGCAGTGGGGTTAGGGGAACGGGCATGGGACCAGGAGTTGATCCTAGGCCTGGTCTTCCAGAAACTTTTTATGGGTCCTGAAAGAATTCACTTCCTGCCTCTGGACCCTTGTTTACTGTAGTCTGGGCTAAGGATCTTGAGATGGGGAGCTTATCCTGGGTCATCCAGGTGCATTCAGTGCAGTCACAAAGCTCCTTATCAGAGGCAGGCTGGAGAGTCAGAGTGAGGGAAGGGATGCAGTGAAAGGTGCAGAGACTGGGAGGTGCTGCGCTGCTGCCTTTGAAGGTGGAGGAAGGGACCATGAGCCAAGGATTGCAGGTGCCTCCAGAAGTTGGGAAAGGGCAAACAAAAACAAAAAAACACACCCAAAAAAAGGATTGTTCTAGAGCCTTCAGAGAGGAGTGCACCCTGCTGATACCTTGATTGTAGGTCTTGTGACTTCCAGATAATAACTTTGTGTTTTCAGTGACTAAGTTTGTGGTAATTGTCACAGCAACCCTAGGAGATGAATTCGCCAACCTTTATTTGACTTACACTTTGGGATTTCACCTAAGATTTCATCTGAGCACAGAGTTCAGTGGTTAAAAATGTTTGAAGCCACCGGGACAGTTGGCCCCTGAGGTTCATTTCCATTTTAAACAATGATGACTGACTCCTTAGTATCAAAGGGCAACTCTAGGGATAAAGAATGTGACCCTTTGCTGTCCACATGGGATGAACACGCCCGTTTTGTGACATCCTTTGCCATCACCAAGCCAGCCGTGCCTCAGGAGTGGCTCCTCTCCTCCCCTCAGTCAGCCAGCCCTTCAGGGTGTGGGGAGGACCTTTTGCTCTTCAGGATGCCCTCCCCGAGGGGGTAACGTAGGAGCTGCTTCCTCCCTCGGCCTTTCCTGAGTCAGCTCCTCTGTCAGGATGCCGCCTCTGATAATCCCTGGCAAGTTCCCTGTGGGAGTGCAAACCCCAGGAGGGCAGGGCCACTTCTGTTTTGCTCCCCACAGAATTCCCTATGTGTGTAGCATCCCTATGCTGTAGACGCCCGGTGACCACTTTTGGAATGAATGAATAAATAAATGGGTAAATGACCACTGGCTCTTGTGGGGATGCAAAATGGTACAGACACCTTTGGAGACAATTTGGCACTTTCTTGCAAAACTAAATTTAGCCTTACCATGAGATCCATCAGTGATGCTCCCTGGTATTTACCCAAATGAGTGGTGAACTTATGTTCATGCATAAACCTGCACACAGACACTTATAGCAGCTTTATTCATAATTACCAAAACTTGGAAGCAAGCAAGATGTCTGACCTTCAGTAGGTGAATGAAATAACTGGTACATTCAGACAATGGAATTATGTACAGCTCTAAAAAGAAGTGAGCCATGAAAAGACATGGAGGAACCTTAAATGCATATCACTAAGTGAAAGAAGCCCATCTGAAAAGGCTGCATACTGTATAATTCCAACTATATGAAATTCTGGAAAATGCAAAACTATGTAAATAGTATAAAGATCAGTACTTGACAGGCATGAGTCCATGCTGCACTGTCATTGTCAATACTTATTCACAGGACCTACTGGCTGTGAGGTCTTGAGGCGCTAAAAACGTCCTATATTTCTGCATTCCTAAGGTCCACCATGGGTCTTCGCACAGGGCAGGGCTCAGTCAAGATTTTTTGACTGAATGATTGAGGTTAAAAGACTTGAGCATCGGGATGTTTACCCTGAATTTATATATCAGTTTAAATTCAGCTGACTGTCTTAATGTTTAGAGATTGGTAAATAAATCACTTAAAAGAAACTCTGAAAAGGAAGTAATGATAACTAAGTCAGCAGAATCAGTCATGTTTAATGCTGCCTTCCTTGTTTCAGAACGGGGCTAATTAGAGAGAGAAATGCTAAGGCTCTAATATCTCCAGTTTCCAGCAAGGCATATGATAGTCATTGGGAAAATCAGAAAAATATGGCTGGATTATAATACACTGAGCGACAGAGTTGGTATCCAATGTGAGGTTGATGGCCCACAAGTAACTGGAGGTGTCTGAGCAACAGAGAGAAAATAAAAGCACTTGGTTGGAGCCTTATGGAAGGGAGTAGAGCATTAGATGGGATATGGGACCAGGAAGGTTTCTAATCTTTCCTCCAGTCCCAAGAGTCTATGGTCTTACAAATATATGTATATTCAATCTAGGTACCAGAGTTCTCAGATAGGAGGGAAAAATACACTCACAACAACAGCAGTTCTGTAGTCGTTTAGGACCTTATTAGCTTAATTCCGGCCAGTTATTTTTTTTATAGCTTTCATGAGTCTAATTCAAAACACATTGAGAAGCCAAACCTTTGCTGGGCTTGAGAATGTAACTAATAAAAAGGCAAATACATCAAGGTTGCCAAACACTGCAAAAGAGAAGTATATGACACCAGCTCTAATGTGAGAAATTGTAGAGCCTTATTTTTGCTCTCCTTTTGATAGGAAACATACGGGCTGTCTCATACTCTTGGAGGAGGGCCCTCGCAGTACTCCGCAATGACTTTTTAAAAATTGTTATTATCTAACGAGAAGACCCTTCACGTCGTGGCAATGAGCTAGGTATAATCCAGCCCTGACCTTTTCTCTGGGGAGCTCCACGCAAGGCTGTGCCTCTCAAATTTAGTGTCCTTTGGCAGCCAGAGAAACCTCAAATCCTGTTGAGAAAAACACAACCTCACATCGCAGTCCCCAAGGTGATGTTGAGGTCAGGTGGCTGCAGAAGAGCTGTCACAGGGCCAGTGTAGACCTAGGGGTAAAGCTCTCCCCTTCATCGTTACTGTCTGGCGCCCATCCCTCCCCGTCTGCTGCCCCAGTCAGTGAGCATATGGGCAGCCAAGCCAGTGTCCCCCTTCTCAGAGCACCCACCTTTCCATTCCTTTTGCAGAGTGATGGGCGGTTTTGCCAAGTGAGCAGTTGGCTCCTCCAGTGCATCCTAAGTGAGATCCATTAAGCACATTCAAAGTATAGTTTATTTTATTTAAAAAATTAAGTCAGTGCCCTTCACAGAGCGGGCTCACATACAGCATATGTTCACACTTCCTTGTTGAATTTCATGGTATTTTAAGAATAACCCCAGGCTACCTGGAAAACAGCTTTCTGCTGCTCTGGAATTCCCTCCCTTTCCTCCCGGCCAGGCCAACTCCAGCTCATTCTTCAGACCTCAGCTCAGCCGTCAAATCCGCTGAGAGCCTCTTCTCCTTTCCCTGTCACTCCCACCTACCTCTCCTTTTGAAGCACTTTGTGACATTTTAATTTTCCATTCACCTGGGTGATCAGTGATCGATGGCCATCACTTCCACTCCAGTGTAGTTGACACGAGGGCCTCTGTCATCCTGCGTATTTTATCTGACATCTTGCATAGTGTTTAGCGCATCCTGAAAGCACAATAAATCTTTGTGGAGTGAATGAACGGGCAGATGAATGAATTTGCTCTAGGCACTGCCATCAGTGGGTCGATGCACACCTCTCTGGGCTTCAGTTGTCCGTAGCATCAGGATAAGAATCTCTATACTTCCTACCTTGTAGGGTTTTATTAGAATCAGGTGAAATAACTGCACAGCGTTTAGCACATTGTGGAAATTCGAATATTTGCTGAAATAAACGGCTGGACTTAACACATTTGGCAGCATCTCACAGTTGTGATGGGCCTTACATGCCATATTTTCTCTTTACCCAGAAAACATCTTATCCTGGACCTGCTGCACCGTGGTGTCAGTTCTTGATACTTTTGTCCCAAGTCCCCCATGCTGCTAGGCCCGGCCTTAGAGTAATGGTAACAATACCTTGCATTTGCATGTTCCTTACGAGTTGATGAATTGCTCCGCAGCCCTGCTCGCGCATTCCATCAACAGTAGTGGATGAAGCAATGCTCTAGCCAATTTGCATAATGGAATGTGACCCAACAAGGAGAACAAATGATTAAAGCTACGCACGGCCATATGGCGAATCTAATAAACACAATGTTGAGTGAGAGGAGGGACGTGAAAGAGTGCACATTGCATGATCTCATTCATAGAAAGTATAAAAAGAGGCACAATTAACTTGTGGTATTAGAGTGAGGATAGTGGTTGCCCTTGAGACGGTGTTGGACGGGGGCACAAGGAGCCTCTGGGGCCTGCTCTGGGTGCAGGTCTGGGTGCAGGTCACACAGGTGTACTCGGCCTGGGGGAGCTCACCAAGCTCTACACTTCTCAGAGGCACACTCCCCCCCCCCCAATGAAACGCTTATGAATTGCATTTCCATCCACGAATTAACTTCTATCTCAACTCCGCGAGATGGACAGGGCGAGTATTTTTCTTTCCATTTTAGAGAAGATAATGACACTTGAAGGGGAAACGCTTTCACAGACCTCACAGCTGTCACGCATGTTATAGCCGAGATTGAAACCCAGGGGTTCTTAGTCTAGAACTCTTTCCATTAGACCATCCGATCCTCAGCAGGTAACAAAATACGATTGAAACGCACGCAACTGCCAGAGGCCCATAGGGAGTGGTGTGAATGGTGGAAACCTTAGGTAATTGCTAAGGGCCTTGTCTTGGATTAGGCAGGCTTTTGGATACACTGCAAATCCCACCATGTTGGTGGCTGCCTGCTTGGCTGTCCCCTTTTCTAGTGAAGTCGAGTAGAAGGGTATTCATAATGGTGGGCACTCCTGCTCATACCACCTCCCACATTAGCTGCTGATGGCTGTGTGGGGAGGTCCAAATGAGTCGCAAGGACTGAGGCAATGACATTGAGGACATGTGCAGAATATGACACCATTGAACAGATGTTAAGCAGCTGGATCTCTCTCTAGCACATCCAGTCAGGTCCCAAATGAACTGATTCTCTGTCTGTGTTCTTCTGTTCAGCACTCCATGTGCTAATCCTTGCAATGGGAAGGCACAGTCCTGGCTCGCACCTCATCACAGAAGGCTTAATGCAGGAGAAGAGATTTTGCAGGGCTCTTTAAAGACACAAGGGGCTCGGTGGTTGATGGGAGGAAAAAGATTCCA
Organism: Miniopterus natalensis; assembly: GCF_054644295.1. Classification (NCBI taxonomy): domain Eukaryota; kingdom Metazoa; phylum Chordata; class Mammalia; order Chiroptera; family Miniopteridae; genus Miniopterus; species Miniopterus natalensis. The sequence goes on from NC_142098.1 coordinate 21,707,866, forward strand.
GATGTAAGTATACTATAGGAGTGTAGTCCAAGTTCATGGGAAAACTGGCTACAGGATTCCGTGGGTACAGAGGACACATAAAGGGACAAGGAGAGAGATGAGTCTTTCGCTTCTGAAGATAGAAAATGCATAAATCTCATGAGATTTTATTTTAAGGTGCAGAGCTTGGGCCTGTCAGCTCCAGGGCTAGAACTCAAGGCTCATAACTCTAGACCAGTGCCTTCTGTTTTAATCATCTGCTGTGTGACCTTAAGCAAGTCGTTCCACCTCTCTGAGCAGGAATACGGTGCTTGATCCTGGGGCGTGTGGTTATGCCCCTGGTGGAGTCTGGCAGTGCAGCCTAGCAACGACAGCCTGTGTGTGGATGGGGAACAGAAAAACAAGTTCGAGGGATCATAAAAATATGTTCCATTGAAAGAAAAATGAACATTCCACACTTCGCTTTGCAAAAACAAAGGACACATACCTCAAAATATTCGATACATCACATCTAAGTAGAATCCTTATTAAAGATAAATACTTAGCATTCTTTTGACTCCCTGTTTTTAGGAATTGAGAAAATTTCTATTTGCTTTTGTATTGTTGGAATTTCTTACTTTTTTTCTAACATTGCATCATGTCATGGGACTCAACTTGGACCCATTTTTGTGTTGGCTTTGTTGAAAAGCAATGGTTTTTTTATTTGTTTTTGTTTTGAAAATTGAGGTTTCCTGAAATCTGGTTTTATTGTCCCAACAGAAGCACCAAAAAATCTATATTTTGATTTTTTTTTTTTGTATACATCTTTTGCTTCTTCATGGATGTTAATAAAAAGTCCCCTATGCAACAAAGAAAAATGTGCTCATGCCCCTCACAGAAGTTCGCTAATCAGAGTTCATATTCCTTTCACACAAATATTCCAGCCTGCCAGGTTTTCAACATATTTAGGGCAGCCCAGCACACATTTGTGGACATTCGTCTTATATTTTGAGCAGGACGCCTTAGCTGTCGTCCTCGGGTCTCACATATCTCAGAGCTCGTGTTTTTACCTCTGGATGGCTTCAATCAGCGTGATAGACATGAAGCACTGGCTGTTGAAAGTGGGTTCCACTCTGGTGGACTACTGCTTATTTTGGCTTTGTCTCTCTCTCGCAATCTCATATTTTATCGAGTGCATAATTTCCTATCAGCTTCAGACACCAAGTCACGGGCTGAGGAAAAGTTGGGAGGCCAGCCTTTGACAGTGGTAAATTTGACTGTGCTTTGAAAAACCCCAACCAACACACACCATATGCTGCCATCCGAAGGAAGACTTATTTCAGGGTTTAAACTTTACAGCCTTAGATTTCACCGTGACATGAGTGATGTGGAAGGGAAGTACGTTCGGATGATAAGATGAGGATAATTTGTACTGGGAAATTATTTGCAATTGTGATAAATAATCCCTGGCACATAATAACAGAAAATCTCAACCCTTGAACTGAATTATGTATGTTTGTATCTCATAAACAAGGTAGAAAATACATTTTTTTTAAAGCTGCTGTGTTTGCAAAGTTCTTTCACTTCCAAGGCATCCTCGTTAATAATCATAAAGAAGCACATTTCTTAAGCTCGGAATCACATTAATCTCCCCACACGTGACCCGATCGTGCACTTTGGGGGAGAATGGATGGGATGCAGTTGCCTTTTGTGTGTAATTGTGTGTTTTTTCTTGTTTTCCTGGTGGATGGCTTAGAAATGCAGAGCGGAGGGAGACTGATGGAGAAACCAGTAAGATTTTTAAAAAAAATGAGTTTCTAGAAAATTGGACTTTCCGTAGTTAATCACTAAAGCAATGATGGAATGAAGAGATGAGTGGATTGTGTGTGTGTGTGTTTTCATCCCCGCATTTAGGGAAGGTGAGGAGGGACTTATGTTTCTGTCCTTACTCATGAACCTTACCATCATATCTGGAAAAGTTGATGGGGAGACTTAACAGAACTTTCCTTTTGAAAGCCTGTGCTTATAAATGTTATAGATGTGGACTTTCTGAGAGGGGGAGGTTATCCAAGGGTTGGGGGACAGGGGAATGGCTACACGCAAGAAAGAATGTGAGGATTCCTCAAGAAGGGGATGGGGTGGCAGTGGGGGAGGAAATGATGTGATGAAGCAGAGGAAAGGGGATAAGCAGGCAGGGTTGGCCTCTGCCTGCCTTCGTGGAGAAGAAACCTTGGATGGTACATGATGTCTGCGTGATACCCGTGGAGACCATAGAGTTCCCTGTGGTCCAAAAAGCATAGTGGAGAAGCCTGCCAAGAAGAATGTCTTCTTCTGTCGGGTATTGCCATGTTGGACTATGTACAGATGACCCCTACCCAATGGCCGCTCTGATGACTTAGCCACAGGACAATAGTGATCATGGAAATCACCATGGAGGCTCAGAATCAGGCCCCAAATCCATCATCTTAGAATCACACCCACCCTGCTACCCTTCTGCCCTGTCAGCTCTGCTTCTACCGTGTATTATTTTAAAGTGCTGTAGAAGAGTGTGCCTGAAGAAGGGATCTTTTTAATAAAAAAAATCAAAGTTTGAAAACTATTGACTGAGTTCAACCTCTGCACTTACCAGAGGCAGAAAATGAGTCCTAGAAAGGTTAATCTCCATTCGTATTGTAGGAGAAGGGAATCCACAGCCCCTGAAGCCCCCCCCCCCGCCCCAAAGGGTGGGAGCAGATACATGTGAGGGGCAGATAATGTTGTCTGGGCTCCTCACAGGTTATCATGGGGATCGAATGAGATCAAGTGTGAGATAACTTAGTACATAATCAAGCTTTATTACCTCTCTCACTTACCTGTTGAGTAAGTTTATCAATATGTATGTATTAAGCATTTATGACTATTGTATAATCTGTCCTGAGTGATCTTAAAAACTTACAATAGAACAAGTTCAGGAAACTTATGGTGAATTGCTTTCAGGTTGAATTCTACAATCTGACAAAAAAAAAAAAAAAAGATTACCTGGAGCTTGGTACACAAAAGAAGACTCTAGAGTTTCATAGAAAGAGCTTACCTGTGGTTTACAGGACAGGGAAGGTGTAAGGGAACCATGGGAGGAGAAGTGAGTGGTTTGAGTCAAACCCTGAAGAATTGCTAAGGTTTGGCTAAAATCTAGACTCTTAGAAGCAGAAGAAAGTCTGGGAGCCTCTGTTTCAACTTCTGCTCAACTGTAGGAAATTCCTGGGTATAATCGCTCTAGGGATTATCTGCTTGTGCTCTCAAGGATCTCTTGCCTTTATTATCTTTGCTCATGCAACCTTATAAACCTAGGTTTACCTCCATTTCCTAGGAGGGCAAAATTCAGGGATATTCAGTGACCTGCTGGGTCTGCCCAGGCAGTAAGGTTAAGCTTTGCAAGTAGATTTGAGCAGTTAGGAGCTAATGCTTTGAGATCACACAGGCCTGGGTTTGAATACTGGCTTTGCCACTCCTAGTTAGGCAATTTAGGTAACCACTCTGAGCCTTGGTTTTCTGGTGTATAAAATGGGATCATAACTTACATCCTACATAGAAATATCATGAAAATTAAACTAGAGTTTCTAGACAGTATTGGGAAGCACTTGGAAGTGTCTGGTTTGTTTAGGACTTGACAAATGATGTGTTTTTGGTATCAGGGGAAAGAGAAAATAAACTTAGACTGGAGTCTGAGAATATATTGGCTGTGAGGAGGGAAGTGCTATAAGGAACAGAGGATTCGGAATCAAATGCTGGGGTTAGGTGTTAAATCTTGTCTGTTGCTCGTAGTCACAAACTTGTATTTCTGTGTTTCAACCCCAGCACTATTGATAATGCGGGGCCGGATAAATTCTTTCTTGTGGCGGGGGGTACACTGCAGGGGAGAGGCTGTCCTGTGCATTATAGGATATTTAGCAACATCATTGGTCTCTATGCCTTAGATGCCAGCAGCACTTCCCTTAGACTTGTGACAATCAAAAATGTCTCCAGACATTGCCCGATGTCCTCTGGGGAACACGCGGGGCCCTGGTTGAAAACCACCGGTCGCCCGGCCGGCCGTGGCTCAGCGGTTGAGCGTCGACCTAGGATCCAGGCGATCAGGGTTCGATTCCCGGTCAGGGCATATGCCTGGGTTGTGGGCTTGATCAATGACTCTCATCATTGATGTTTCTGTCTCTCTCTCTCCCTCTCCTTTCCTCTCTCTGAAATCAATAAAGATATATTTTTTAAAAAAAGAAAAAGAAAAAGAAAACCATTGGTCTAGCCGAGGCCTGCGCTCCTTCCCTTGCAGCGGTGCATGAGGCTCCCCGTGGGAATCTTGGCCCAGACTCTCCCAGCAGCTAGCTCACAGCTGGAAAGCCCTTGCACGACTTCACCAGGAATATATAATAACTCAGCCCAAGACTGTCTTTTCTTCCTCCCTCTTAATTCTCATGATTGTACAGTGTTTCTTTTCAGTTTTCGGCTCTGGGAATTTGTCTTTTCTCACTCGCCAAAGCCACAGCTCAGAACAACCATCAGAGAATGATTAACACTGTCTGTCTGTGTCGAAGCTATCGAACTATTGCAAGGTGTAGACGTCCCGAGGACCGTTCGAACTCACTCTGTGATCCCAGTTAGAGACGGCATGGTTTATATTTTTACTGTAAGAATTTCATGGGGAATATTTTTCTTCATTTTGTTTTCTTTTCCAGCTGTCTTCGTGTCCTGTTGTTCCTCTCTTTGTGTCATTTTAAATAATCGCTGGGAATTTCAGGGAGGGGTTAGGGAGGTCTTCAAGGGGTCGCCTGGTGTGGGCATGTCTGTGTGGACATGGAGCACAGCCTAGCCCCTGTGGGAGCAGGCCGTGCCCTTTAGGGTCTAGGTCCCTGGATACTCCCTGTGGTGGGAGGAAACGTGGATATACTTTAGGGAGGAGCCAGAGGGCTCTGGTACTAATTAAGCGTTCAGCTAAGCATCTCACTCCACTGTCCTGTTCAGCCCTCCCAAAGGCAGTATGTGAAATGGGAATGGCAGTTATGATACTGCAGAGAAAACCCGTGAGGCTCAGGTGGCGGGGTTCACTGACCCATATCACTTTGTAATCCCAGCTGGGGTTCAAGCCCGGCTTTCTGATGCCACAGCCTGAATCCTTTGTAGCAATCAGCATGACTTCTGCAGAGATGGGGGCTGATGTGATAGGATTTTATTCAGCTTGCTCACATCATTCCCCCTTGAATATTAATACCATTGGAGCCTTAAATCCATGACTAGACTCCTCTGACCAGGCAGGGAGTTGACTAAGTCACAGAAAGCCTGCAGGTGACCGAGCAGGCGGGTGAAGCCTTGGCTCCTCTTGACACATATTTCATATATTCCAGCTCCAAAATGTACTGACAGTGGGCAGCCAGGGGAAATGCAGCGGCAGGTAGATTATCAGGGCACTGGGATTCAAATCCCTTACATCTTGGTTCTTTCACCTTTGAAATCGGTTTTTTCAAATAAAACCTTTTCAGCCATAAGTGGTTCCTTGTCTCCTTCTGCTCCACTTCGTATCATCAGGCATCAATATGGATTTCTCCACCCGCCCCTTCACACCTGGGGCCTGGACCTCAGCCCCGCGGCCCGAGGGTGAGGCATCTCCTCCTCACTGCGTCGGTACCATCAAGGTCCTGCCAGCTCCTAGGGATCTCCTCTCCCACAACTCACTGATCCTCCTTCCACATTTAGGGCACCCCCTCTCCCCCCTGGCCAACCCCTCAGCCACTGCTGCACAGAGCTCGCTCCCCTTCCCTTTGCTTCCTGTAGGGAGCAGCTTCATCCACTCTGTTAGGTGGTCTCCAACAGTCGTCATGTTCTTTTGTCTTTCCTGGGGCTTGGGGTAGGCAAAAGAGATGCTGTGACCCCTGCTTGGTTTTTTTTTTTTTCTTTTATTTACTCATGTTTGAATGAACAAAGCATTTTTTGTTTTATGATGCTAACTATAATTGTCTCCTTATGCAAACATGAGTAGGCATGGTATGACCAAGATGTTTCCAACTCTTTAAAAAAATACGTGTTTGTCTTGATTTCAGAGAGAAGAAGGGAGAGGGAGAGAGAGATAGAAACATCGACGAGAGAGAAACATCAATCTGCTGCCTCCTGTATGCCCCCTACTGGGAATGGAGGCCCCAACCTGGGCATGTGCCCTGACCAGGAATTGAACCAGCAACCTTTTGATGCACAGGACGACACCCTACCAACTGAGCCACACTGGTCGTGCCAACTTATTCTTATTTAATACAGAAAACATTTCCATAGGACATATCTTTCTCCAGGCACTGTTCTAAGTCATATAGTCCTTTTAAGAAAGCCAAAGGGTCAGGTTCTTTTATTATCTCCATTTTCTGGTGAGACTCTAGGCATGCGAGGTGAAGCAACCTGTCTGAGGCCACACAGCCAGGATGTGGTGGAGCAGACTCCTGAGTTCGCGATCTTAACCACGGAGCACGCTCGATCCTTAAGACAGTTCTCCGAAAAGCCTTACAGCAGTATAAAATCCATTAATTTATTGCCAGATGTAAAATGTGATTTAACTGCTTATTAAAAAGGGTAAAATTGCATGAAATTGATATCTGACTGTATTTCTATTTCTAAAAAAGTGTGCTTCTTGGTGTGTGTGAGCCAGCTCTGAGAGCCTCTACCAGGGGGCAGTGAGAACTTAGAGACCACCACTGAAGTTCCCTTTAGCATTGTGCGTCTGGGGGAGGAAACTAAGGCCGCTCATATACTCATGGCCCCATTGAATTGTTCCCCTCTAGATGCCTTTCTTATTGTCAGGCTTGGAATGGAGGCAGAGGACTCCCAGTCCCACCCCCCCACCTGCCCCAAACATGCACATTCAGAATCAACCCCCGCAAACTTCCTTTATTCCTCTGCTCTCCCTCTTCCACTGCATCTGCACAGACCTGGCAAAACAGATCCATGGGGTTTGTCTGGTGATTTCATTGGTTGGTCATTTAATAAAATCTCAACATAGATGATATGGATTATAGATATAGATATAGATGATATAGTAGATATAGATATAGATCATATAGATGTAGATTTATTTCCTCATATATGTGTATCATGTATTTATAAACTTTGATTGGTATCCCATTGTATACACTAGTTTTAATCCTGTTTTTTCACCCAACTTTTTATCAATAACACTTTCCCCATTTCATTAGTCTCTTAAAGCACCCTCTTAGATGACAACCTGAATGGGTGAGCCACAGTTTCTAAATCACTGCTCTGCTTGTTGATGTCTAGCTTATTTCCAATGTTTACGCCAAAATAATAAACATTTCTCTATATATGTCTCTGTTAGAGTTTTGTCCCTTTCTTCGTCTGTGTGGATAGTTTTGTTACAAAGTACAGAGAGAGATGTAAGTTTAATTTTCTCAGGATAGATGTGGGAAAATCACTGGGGAAAGTGAGGGACATGTTTTGTTTTTGAAGAATTTTATGCATATTATAAAATTATTTTCCAGATAATTTGTACCAATTTGAACTCCCATGAGAAGGGAGTGAGAGTATATATTCCAGTGCTCCTTTGCCAAAAATCTTTGACTTTTAAAAGCTTAGTTTATTTGATAAGTAAAAAAGAAAATCTCATTTTAGTTTGCATTTTCTAAAAATTTCTGATGAGATTAGACATTTATTCATGTTATTAGCCACATTTTATATATATTTTAGGCATTCTTTAAAGTTTTATTTCTTATTTTCACTTGTATATCTTATGTGAAATGTCCACATTTTTAATCAAATTTTTCCTTTGGGATTTTGTCACTTTTATTCATTTTTAAATGAGTATATTTCCTAGTTTAATTATCTTTTATTAATTTTTAACACATTTCCAGATAGGAAGGTCTGTCAGTGGTCTCTCATAGTGAATTAAAAAAAAAATACTTATGCCTAGGCATATCTTGGTGAAATTTAGAAACAGAAATTGAAAATACTTTAAGTATTTTCAATATTGGATATTGTAACTTGTGTGTTGATACCCCCACATATCTCAGGAAACACGTATATCTCATATTATCTCTTTGTCTTTTCAGTTTGTTTTCTTGGAGATTTTCTTAATCTTTCTGCACTTTTCTGGGTACTCCTTTTTTGTGCATATTTTATGGATATTATAAATTTTTAAATCTCTGAAACATTAATAAAATTTTGCCTTTAGTCTTCTGTTTCCTGAATTATCTCTGTTTCCTCCAGGGTCATTTTTCTAGTCTCTAATTTTTATATTGGACACTTTTCTCAACTATCTAACGATGGATATTTAATATTGAACTAGGGTTCTGCGGGTCAGGGTGGAGCTTGTGGACAGGTGGGTTTCGCATTTGGGTGATCAGAAGGCAGAGTGGCCATCACAGCAGGGAGTACTAGGTGCTATGATATGAACAATGATAAGATCTGCTACATGAGATGAATGACATCTACATATAGAATTTAAATAAATGTCTCTTCCCACCATGCTCTCCTCCATGCTCTTGCCATATCTCACTCTAGTCCTCAATGATACCTGGTTTTTACAAGTTCCAAACTCCACAGGGCTCTGTTAGGCTAACAGACTCCCTCCTTCAGAGGGTCCCTATCCATACATTTGCAGTGTAGCTTCTCTCACTCTACACAGCAGGTGTTCCTGGAGCCTGGACTCAGCCTCTCAGCCTCATCACTGATGTCCACTATGGCTGCAGAGGACAGTTCATGTGAGTTTGGACTCGCTTGACACTGACACTGACTCACCTCACGCATGTGCAATGCTTTGACATTTTGCACCAGAGCTTCTCATTCTTTGATGCCAAAAGGTGCCCGTCATCAAGCGTGAGAAGCCTATGAGTTTAAGGGAGTTAATGTCTTCATGGACAGCATCATCCAATGGGTGATGGGAGTAAATGGATCAATATTTCTCTGCCATTGGGTGGACAACTCAAACTAAACCATCTTCAGAAAATCTGGGTGGGATTGAGATTCAACTGCCCTTAGTGGTTACCTTGGCAACCTCAATAACACAGTCTTATACTGGCTTTTTCTCTTTTTCTCCCTCTCATTGATCCCTCACTACTGCTCCCTGGATTTCAATCTGTCTCGGGTACTTTTCTCAGGTTTCACCTTCAGGAACCCAAGGAGAATTTTAATGTTATTTACTCTATTGATATTTTCCCTCTGCGTTTTAAAAATTGCTCTTGAATTTAGAGTATGCATTGCTACATGCCTTTTGAGGGTAGAATTTGTTAGTTTCTGCAGAGAAAACAAAGATATATCATTCACTGTACCTGATTCAGAAAATGTTTGTTGAATAAATAAACACACTCTCAATGGCCTTCAGCCAAAGACCACCAGAAATTCACCTGTAGTTGAACAAAATAGGATTAATTAACTTGTTATAACAAGGGAGAATGTATACCATTGGAAAATGTGTATTTTCTCAGTGAGAGGGCTTTTGCAAGGGCTCATTATAGCCTTGTGTTAGGTGAATGTGGGGTGGGCTCTGGGAAGTAAGTGGGCTTTGCCCTAGATTGGATGCTGTCAGAATGTAAAGGTGAGTCTATAATTAGATATCTAATAATTTCTATCTAGAAGGCAGGTAGAACAAAGCAAAAGCTCAACCTATAATTGGTAATTACGTAGCAACCACTTGTATTTGCCAGGAAAGGATGATGTTTGGTCTTTTAATTCATGAATATGATCATCATATTCATTTGGACAATGTAGTTGTTTCTGTCTTTGCTCAGCCCTGATTATGGAGTGGTCTTGAATCTGACTTTCTCCATCAATGTCATTTCTCTAGTGTTGGTGTTCTGTGAAATCATTTGTGCTTATTAGGAATAGGCTGCAAGTGCCCGAAGGCTCTTACCGATACCAAGGTGTGCCTGATAATGCCATTCCTGTCCCCAGCTGTCCGGATCTGCCTCTTTGCCAACCTTAATGAGAGTTCTTTGCAAACTGTGATGTGATGCAATTTCCATGCATGTTTGCTGGAGCAGGAGTAGGTTACTGATACTAACAGGCTTTAGAGTCTATATATCACTTGAGTTTTGAACTTCAGTTTGCCATTCACTAAATATGTCTTCTTTATTAAGCTCTCTCAGGCTGTTCCAATCCACATAACTGGCGATAATGGTCCTCATAGAACTCTTCTTTAAGGTAGTAATTGATATAATAGAATATGTAAAGTATCCTGAAGACTGACCCCAATAGGTGCGTGTACACTGTAATTTCTCTTCCCATCTTTTCCCTTCCTAGTGTTGATGAGAACATTGTCCTGAAAAACCATTGTCCATAAAGGACCTGCCTGCACCTGAGTGGCTATGAGCACGTCCCTCCCCAAACCTCGGGTCCCACCTCCACCACTTTTCCTCACCTTCCTTTCTGACTTGCTCACGTGGCTAGTTTTCACTCAGATACACAGTTGGAAAGCTGAGACCTTTTTCTTTCCCCTAACTCAGATTTGTATTACATATGAAATGTTTTGGATCAGTTTTTTTCCTACTTTTTCTTTAGAAAGCTGGTAATAATTAATCCTGCTGTACTTGCAACAATGGAAAAATTGATAGACATTTTAAAGGCTGCAAAACCCCAAACACAATCTAAAGTGTTGTCTCAAAATAATGTACTTGTGACAATAATGCATTACATCTAACTTTAAGCAACAAGTTCTTGGGCACAATTTTAGCTAATTAAAAAAATACAAAAGGGTTTAGAAAAATGGGTGTGACCCTACAGTTGTGTGATGGAATTTATGAGCAGAGTTTGCACGTACACCAAATTTGCTCGGATGACTTTGAGCTGCCCTAGAAGCAGACTCTGAGCGAGGATTTGAGTGTAAGCAGTTTACCTGGGAGAGGAAAGTGACACCAGTCGGGGAGTGGATAGTTGAGATGGGAAGGGAAGACAGCTAATAAAGCAGTGTTATCAAGCCAGGAACTCCTATGACCACTGGAGCTTAATGTCCCTGGGAGCCTGTGTGGAACACAGGCGTCCATGGGTCGCTCCTGAGATGAGGCAGCTGGAGCATTTATTCCCTAACTCCCTCCAGTCATTGGTTGAGGGAATTTATTTCCCAGCACTTCCAGCTGGGCTTTTGCAGGTGAGCTGGTAAAGTTGGCTTCAACCAGAGGAGGCGCTCAGGTAGAAGCCCGCGAGCACTATAGTAGTTTAAACAGGAAAAACATAAGACTGGGAACCAACTGCTACAGTGCTGAACTTGTGTTTAAATTTGAGTGAGATGGGACTTACCAGAAATGTCTCATTTTAAAGGCCAATAGCTTTTTCAGGCACTTTTCACGGAGCAACATAGAGTAGTGAGAAAGGCCTAGGACCTGAAGTCAGGAGGGGTTGTTTCCAGCTTTCTCCTGGTGGCTGTGTTGCTTGACTTCTTTGAGTTCTGGTCCCCTTGTCCCTTTTGTGGCCATAGCGAATGTCAAATGCAAGTACCATACCCAGCGCGGGGCAAGATGCTTGGGACGCACTCAAAGAGCTGTAATTTACTTTTTATTTTCATCTCAGTAAAGAAAGGTTACTTGACCCCACTGCCTTCAGAAAGTTATCGAGCCCAGGTGAGTGTGGCTCAGCGGTTGAGCATCGACCTAGGATCCAGGAGATCGGGGTTCGATTCCCAGTCAGGGCACAGGCCCGGGTTGCGGGCTCGATCCCCAGTCAAGGGCGTGCAGGAGGCAGCCGATCAGTGACTCTCATCACTGATGTTTCAACTCTCTCTCTCCCTCTCCCTTCCTCTCTCTGAAATCAATAAAGATATATTTTTTAAAAAAAAAGTTTTCGAGAGAAAAAGGAGTTTGAAACCATAGTTGTCACCTGCGCTGGTTGTGACTGTTTAGTAGCCTGCTGCCTCCCCAGACAATGCAGAGGGGATGTCTCGGCCACAGGAGCTGGCACCCCCGGACCGCTGTCTTCACTGCCACTGCTGACACCCGCCATGGGTAGAATCCAGTGATCGCGCAGGTCTTCCTTTGCTCATTAGTGGTTTCTGATTATTGAAATCAGAGATATTTTTTCCTTTTGCTGAAATCTGTTCTGATTAGGTGGCCTCAGTGGTAACAGCTAGAGAAATTTTCTCCTCTGGTTGATGTTTGCTGAAGTTTATTGATGGACAGTCACTCCTTTTTCTTTCCATGTCACTTGGTTGAGAGATCCAGTGTTAGCCGCAGACACCTTCTATTAGTACTCCCATGATGAGTATGAGTATGATGACATGGATATTACTACTGTTACCACTACTCCTGCGAAACTGCCACACTATTATACTATTACTATTTTAATACTGCTACTCTTGTTACTGCTGCTGCTAGTACTCTACTTTAACAGTACTAATACTTCTATTTGCTGCTGTCCTTCAACTATCATCATCACAGGCCTGGCAGAGAGATCCTGTTGATAATATATATACATTGTTTGCAAGCTTAAAACGCTCATCCTCATAACAACATCATGAAGGGGGCTCTATTTTTCCATCTTAGGGATAAGGATTTTCAGACTGAGAGAAGTTAACTAACTCGCCCAATATCAAGAATTGATATGCTCCAGAGTCAGAATGTGAGTTGAGGTCTGCTTGACACCCATGCTCGGCTCTTAGTCACCACCCTCTGCCGCTCTTTTTGAACACCTCTCTCTCGTATTTTTCCTTTCTTTATGGGATATCAGGGTGCCTGGCACGAGTGCAAGACAGGAGGACTGGTATGCAAAGGTGGGTGTTGGTGCTGTGATGCTCTGCAATTTAATGACCATTTAATGGAAGAGCGCGGGAATGGGGAAAGGACACACCTTAGAAGTGTGGTGAATGCACAACGCTGCATTCTCTCGGACAAATCTCTTAACCTCTCTGAACCTCAGGTCCAGGTAGATCCATCGGCTGAAATACCAATAACAGCTAACGCGCGGTTCTAAGGATCAAGACGATGATCTCTTTATGAAAGACTTTTGCAAACAATAAGCACATTCAACCATAAGCTATCATTACTCTAATAAATTCTGAGGCTGTGTGATAATTAGGCAAAAATGTTAAGTGAAACTCATAAAGGAAACTAAGTAGTAGTTTTAGACAAATGATTTTATTTTTTCTACTTTATTGTTCTCGGGTCAATGTCACATGAGAAATATTTAGGGAGGTTGTCACTTGATGTTCCTGGTGGTTATGTGCAGTGTGAGGGTGACTGAATGAGGCAGAAGAAATGCTGCATCTCCATTGCTGAGTCCCGGCTTCGCTCCTCCCTCATTTCACCCGCTTTAGCACCTGAGGGCTGAGGCTCTCTCACCCACCACTCTGTCCTGCCGGCTTCGTCCCACCCTGGGAAGAATGCTAGAGCTGATGAAAGACGAGGGAAGGGTAAGTGTCAGAGCTCCTGGTGTTTCTGGCACTTTCCACATGTTAATCATTATTGGTTGAATGAATGAATGGCTTTCAGGGTTTTACTTTAAGAAGGCACTTAATTACCTCTCTCTTCCGTTATTAAGCAACTTTTCTATTTTCTGGTTAAGTACATCTAAAGAATGCATAACGTAGTCATTTATTTCAACTTCAGGTCCTATCTTCCAGTCTATACAGAATCTATGGCGAGAACGGCTCCTACATGCTCTTCGACTTGCCCAGCCCCACCCTTCGATGGGCCTGGGTCATGTAACATGGACTCTCAGGGCCTCCTCACCTCACCACCCTTCCCCCATGGTCAGTAGAGGAACCCTTCTTCTGGAATGTCCTAACGTCTCTCTCCCTTTCCCCTCCCTGGCTCCTTGGGTCATTTAACCCCTTTGTTCCTCTCCTCAGAGTTGCACCCCGAGGGGGTCGTCCATCATTCTGTCCCACTTCGAACAGGCCTGGGCTGGGCTGGGCTGGGCGGTGAGGCCTGCGGCCTTCATCACGCGCAGGATCCAGTCAAAGTGCCAAGGCTGACTTCCATTGAGCACGTCTGTTTTTCTTTTCTGGGCTAAAGGAACCACTTACTTGCTTCTGTCTTAGTTACTTGTGTTCCCTTCCCCACCACTCCTTGAGCCTCGATTTTGTTGGATTAAGGAGGCATGTTGGGCCTGAGGAAGCTTAGTGACTAGTGCGCAGTAAGTGCTGGAACATGACTTGCTCGGGGAAGAGGTACGGGCGCAGAGGAAGCCTGGGTGGGGAGGGTCCAGAGCGTTCAGCCAGTTCCCGTCCGGGGGGCTTTCCTCCCACCCCGCCTTGCTGTTCCCCAGACGTGTCTTCATCAGCCAGTTACTTCAGTGACATCCCTGTGATTCCCGATCTTGTTGAACTCAAATCATGACTGAGGCGATGTAAACATTCTTAGAACGGTGGGCACATCCGTTTTTCCAGGAAAATGAGTTTCTGTTAGATGTGGATGGCGAATGGTCATGGGACATACTTGGAGATTTAAATTCAGTTTCCTGATTCTCAGTCGAAGAAAGTGACCTGTCACTAGGTGGAGTTTGGCTACCACCAAAATGCTATGTACAGAGTTCAGTGGCTAACCCTGAACACCCCACAGTGGATGGACAATGGCCCGTTCTGGACAGGAGGGGCCAAAGTGTCTATTCCACCTCAGCCCAAGATTCCCCTCATTTGCTTTTCCTTTGTTGTAGGAAGTTAGGCCCAGATTTTTCACCATTAAGTTTTGTGTTTCATGTGTGTTCCAAGCACATATTTAATCATAGAACTAAAGTTATGCATTATATTTTTGAGTTTCAATTTTATTTAAACCTGAGATGTAACATGCCTCCCTGTAATTAGGATAAATTGGCTAGTGCCAAGGAAAGCATGTTTTTACTTTCATTTATTAAGACAAACAACTTAGAGCTTAATTGAAAAATATATCGTCTGCTTAGCTAAGATACAATTTTGTCCTTAGATTTTTCCAGATTAAAAAAAATTTTAATTTGCTTTTTTTACAGAGAAAGCTAAGAAGATACATGAATACCTTTAGAATAATAATTTAATGAATAAAACATTTAACAAAATGTTTCTTGAAAGCATCAAAATTGCTATGTCTTTCCCAAATTTTAAGATCTGGGAGATTCCAGTTTTGAAAAGAAGTATATAAACTTGAAATTTGAGAGGAAGTTTATAAGGCTTACAAAAAATATCTATTGAGGGCATTTTTCCCCCATCAGAATTAGTTTCACAGGCTAAATTTTGTGTGGGGTCCAGACAGTCTCCAGCATGACTTGAGGTCTAACAGGCAGAACTGGTTGTGCACTGCTCCAGTTTCCCGGTCCGTTTATGCACGTTCGGTCACACGCTCACATTATCGCCTCTGTTGCACCCTCTTTGTTTTCTTAGCTTCGCTTCCGGCCAACAAAATCGCCAAGTGTCTCTAGCGTGTGCAGCTGCTGTGTGGTGCTGCTGATTTCATTCTCCACATTTTACCCATGCAGCTCCCTCACCCCTGACTTAGAACCCTACCCCTCCGTTGAGCTGTAAATCACAGATGGACTAGTTAGAGGAGCACAAACTGTAACACAAGACACTTCTCTCCCCTGGCTACCAATTTGCCTTGCACTGTAATAGGAGGTGCCGTGATGGGAAATGCTCTAAGACGCTGCAGAGGCTTGGGGAGTCGTTGCAGGATGCTAAAGGGCCTGCCTGCCAAGAAATGGACCAGAGAAATAAGTGCCATTTTATGGCTTGGCTCTGCTAAGAATTTCAAGTGGGAGGCTTTTCTGAAAGTCCTGCATATTTCAGCAGGTAAGAATTTGGCATCCATTTATAGCTAGAATCAAGAGATGCGTGGGGTCTTAGCGACCTTCTAGACATGGCATGGCTTTCTTAAATCGTAGTTTTCCAGGTTCTGGTTAAATGTGACCAAATGATGAGAGCTCACTGTTCGAGAGCCCAAACATCCCGAATAAGTATAGTGTTGGCTAGTCCTTGCTAATAATAATTATATGTAGTAGTAAAACCATAATAACTAGCATTTATTGAGTGTATTTTTAATGTGTCAGACCTTTCCTAAGCATTTGGCCTTTATTACGTTTGTCATGCACTGAGCAAGGTACTAATGTTATTTCTAGTTTACAGACAAGGAGACTGACGTTCATAGACATCAAGTTATTTACCCAAGGTCACACAAGTTTACATTTCTGAGCCTTGTCTCTAAACTATTGTACATATTACCCAAATTTCTAGTCATTCTTCCACTCCAAACCAAACTCCCCCTCCTTTATATACGGTCACATCAGTTCTGTGTCTCTGTTCTGGGGTAACATGGACAAGCACATCTACCATCTGTCCTACTCGTATTCATTCTAGAAACACTTATAGAACACGTCTGTGCTCCAGCCCCTTTACATATAGTGTCTAGTTTAGCGGATACAGTTATCCTATGAAATAGGTGTTAATACTTTTATGTTGTAGAAAAATAACTTACAATGCTTTCCGTGATCCCAGTTCTATTCAGAGATGACCAGTGAGTGACCTTTTTGACTCAAGCAAGCTTCAGTTAATCAAAGAGAAGGACTATCCTTGGCATGTTAGAAAACACCCATTCCCATATACCCATTTGTTAGGTACTTTATTTACCATCTGGACAACATATAATAAAATCTTGGCTAATCATCTCAGAGTCGATTAATTTTTTCATGCACTTTGTTTATGCATTTGGCGCTTAATATACAAGCATATGCTTTTACCAAGAACTATAGGTGAAAGACACAGGCAACACCTGATTGCTTTCTGTGCTGTGGTCGGTGATCCTGATACATCAAAATAGTTGTATTTTGAAGGGTGCAAATTAGATTTGTAGAGGTGTTTTTAGTTAGGGAGAAAAAATGAAGCATTGGAGTCTATTTTTCACCTCTGTCTCTTCTTCCCCACTCCTGGAAGTTCATTTGGACTCTGTGGCTGGATCACACATCCTACCAGTTCCTCTGTCTCTCAGTGAAGTATCTGTACATGTTTCGGGTCGGTGTTCAGAAGTAGTAAGTCATTTTTCCTACTGCTTTTCTTGGATCCCCCCAGCAGGCCCAGCGAGAGGAATTTCCCCTGAATGCATAATTGATGGTCCCCTCACAGATGATGAATTTGCAGTTCTGTGATGAAAATGGAGCACTCATCCCAGCTACCATTTGTTTGGCGGTTGACTTTGAAAAAAGACATGTATATAAAATCATTTTAAGCTTATAAATCAGCCTAGTTTCGAGTTTCAGGAATTACAAATTGTTTATATTACAATTATAATATTGGATTAACAAACTATTAATATTTTAAATATTTTGGTAACTCCTTTACTATGTTAAAGAGAAACTGCTGAAACAAAGAGGGTCTACTGGAGGTTCCCTTTTCACAGGACACGTTAATAAAAAAACATTCTTGAGAATGTACTTTGATCTTAATGTTTAAAAATCTAATGTAGACAACATTTTAGATGATTTCACCCCTTTGATGTTTCCTGTGATGAACTGACTTAAGTTTATTTTCTTGTATTTTCATGAGATCAGGAGAACAGTCCATATATTCACTAGTATAGAATGGAGCCTACACGTAGTGGATACTTTCTCATTTGACATTCAAACATCCTACAAGTAAGCATATTCTGAAAACGGAAGTTGCAGAGTGAATTTCTATATGTTGAAGTTCATTTTTCTATTGGTTCCCTCCATAAAACGGAATTATCTCCTTGTAAAATGTTAGGAGACTCTTTCCCACCCTACCATTCAATCCCTGTAGGCAGAGCATCTCATAAGGTTGGAAACAGCTCACCCTACATAGTTATAAGTTATCTTGTGCTAGTGGGAAGAACTAACTATTTGCCTGCCTTTTTATTGCCATCCTAAGAGCAATTCTAGCCAGTGTATCTGCCTATATTTAGTAAACATCTGTTGTGTTTTAGGTCCTGTTTCAGCTACTGAGATAATAATGGTGAGTGAAAAAAATTAGGTCCTTTTACTTTCATGGGACTTATATTCTAGTGGGTAGAGAGACACCAAATAAGCAAACAAATAAATACCAAGTATGATTAGGGAGGGAATATGCAGGAATATTCTATACTAGGGAGGGAACTCAAGATGTGCAGGGAAGATCCCTATGAGAAAGAACGTTTATTTGCTCTGGGGCTGATAGAGATGAATGAGCTAGCAAAGGTGAGGGGAACATGTTCTAAATGGAAGGAAGGATACATTCAAAGGCTGGAGAGAGGAAGTATCCTGACCTGTGAGTCAGGTTTGGTCAGTGTGGCTGGAGAGGTATTGGAGGCTATAGTTAGGAATTTCAGTTTTGTCTAAGAGCAATTTGGGGATCAAGAGCTTATTTGTTTGATGCTATGTGGTGAGTAGATGGGAAGGGGCAAGTTATTATTCTTTATTGTCTGTAACAAGCTAACTCTCTTGACTTTGGAAAATGGCAGTGGAGATGGAAAGAAGTAGAGAGATTCAAGATATATTAGAGATTAAAAGCAGTAAGACTTATGACGGACTGATTAGAGGGCAAGGGAAATGGAATAATCAGGGATGACCATTCAGGAGGGCTGGTGGATCAACAATATGAAAATGTCATTGGGCTTCAAAGGTTGAAAAAAGTAGGGCCCCTGAGTCACTTATAGAACACATGGTCATTGATGACTTGATTTGGATTATTTTTATGACAATGACCAGCTTTTGTAAAGCTATGGTAGAGTTTAGATGTCAAGAGCATGGTATCTCTTTTGGATCTACTGCTGATATTCTATGTGGATAGCCTCAAACACAGGACCATTGGATCCTAGAATGTCACCAACTGCTGAGCCCAAGGGCTTCCAACCCTGACACTCAGAGTTACGGGTATTGGAGAAGTTTCATGGTCAAGCATGGATACATGGATTGACCCTTTCCATATGTTGGGACTTGTACTTGCAAAAGGACTTCCCCCGCTGGATAAGAAGTAGAAAACCACCTAGTTCAAACCACTTTTCTCCAGATGAGAAAATCAAGGAAGAAATATGGTTACATTCCCCCAAAGCCTGTTAACATACACCATCTCCCTTACTTTGCATCTGTATTAGTGAAGAAGATACTATTTCTATTTTCTAGGTGAGGAAACTGATGCTTAAGGAAGTCAAACGTCGTGCCACTTGAGTTTAGCCTGCATGGTTGGAACTTGACACCCAGATCTCTTACTCCAAATTCAGTCTGTATTCCTATTCTCTTAAAAGAAATGGGAAATAGAGTGGTTTTGTTTTCATTTCTGAACATTTAAGATTGATGGAGAATTTACTGATAAGGAATGGTTAACATTGTGAATTCACAGTTAAAAAAAAAATAGTCTGGGTACAAATCTTGCCTCTCTCTTAGTACTAGGAGTACATGAGTGTGAACAAGTCATATAAACTGTATAGGCGTTGGTTTCATCATCAAATGGAGATGATAGTACACAGTTTGGAGAGTGGTTGGAAGAATGAAAGAAGAAAATAGCATGAAAAACAGATGACTAAGGTGCTAATAGCTGCTTCTCAGACACTGGCCATTGCTGTCTAAACTAGACACTATTGTAGAGGCAAATCTTAGTAAAGTTTATTTTTAATCCCAGGATTTCTATATCAGTAAGAGAGCAGAGAACAGTCTACTCTCATGATTCATCACACACACACCCCGGCCCCCCATGTCGCCCGATAGCACGAAAGAAGAGAAGGGTCAGCTCAGGAGGGTTTTAGAAGATCAGATGCAGGAAGCTGGGTTCAAGGGAAGAGGGGAGGCAGGGTCCCCTAAGTCAGGCACCTCCCCTTACATCAGGCACTGCCTGAAGCACTCCATCCCTACGTTTATCGTTTGTAAAACAAAGTGAGACATTGGGTGGTCAACTAACATTCTCTAGAATCAAGGCCTTGCCCCATAAAGAGCCTCCCTGACTGTTCTCCGTAACAGATCTCAGTGATTGTTGCATTTCCTTTATAGAACTCTTCGCTGCAGAGAGTGTACCTAGTGCAGGAAAAATTAGATGGATCTGTGCCTCACTGACCCCAACACACCATGACTCCTTTGAAGAAAACATTATTTTTTTGAGAGTGGGGTGTGTATGTGTCTGTGTGTCTGTGTGTGTATACACATGCATGTGCCTAGTTGGTATAACATACAGCCCCGGGAGTCAGATGGCCTGGGTTCAAATTTCGACTTCACCTCTTACTAGCTCTGTGTCTGGCTTTAGTTATTGCATCTTCTCCTCCCTCTATTTACTCATCTGAGTAATAATAGAATCTACTCCATGGCATTTTTGGTGAAAAGTAAATGAATTAGAATATACCAAGCCTCCAGCACATAGCTCTGAATAAATATTGATTGCTGCTATTTTGCATGCCTTTGTTTTATATGTTTCCTGAAATTTCCTTCTTTCTCATGTAAACCTACCGAATTCCTAGCAACCTCACTCTTCCAAACCAACCTAGGTCGTCACCTCCTGAGAGGCCATTTCCATCCCCTCTCTTCTCTTTTGGCTCCTAGAGCACTTCCGCTCATCCCTCTTTATGGAATCCCATGTTGTATTGTGAATTTGAGGACATTGAGCCCCCAAAAGGCTACATTGGCACAGAGAAGGGAGTCAACAAATAAAAGCATGGAAGAGTAAATGAACAGAGAGGAGGATCTCAGTGAATTTTGTTCACCTGATTGTCATCAAGTTGAAGTAAGTGGGTTGAGCTAATTGGTGGACAGATACTCCAAGGAACTTCGAAAGAGTTTAAGAAGTTGGCTCGGAAAAGGCTTGTAATTTTTCCTGTTCATGTGCCTTTAAGAGAACTAGTCAGCTAAACCCAAAGCATCAAGGATGCTAATTAACTCTGATTAGAGAATTTATTCTCAGGACTTTGTAGAGGGATAGATAATTGTAATGTTTGCAGCGAACAAATTACTCATGATCTCTCTGAGGCATTCCCACTTGGCCAAGAGCTCTTTGATCATGGGGACATATCCACGAAGGCGATCATGTATTAGTTTTACATATGAAAGCCTTGGGTTCCTTTAATCCTTATGGGACAGAAAGATTTATCAGTGGAAAACAGATCTGAACCCTCCTGACCTCACCTCGACACAGAAATCCTTAATTCTGGTGTAACGACAGGCTAGAAAGAGCAAATGCTTTTAACTAACGTCAACACACTCTGGCACTCTTTGTAATTAATCAGGGCAGAAAATTTGCAGACAAGAGAGGAACATAGGCCTCTGCAAGTCATATTCCTGTCTAATCAGCAATAGCACATGCTTTTTCTTCACTCCACTTGGCGTTTCAAAAGGGCCATCATTTGAAAATGACAACTGCTATTGTTGGGAATCACTGGAAACTTGGTCATCCTTTGAAGACCTAGTGTTTATTGTTGCAGGCAAGGAATGGTAATGCGCTTTGGTTTCAATTAGTTATCCCAAATAATTCCCCCCTAGAAACCACTAAATCCAGCCCTCTTACTGTCACAAAGCCTGCCTGTATTAAATCTATGTATTATTTTATAAGGAGAGAGTATAAAAGCATGGAAAAATGATGGCTGAGAACATAAATAAAAAACACAAATGTAAGGGCTGGTCTGCAAACGTGAATGATTGTATTCGTGCAGGGCTTACCATCGGGGCCTTCACATTCCCAGCACGTGTGCCCACAGCCTCCGCTGCAGTGAGAAGCAGCAGGCTATTGCCAGAATAGTCTGGATACTTCCATACTTTTGTCATGAGTTGGTACGCACAATAAAGATGACATCTTAAAATGAGAGGTGGTTAGCATTTTTAAATGTATTGGAACCATTGAGAATGATTCTCATATTTTTAATTGCAAATTTATTTTTAAACAACTTTTATTACTCAGATCAGGGAAAACGATGAGGCATGATGGAAATACTCAAACTGACAGAGACACAGATGTTGGCTCTGAGGAAGTTATTTAACCACCCGGAGCCTCAGGCTCTCATAATCTGAGGACAAAAATGCCTCTGTAGGTTTCTTTGGGGATTATATGAGATTGTGCCCATAAAGAGTCAGAATATAGTAGGTACTTAATAAGTGATAGTGGCTGTTAAATTTTTATAACCATGAAGAGCTCACTTATATTCTAGGTAAGATATAATATCTGTGAAAATGGAAAACAATACATGGACCAGAAATACTAAGGAAACAGGTATTGGGAAATCAAATATCTTCTAGAACATTTCTGTAGAAAGTGATGATATTTAAAATACTTAACAACTGGTATGGCATGGATGAAGGCCATGTCCTTAGGGTCCTTAGGGTTAGGGGCCATCTGTGCCACATTTTAACCCTTTGGTTGCTAGATCATGTACAGATGTTGTTTGGGGCAGTTGGTGACAGCTAGAGGCTCTCTAGGATGGGGAAAAGACTTGGAGGAAATGGCTAGTTATGAAGCCACTTTTTTCTGTCAAATATAGAATAACCAATACAGACATAATACAAATATAAATAACCAATACAGACATACCAATGCCTCTCCCTATTAGCTTTGTCTATAGAGGAACTAGTCATGAAAATACTGCTACTCTGCTATAAGGGTCATGTGACATGTGCTGTGTTGCCACCGTATATGAGCATGGTTCCACAGGAGGCGCCCCTGGGACTCATATCTGACTCTGCTGTGGTTTGCTTTACTGTCAAGAAAAGTCAGACCTCTTCTGGGCTCTAATTCCCTCAATGATGTGGGGCCCTATTACAAATCCAGAAGCCCATATGATTCCGTCTTGTGGTAACACCAACTTCAGGAGTCACAGGTCACCATGCCCAGGCATTACTGGCATCCGTTGAAGGATATTGAAAGGGACCCAAATACCTAGTCCACAGTTATACTTATTAATTCTATTTCTTCTCCCAGTCACTTTCCTTGTCCACGTTAGCATCTTTCTCTTAACTTCCCTGGTTGGGGTCTGTGTATGTCTTGTGTGTTTACATGTAGGAACTCATGCGCTGTAAGAATTTTCTTCTACCTCAAATATACTTCGCATTTTTTTCAATGTATCTTCTTCTTTTAAGCACTTTATCATTTAACACAAATTAACCTCTGATGAGCAAGAAAGAAGGGAATAGGACACTGGGCTGGTAGCCAAAATATTTTCTTTTTTTGGTTGAGTGAAAAAGGAAGACTGAGCATTCCTGTGAAAAAAATTCATGGTTTGTTACACACAAAATGAGGCCTTTGGGTTCAGTGATCACTTAGATTTTTTTCTAGACCTAAGTCTAGGTCAGAATGTAATCCAGATTCTTAAAAAGATAATTGAATAAAATAACCAAAGAAATATAATGTGTTCATGAATTGGAAAATTCTTTATTTTAGGATCTCTTTAATTTACACCTCCCCAAATTGATCTATAGGTTCAATGTAATACAAATAAAAATCCAAGTGGGCCTTGTTTTGTTTTTTTGAGAAGTTGACAAGCTGACTTATAATTTTATGGTATGGAAATGTAAGCTACCCATAATAGCCAAAGCAATTTTGAAACAGAAGAACAAAGCTGGATGACTTGCATCATGTTATTTTAAGAACTACTAAAAAGCTACAGTGACCAAGACAGTGTGGTATTAGCATAAAGATAGATATATATGTATTTAGATCATCAAATATAATACAAGAGCCACACAGTTAAAAGATACTAGAGTAATTCAATGGAGAAATCTTTTTTTAAAAAAAGAGAAAGTAAACCATTTGTTATATATCTTAGGAAAAAAATTAAATCCTTGACCTCACCTCACACCATATACAAAAATTGATTAGGATCATAGACTTCAATGCAAAACCTAGAGCTAGAAGATAATACATAGGAGAAAATCTTTGTGATCCATGGGTAAGTAAAGTTTTATTATATAACAGGCAAAAATCACAAACCATAAAATTTTTTGCTCTTTAAAAGGCACCATTCAGATAAGAAAAAACATTAAGCCGCAGACTTGAAGAAAATATCATAATGACCAGAATGTTTAGGAGCTCTTATAATTCAGTAACAAAATTAATGACCTAATAAAAGATGGGCAAAATATTTGAACTGACACTTCACAAAAGAAGATATATGAACAGTTAATTAGCATCTGAAAAGATGCTCAACGTCACTAGTCATCGGGACAATGCAATTTAAAACCAAAATGAGACACAACTACCCACCCAAAGAATGTCTGAGATTAAAAAGACTGACTGACAAGTGTCACCAAATATGCGGAGGCCCCAGAACCCTCAGCATTGCTGACGAGAGCGTAAACTGTGCAACCCCTTTTGAGAGCTGTTTGGCAATTTCTTGAAAAGTCAGACATGCACTTAGCGTATAGCCCGCAGGTCTCCTCCTCGATATTAGTCCAAGAGATGCAAGTGCAGGTCTGCACAAGGACTTGACACACGAGTTTTATCACTAATAGACAGAAGCTGGAACCAGTTCATCAGCAGAAGAATGGGCAGACAGAACGCGGGCCATCCGTGCAGTGGAACACTATTCAGAAAAAGAAAGGAATGGAAACCAAGACAGCATTGCGTAAAGCTCAAAAACTACGCTAAGCGAGAAACCTGATGCAAATGGCGACATACTATTCAATTTCATCTATGGCAAGTGTCTGAAAAGGTCCGTTTACATGGAGAGAAATCAGATTAGTGACTGTCGGAGTCGGGGTTTAGGAGAGTTGGCTGGAAAGAGGAAAAGACTTTAAGGCGATGGAAATGCCCTGTATCCAGTTTCAGGAGTCAACTCATCAAACTCTGCCATTTACTGTACATAAATCATAGCTTATCAAGTTGATGTAAAATATTTGAATAAATAGTAAGTAATGAACTAAAAACCCCTTAATACTCTATGTAGTTAAATGAAGCAGTGTACGTGTTACTTGGCAAGTCCCTGGAAAATAATAGTCTCTCAAGATTTCTTCCCTTACCTTCTATCCCTGCCTGCCCCCCACCCTCTCCTTCCCCCCGTCCTTCCTTCCCCTTCCCCTTCCCCTTCCCCTTCCCCTTCCCCTTCCCCTTCCCCTTCCCCTTCCCCTTCCCCTTCCCCTTCCCTCTTCCTCCATTCATTCTGTATCATTTTCTGCTTGACAATTCACCAGTGCTAATCTCCGCTAAGGTGTGAACGGCCAATGGCACGTCAATGTGTGATTGCTCTCAGGGGTCTCTTGCTGAGGAACTCTTGAGATGGTCTTTCCATGGCCTTTGTGAGGGATAGGTCCCGGGGGATAGAATTTTTTCTGTCTAGTAGACTTTGAAAGAAAGCTGTTATTAATTAGCCCGATGTATTCTTGGCTGGGGAAATGTAACCATTTATTTAGTAGAAAAACAAACATAAATCTCCAGATAGGCACTCTGTATTAATCAGACAAGTGGAATTTCAAGCTTTATTTCTCATGTTTAGTCTTTGTTGCTATAGGAGGCAGGGTAGCATTTGTGGAAAGAGCATCACCTTTTAAGTCAAGCAGACCTCCCTTTTAATAATAACACCACTTGCTAGCTATGTGACAGGGAGCTCCTAACTTTAAATTCTTACTACAATTTGATGGTTGGAAACCAGGCATTAAAGAGAGATACGAGCTAGGCTAAAAGAAGTTCACACTGAAATAAGCAGAGAAGTTTCAGTCTCCTGGGTGAAACTAGAAACTCATGCTTGGGGCTCTAGTTGGTGAGGAGACATATGGCCATTCTAATGGAACAATACTTGGAATCTGCTTTTATTTTTATTTTCTATTTTATTTTTTAGTGGGCAGGGTAATGCAGATACAACCAACAGTGCATTATATATTGGTTAGGTACAAAATGTAAAACTATGTGGTTGGTTGCTTTGGGGTCTAGTTACCTGAACTGATAGCTGATACTAAAGATGCAGAATACATGTTAAAAATTCTCAAACATTATACGCATAAAGCACTACTTTGTTCTTTTAAAGATGTCTTTACATATATTATTTTGTTTGGTTATCACAAAGGTTCAGTGAGGACAGGGTCTAAGGATACCATTCATCTGTGTTTTAAAGGTGAAGGAACAGAAGCCTAAATACACTAAGCGGCTGTTGAGGATTTGTAGCTGGTCATCTTTGCTATGGTTATTTATCATTGAGCAACACTGCGTGTGCCCCTCAAAATTCAGTTTTCGGTGCCAATCCTTGTTTCAGTCTTTGTAGTCGTCGCCTGTGGCTCCTTGGGTAGTGTTGGACATTTACAGATCTGGGCCATGAGTTAAGTGTTAGGTCATCTTTGCTTTCAGGTTCAGAAACATCTTTGCAGAGGTCACACAACAGGTCTTCACGGAAGCAGCCTGGTTTATTGAAAAGCATGTGGAGTTTGGGATAGATAGTCATGGGCTGACGTCTCTACTCTGATGTTCTCTACTGGATAATTTTGTGCAGGTTTCTTATCACCACTAAGCCTCTGTTTCTTCATCATTCAAGTGAATTCTTATGAGAAATGAAATAGCATGTGCACAATTCCTGGCCTGTAATAATCTCCAACAAATGATGGCTCCTTTCCTTCATCCCCTCCTATGCAGTTCTCTTCAGGTTTCATCTTTAGTTGATAAAAGGGGTGATGAAGTCAACAGAGGAACCTGGAGGAGAACAGAGACCTGCCTTCTCTTCGGGGTCTTTGCGACAGATCTTTGCAATTTATTAAGGTTACTTTTCTGC
This sequence comes from Miniopterus natalensis, assembly GCF_054644295.1. Classification (NCBI taxonomy): domain Eukaryota; kingdom Metazoa; phylum Chordata; class Mammalia; order Chiroptera; family Miniopteridae; genus Miniopterus; species Miniopterus natalensis. The sequence goes on from NC_142098.1 coordinate 21,734,382, forward strand.
CACGATTGATAATTTTGAGGAATTTTTTAAACCCAAGAATAGCTTTTAATTCTCAAAGCAGAGAGAGGGTGAGAGAAAATGAGACAACTGGTTTATTTTTAGTTCTCCAAGGAAACATAGCCTCTGTTCATTCTTGCTTTGTCTGCAGAAAGATCTTGCTCTTCTGTTCACATAAACATCAAAATTTAACCATGGGTTTCTCTCCAGGGAGGGCTTATCAGCATGTCCGGAAGGTCTGGGATGTAAGTGTTCATTTTCTCCTGCGCTGGGAGGAGCTTTAGAGATTATATGGCACAATCCTTTCATTTTACAGATGAGGGAAGTGCAACTCAAGAAGGAGGAATGTCCAGATTCACCCAGGGAGAAACCAGTGTAACCTTCCAGTTCCCCTCAACCTCCTCCTATAGACTCATTCATTGACACCTTGGTGAAGGAAAGTCTCAGAGGTGACCCTTTGACATCTTTCAGTAGCCGCCTCAGTAACTTTATCAAAATGGAAACGTATCCATAAGAAGCAAAACTAATTAGAAGTTATCTAGGAGTTTTACTTACTTCAAAGAGCTATTTCTATGCAAAATTGACTTACTTAGCAACCCTTTTATCTCTATAGGAAGGTCCATGGATGGACTTCCAAGAGATAATGAAGCCCTGAAAATACAAAACTCCCTGAGTGTTTCCTGATGAGAGGGTCAGGTGGATCTTAGAGCCCCCCAGAGCCAGCCAAACACCACCTCCCATCGAAGGCTCTTCTACAGAGTAACAAAAGAATCATTTCTTGACTATCTTTGGGTTTTGCTTCTTTAAAGACAGGTTTTAAAACTTTTTTTTTTTTAAATATGCTTTTATTGATTTCAGAGAAAGGAAGGGAGAGAAACATCAATGATGAGAATCATTGATCAGCTGCCTACTGCACGCCCTCTACTGGGGATCCAACCTGAAACCTGGGCATGTGCCCCGACGGGGGATCGAACCGTGACCTCCAGGTTCATGGGTCGATGCTCAACCACCGAGCAACACCATCCGGGCACTATCTTTGGTCTTTAATTGGAGAGACTTCTACTAGAATTGATTGTATGTGGTCATCAGTAGGGACTAGGAAACAAGTAATGGACACTCCAAAAACCCCCTCCTCTCCTGAAGCTTGGTTGGGCAACATCAAATAATGAAGGGGAACCCCTGACCTTGCCCCTCCCCCATCACTTTCATCCCAGCACCCTGGTCCCTAGCACTCAGCAACACATCAATTCCAAGCCCTCTGCCTCCCTGAAATCATCTCCGGCTGCGTTACAAAAACATTACTTCTCCCTTCTCACTCCTTGCTCTATTCTCCCTTCTTTAGGGAGTTTTTCTAGGGTAATTTTGCATAAAAAATGATTTGTTATTTATGTGTCGACTTAAAAACTTCACTCTTAAATAACATGTGACTTCAGTGTATCTGCGTGCGTTCACCTACGGACCTCTCTGACTTCCAGATGTTACTGCCTCCTTCCCTGGAATAGTCTTCTTCCAACTTGCCCTGCTCTTTTCAAGAACGAATTCAGCATAACATCCTTTGGGGTAATTCACCCGCAGATAGTTTGGATACCTCGGATCTTTATCAGTGGTGGCTGGGGCTGTGAAAAATAAGGGTGGACAAGACATTTTTCCATGCTACCATAGGGATTACAGTTTCATTTCCTGCCCCCCACCATTGCCAAGTACCCACTGTGTTCAAGGTGCGGGGGAAAGGAGGGAAAACTCCACAAGTCTTGCCTTCAACCCAGTGACCATCTTCTGCATGTGTACATTGTAGAACAGCCAGATGGACAGTTTAGATTTCTCAAGTCTGAAATGTAATTAACATTCCTTATTTGAAAGTTTTAAAATGTGAGGGAAAGGGCAGCCTGCCTGCCTGCTGGTCATGATGAAAAACCCCTAATGTGCTGAAGGTACTGTTGAGGAACCTTCCTCCCCAGGAAGCAGTGGCCTCTGAGGGCCTGCCAAGATCAACAGAGATCTGGTCTCATAAATCGGTGCTGAGAGTCATCCTAGTGTCGCCCCGGCCTCCCGAACTGGCATGGCTACTTGCCTTCCCCCTCAGTCTGTGAAGAGCCCTTCCTCTGCTTTGTTTGCTGAGCTGGGCGTCTGTTTCGATACAGGCTTCTGGGAAGAGCCTGGTGGTGTGCGGTTTGTCACAGGTCCCCCTATAAAGTGCAACAGCCTAGCCCTGGCTGGTGTGACTCAGTGGTTTGAGCAACAGCCCAGGCACCAAAGGGTCGCAGGTTCAGTTCCTGGTCAGGGGCACATACCTGGATTGCAGGTTTGAAACTGGGCTGGTCAGGGTGAGTGCGAGAGGCAAACAATCAATAAACAATCAATGTGTCTCACATCAATGCCTCTTTCTCCCGCCTCCCCCCCCCCCCCCTTCCATTCTCTCTAAAAATCAATGGAAAAATATCCTCGGGAGAGGATTTTTTTAAAAAAAGCAGCAGCCTTGTTAATTTTTCTTCATTCAGTCTTTTGGCCAAAGGACATGGTAACCCACAGATCAACTTTATCAAGACAGCATTTCCACTTGCTGAAGTGTGGAGTTTCCATTTCATAGCTGCAGGCTACACAAGGACCTGGAGTCCTTTATATCCTGTTAAACCACTGGGAAGAGATTGTAGGGGGTCCATGGGAGAAATAAGACATAGATAAAAGTTTCAAGAATCCCCCCCACCCAAAGGAAGCGCTCCGAACACAAGGAGGCACATCCCTTGGCAGTCTGGCCCTTCCTACCTCCCATGTCATTCTCTCCTTGCCCTGAAGCCTGATCCACTTTGAATGTCCTCCGTCACGTCCTTTCTCCAGGCCAGGAGCCTGCACCCATGTCAGCTCCATCCTGACTGTTTCCCTCTCCCATGTGGCTAACTCTAAATTGTTCATCATGATTCTCTTCGTATCTTTTCCATTGGCCAGCTTTCTAGATCCTTTCAGATGGGATAAAGATGCCTCCTCTGTACTCCATAACCTTTCGTTCTTCCCCTTACGTAAAACATTCATCCCACTTAACGCAATTTCTTATTTTTACCTCGTTAGCTCTTAACGAAAGAGACCCTGTTCTCAGTACAGAGCTCAGGGAGTGCCTGCCGGACACATGCAGAAGGAAGATACTAGAAAATATCTTGGGTTGTAGAGTCAGAACCCCACTTTCTAGCTGTGTGATCTTGGGTAAATTACTTAATGTGTCTAAATCTGCTTCCTTTTTATTAAAAATGTGATGGCATCACCTTCCTTGTGGGACTATTATAAAGATTAAAAGGAAACATGAGGAGGTGATGGATGTGTTTATGGCATAGATTGTTGCCATGGCTTCACGGCTGTGCACGTATCTCCAAGCTCATCAAGGTGGATGATTACATACACCTTTTTGTATGTCAATCATACCTCAATAAAGCGGTTTAAAAGGATTGAAAGGAAATAGATTTTATTTGTAAATATTAAGACAATTTGCATGGAATGGGCAGAACCAATTTTTAAAGGCATGTCTTGCCAATTTTTATCCAGAGCTAAAAGAAACAAGATCCTCAAATGTGGGCATAATGAAAGCTAACCAAAAGTCATACAAAAATAAGTACTTATTTTTATAAGCACTTATTGAGCATCTACTGAGGGCCCTTATACAATTACCTTACAAGATCGGAATTAGTATCTCCATTCTTTGCATAAGAAAACAGTCTCAAGGAGAGTACGTAACTTTCCCAAAGCCACAAAAGTTTTGTAGACAAAGAATTTGAATCCATGTTGTCTAGTTTGCTGTTTCGCAATCGGGTGATTTTTTCCCAGCCTCTTCCCAAGGGACCTGTGGCAATCTCTGCAGACATTTTTCATTGTCACAAACTGGGGGAGGGGTTGCTGCTAGAATGTGGGTAGAGGGCAGGGATACTGGTAGACATCCTGCAATGTGTAGGACAGAGAATTATCCAGCCCCAAATGTCAGTAGTGCTGAGGTAGAGAAACCCTGGTCTAGCTTCACTGCATGAAGCTTTCCCTTTTTTCATCCCAAAGATAAAATGACATCTCATTAATATGGTTTGGATGGTGTGGAGTCTTATAAGAAGCCAATGCCGTATCAGAAAGTCTTCTGTGCCAATAAACTCAATTCTGTGTCCTATAAAAAGTGACAAAATGGCCGTGTAGACATTTACACATTGAACAACCCAGTTATAACTTTGGCCTGTTTATGGTTCAAAAGTTCCACACCCAGCAGTCTTGGCTGTGGGAGGGATGCGGAGTGTCAGGAGCAGAAGGAATGCAGGACATCTTTATACTACACCTGGTAGGTCTCCGCATGAGCTCTATCTTCACATATTAGATATTTAATTGAGCAAAATTCCACTTACCCAAACCTTCAACATGCCACAAACATTGCTAAGCAGCACTTTATATGCCTCATTTTATTTTATCACGGCACCCAACAAGATATTCAATACATGTTTGTTAAATGAACGTCATACAATAATATTACAAAGTCAGAACTACGCATCCATATTATACAGAGGCTCAGAGAGGCTAAGTAACATGCTGAGGGTCACACAGGAGTTATGGGGAAAGATCCTAGTTGTTCTGGCTCCAAATTAAGACAAAATACGAATGCATAATGTGCTAGGGCGGGCACATACCAACCAGGGAGGAGCCATTCCCAGGGCTGGCTGTATGGACGTCCCACTTTCTCTGACTCATGAAAACACCTCCTTCATACATTCACTTATTCAACAGGTTCTTACTGAATTTCTACATATTCCAGGTGTTGTGCTGGTCTTTATAAGAGTAAGAAAAACTGACTAAAACTCCTGCCCACATATAGTTTGCACACCAGTGAGGTGGGAGGTGATAGTGGGAGGTGATGGTCCTTGAACAAAGAAACAATAACATATAGATGCTGAGTGTTCCCAAGGAGACGAATGGGCTACTCAGGTAAGAATGAAGGAGGAATGCGGAAAGCTCCTCAAAAAGGGCAGGCGGCATTTAAGCGGACTTTGAAGGAGCAGGAGTCAGCCGTGCAGGGTCTTGGGAACCATGTTTCAGACTGATGGAGCTGTGGCCCTAAGACTAGAAAGGTCTGCTTAAGGGAGTGAAAGGCTGGCTTGCCTAGAGAACAGTAGACAAAGGAGAGAGTACGAATGCATGGAAATGACATTATTCTGATTTTTTTCTACTATATGAGATGCGATATAACTATATTGCTCCGAAACTTAGGCACTTTATCATTACTAAGTGTTGTAGGTTGAATAGAGTCCCCCTAATATAATACGCTCATGCCCTAACCCCTGGTACCTATAAATAAAACCTTATTTGGAAATCGTGTCTTTGAAGATATAATTAAGATGTGAATTCAGATGAGGTCATACTGGAGCAGAGTGGGCCCTAATCCAATATGACTGATGTTCTTGTAAGAAGAGGAGAAGAGACACATGGATAGACACACAGATAATACGCGTGGATAGACACAGGAAGGCCATGTGGAGACACAGACACCCCGGGCAGACAACCCTGTGATGATGGGGGCCGAGGAATGCCGAGGAGCTCCAGTCGTCCATCCCCTGAAGCTGGAAGAGAGAGCATGGCTCTGCCAATTCCTTCATTTCAGACTTCTGGCCTCCAGAACTACGAAAGAATAAATTTCTGTTGTTTTAAGCTACATAGTTTGTAGTATATTACAGCCCTAGGAAACTAATACAGTCACTCATTATTTGCAATGATTCTTACAACAGATCATGGTCTATTAAACGGAGAACCCAGGCTCATGCCACGTCTGACATGTTAAGGGGCTTCTCCCGGGCCGCTCAGCTGGTGACAGAGAGATCCCACCTTTTTGACCACAGTGCCTGAACGCTCTCCAGTCTTCCAGGAGGGCTCCGTGTCAGAAGGCAGGATACCTGGAAGAACGGCAGTGTCACCGACCTAGCAGCTGTAAGCCGTGGGCAGGCCCCTCTCTGCAGCCTGGCCTGGCCTCAATCCTGGCTGTAGCGTGAACTGAGGAGCTGGTTATGTCTCTTGGCCCAGCAAAAGGCATTCTCCCTGCCTCGGCTTTTGGCATCATGTCTTCTTCCAAAAGAGTCACTCCCAGGTCCTCACATGTCCTGCAATTGGAAAAAGGAGGAGAAATGGGGTTATTCAGACTGCATCCTCTCTGTGGGGAGGTTTGGATTACCCTAACATGGACTTCAGATAATTAAGGGGGAAAAAAATAAAGTTTCATTTGCCCCACAGTGCTGCTTTGCTTGAACAAGTGTTCCTTATTAACTAAATAAGGGTTTTTTTTCACCCTGAATAGCCATTGCCTCTTCTTACTAGCACACAGTTCTTTGTTTAAAGAATAGTTTTAAAGAATTGAAAGGGAATATGTTTTAAGAATAGTCATGAATTCACTGTTGGCAGGGGAGACTTCCAGGATGCTAATGGCAGGCATGGGTCCAGATAGACTGTGTGATCTGCACGAGTTAGTCACCTTTCTGAGGGCAATCATTCCTAATTCGTTGAGTTACTGTCCAGATTCAGTGAAATAATGTATCTGTGGCTCGCAGAAGTGTCTGCCAATCTGAAGCACTTAGTCAAGTACCCTCACCGTGTTATAGATCCACGGCGGCTTAGGTGTTCATTCAGGACCTGGGACCTGGCGAGAAAGGCTTGTTAGCATCCAGGATGTTTCCTAGAGTATCTTGTGTGAGGATGCACAAGGTGCGTGAATGCTTTGCGGTGAGCCCCTTGAGGGCATCTAGATTTTGTTTTGGTGGCAGAAGACAGTTACGAGGATATTCATCTGGATTTACTCGGCAATTCCCTGCTTTCCCAGGAAGCTGCCAGTGTGGTGGAATCTGAGGTGTTTCCCTACTTACAAGTTAACAGGTCACTGTGCCAAGTTAACAAGTCAGTGTGCCAAAGTTTCATGGATGTTGGCAAAAGACACAACAGTCCCGGATCAGTGACAAAGGACTTCATTGCTCCTGGCGCAGGAACCAGCATAAGCTTCAGGTTTGTGTTGGATACCTTTACCCTGGTTCCCACGGGGCACTGCAGAGAGGGCCAGGTGACATGCACAAGTCGTATGGTGTGGCACAGAAGAGGAATCATGAGCTCGAGGAAGCGGAATCTTTCATGCCGGACAGTAAGCCTATTGCTCCAGAGGGAGATACTATATCTTCCAGGGCCGTTTGCTATAATCTGTGAAAAGATGGTGCATAACAAAGGTAGTTGGTCAGTGCCTGTGCTCACAAGATATGCAGGAATGTGTGAGACTCATGGAAATGACCTATTCCTGTTTTGTGTTAAAATGGTAAGGTCCTAGTAGTAGTTTAGAAACTGCCCCATCCACTCACTTTTCTCCCCTCTGTCGGCCCCTTTCCTGTTTTTAGTGCAGAGACAGGAATATGATGGGAAGACACAATCCTTGGAAATTGGTTTAGCCGAGGTTGCTGGTGTTAAAATCTCGATCTGCTTTGAACCTTGGGCAAGTGACTCACTGTCCCTGAGCCTCAGCCTTTTCAGCTGTGAAATGGGAATAAGAGTGTCCACCTCACACGGAGAAAATCAGTTTGGCTCGTAATTGCTGTGGCCCTACTGTGATGTTAGCATCCACCCGCAGCAGAAACTCTGGCTTTGTGGAACTTGGGCAAGAAGCTTCTCCTAGACAGAGTCAATGCATCCAAGTCTTGACTCGAGCTCTCACGGTCCCTAACAGGAACATCCTGTGGACTCTTCTGGGATCACACTGAAATGGAAGCACCTACTCATATTTCAGCCAATATCACGGAGAGCAACTGCTATCAACACAACCTAGGGAGTTGAAGCAAGGCCTTGGCAAGCCAGACACAAGGAGAAGTTTAAGAATAATATTATAGAGCTCATTCAGAAAACCTGTTTTTCATTCAATGTTTCCTTGGGTCTGAAAGAATGGGAAGATAAATGCTGCAAATAGCAGTTGTCTTTTCCCCTTTCTGTTCTGCTCTATCTCTGAAGTCCAGCTGAAGGAATCGCTCATGACTCCACTCGTTACATCATTGAACTTTAAAGAAAACCAAAAACCTCGTGAATGCCAAGGATTTCTTCTTGATTCTCCCTTAATGCACTTGTGAACTTGCCTAAAACATTGAGATTATTTTCCCAGTCATGTGTAGTTGATACTTTAACATTTTATTTAGAGTTTTAGTGTTTGAATTTTGCTCTAGGTGAAGTGTTTGGATCTGAAGCTATGCTTTAAGGGATAATTACTGCAAATGCTGAGGAAGTTTCCTCCAAGCTGCACATACTTAATTGCTTTTATCTCCTCTATATATTAGGGTCCTAGGGAAGATTACATTTTAAAAACACAAAAGGGGGTCTAGTGAGAAAATAATTTAAAAAAAATTTGAACTGTCCCCAAAACCACTAATTTTGAATGTCTGCAAAAGATGCTGGCCATCTACACCATGACAGATTATATTTATTTTAAAATTTAAAAAATATTTATTCATATAATATATTAAGAAATTACCTTATGCCAGGTGGCTGGGTGAATTTATTTCAAACATCAACATGTCATTCAATCAATGTAAACATATTCTTAGACCCTAGCAGAGAATAAAACAGGCTCTTAAGAAGGACCACCAAGCCCAGCCAGCATGGCTCAGCGGTTGAGCATCAACCTAGGATCCAGGAGATCGTGGTTCGATTCCTGGTCAGGGGACATGCCTGGGTTTCGGGCTCAATCCCCAGCAGGAGGTGTGCAGGAGGCAGCCGATCAATGACTCATCATTGTTATTTCTGTCTCTCTCCCTCTCCCTTCCTCTCTCTGAAATCAATAAAGACATATTGAAAGAAAAAAAAAAAAGATCACCAAGACCTCTCAATCCCTGCTCTTCAGGACCTAGTGATGAGGCAGGTGACACGGTGATCAGTGTGACACACCATAAGGCTCACAGCAGTCTCTGGTTTGCCAGGGACTGCTCCTGTTGACTGGAATAATTAAAAGCCCCCTTTTTACTCTTAAAAAAAGATCCTAGTTTTGAAGATAAATTATATAGTTCGCCCTTCTTAAGGCTGATTTGCCAACGGTTATATGGGTATAAAAAGAAGTGCCTTTTGGTAAAATCAACCACAATTTCTGCTTTCACTTTAATGTAAATAAAAGTTGATCATTCAATGTATGTTCAATGTATATATTGTTAGTTAGGTTCCATTCTAGGGGTTTACTATGCCATAAGTTGTTGGCAGTTTTCTAATTCTCTTGACCAATATCTAAGATTAGTCTTCCCGGGGTCAGGGGAAAATGATCTCTAGTTGACTCACTTCTTCCAGCCCTGACCGTTTCCCAGTTGCCATGGGTAAATATCTATTTTCCTATATGGAGATGATGACTATTGTGAATTTCTGAGGCGGGAACCTACCACCCACACTGTACTTTCTTTTACTTTTCTCTCCTTGGAGGAATAACTGTGAATCAGAGAATAGCTATATGGAAATCAGAGCTGAAATAGCCTATAAATCACACTTGTCATCGTTTCCCCAAACTGTGGGTGATTTATGATACACCCTAATGCCTCACTGCTAGGGCCACACCATTCTCGTGATATGAAATCACATACACACACCATCAGGGACTACTTACAGACTATAAAAAGGGAGAAATAAAAACAAAACAGAATCAAAGTTGGAGAGCACTGAGTCACGTATGGGATACAAGCACATTGGTGGAAAATCTGGGGGATGCTGGAAATAAGTGTTCACACTGTAAAGAACAAGGGCGAACAATCAGTTGGTAAACACCTCGTTATCTTGGCTAATGAGGAATGGAGAGGCCTGCAAATGCTGAAATAATTGAATGCTTGTCTCTAGGTGCAAAGATGCTCCCATGACTTCATCTTTGGACACTCTGAATTGGTTATTTCTTAGCAGAGGAAGGTAAAGATTAGCTCCCGATTAAAGCTGGGTGAAGGTTTCCCTGTCATGTCAGTAGCAAAATGTGTTGGGGAAAGGCTAAGAGCATGACTAGGGAAAGGAAGCAGGCTAGAAGTGGGGCTGACTATGGTTCTTCCATTTTTATTGAAGCTAGACATTAGAGATCTGGGGAGAATCTTAAGGAACTGCCCCATATCCATGTCCACAAGATTAAAATTGCAGAGCTAGGATTCAGCTTCCAGGATCCATCGGTAATACCCCGAGAACATATTTCCTCTGATGAGTCAATATTTAGGCTTACTCTCTGTGGAATGTCCTTCATGAAAAAAATATATATATATCCAAGTCCCATGTATTCCAGAAATCTGTCTGGGATAATTTTCTAAAATATTTTAACAAAGAGCAACAGTCAATGATGAAGTCATGGGAGAAGCTAATGTGAAACCTAATTGTCCTGCTTTTGGGCTGCCATGAACTTTCTCTCCCTCCAGGGCACATCCAGAATCAGCTAAAACCCATCAAAGCAGTGTGGGGAATGGGCAGAGACCGAGGCAGAGAGGGATCTGGGTTGCGCTTGCCTTTGCCAGGGCAGCTCTGTGCCTTCCAGCAGCCTGTCTTTTCCAATTGTAAATGATTTCACTGGTGCTGTTTATTGGGAGATGATTCCACACTTGCGGGTCTTCTCCCTTCACATGTTCTGCCACCTAATTCATTTCATTTTGCCTAGTTACTTGTCATCGCTTTGGGAATTGAGCACAATCTCTTGGTCAGATGGACTGGAGTTCAAATGCTAGTTCTCTCTGCCTCTTGTAAACTCTGAGACCTTGATCAAATTATCTAATCTCTGAGTCTCAATTCTCTAGCTTGTAAAACGGAGATAATACTAGCTAGATTGTTAAGTAAGCACTCAGTATGACTCTGCACGTGTGTGTGCATGTATGTGTATTAGTCAGGGTTCTCCAGAGAAACAGAACCAACAGGGTATCCCCTTTCTTTCTTTCTTTCTTTCTTCCTTCCTTCCTTCCTTTCTTTCTTTCTTTCTTTCTTTCTTTCTTTCTTTCTTTCTTCCTTCCTTCCTTCCTTCCTTCCTTCCTTCCTTCCTTCCTTCCTTCCTTCCTTCCTTCCTTCCTTCCTTCCTTCCTTCCTTCCTTCCTTCCTCTTCTACCCCCCCTCCTCTCCCTTCCCCTCCCCTCCCCTTCTATTGATCTTATCCATCAACAAGGAGATTTATTTTAAGGAATTGGCCCATGCAATTATAGAGGCTTGGTAAATCCAAAAATCTGCAGAGTCCATACTGCTGGCAGGCTAAAGACCCAGGAAGGGTTGCCCTTCCAGTCCAAAGGCAGCCTGCTGGCAGAATTCCTTTTTTGCTTAGGCCTTCAACGGGTTGGGTGAGGCCCACCCACATCATGAAGAGGAATCTGCTTTACTCAAAGTCCACCAACTTAAATTGTTAATCTCATCCAATAAATGCCTTCACAGAAACATCCAGAATAATGTTTGACTAAATATTTGGGCATATGGTCCAGCCAAGTTGACACATAAAGTTAACCATCACAGTTTGTACATACCTAAAATTGGGAGCTGTGTAGCTTCTTATATGCATCAATTATATGTATTAAATAATTATAGGCAGTATAGACTGCTTAATACCTTTAGAGTAGTCACTGAGTTTGTGTGGAAAAAATGTTCACCAATTTTTGCTGGTCATTCCAGACCCCACATTTTGGATCTTTCAAAATTTATTCCACTCTGGTTGTCTGTGCCAAATACTGAGTAAAGAAAAAACTCCTCTCTCCGGCTGACCTGAAGCAAATCTTTTTTTTTTTGGGGGGGGGGGGAATGATGCATGTCTAGGCAAGATAAATGCTGAAGAGAAAGCAAATCCAGTCACTCTCTCCTCAAAGAGACATGTGACCTCTTCTGGAACTGTGAACTGCTCATTGTGGCTTCAGTGGCATCGTGCCACAGCTCTGATGGAGAGACCATTTAGCTTTGTCAGTTCCTTGAGGTCTATGGGCCTTCTCAGCGTGGGCAGTGAGCCGCTCATTCTATTACCACCCTAACCACATGGAGCATAGTTTGCACTCATGGCACTCTTTAGAGCCCCTTGAAATGAGCCTCTTACATATGCAAAGATGGGCTCCATCAAAAGGACTCTTGGATATTCAGACGGAACCACTAGCATTGCAAACCCATGGTACAAGCAATGCTGGTTCATGAGGCTTGCTCTCCACAGCTTCCTCTTGGCCTGTGAGATACTAGCCTTGGCTTCCCCACCTCTGTCTCTCAGATTATGATGTCTCTTGGTGTCACTAAGCTATATATGGCTTTGACCACACCCGTAAGCTGCCTCCACAGAAGAATATGTTTGAGAAAATGCTATGCTCCCCCTGGTCCTCTCCCTGCCTATGACTTTTCACTTTCTTCTTGATGCCAACAACCATCTTAGAAGAAAAAGCTGATGTGATATGAGATAGGACAAGTTAGATCAGTCCTTGGACATTATAGGTCGTTTTAAGGCAATTTTTCCAGATTGAATACATTTCCATGGATTCCTCTGTGTAGGAGGTTTCGTGAAGAAGCCCATATCCCAATGTTTTCTTGAGGTGGCCAGTGTTGCTACTTTTTCAGCTTTCCCTCCTCTGTTTTTAGCATATGTGTGAGGTAAAGGCTTTCTCTCTCATCTCCACATAGCCTCTCACATATCTGTGCTGTTTTCCTAAATTGCCTCTCTCTCCCCTGCTGAGTCACCTAACAAACTCTTACTCATCCCACGATGTTGAGTTCAACTGTAACTCCTTCTAGCATGCGCTCCCTGGAAATGTAGCCTCTTACCTTCTCGGGCTTCCATAGAATCTGTCGTCTCTATTACAGTTCTTAATCAAGTTAGTGTAATTGTTAGATACTTGTTCCTCTCCCTGCTCCACTGTAAGCTCCCAAAACAGGGAATGGGGGGCCATCCTCTAGCACAGAAAACAGAAAAGAAAACCCTTAATAGAAGTTTGTCAGATGGCTGGATAGATGGATGAAAGGCTTCTTCAGGAAGATCTGGGGTGTCTCAGTCAGTTTTAGTGCCACCTGTGCCACCAACTTGCTGTGGGACACATAGCAATGTGCTTGCTCTCTCTGGTTTTTCTCATAGGTCAAAATGAAGGCGCGTTTTAATTGATAACCAAACACTTTCCTGTTTAAATCATCGGCCCTTTCAGCATGATGCTGGGGCTGTGTGTGGCAGGCAGCTCCCAAGCACAGATTCATCACCGTTGTATGGTCACAGCATCCCATAGTAAGCCCAGGTCATGCTGTCAGCTGGGACTCGAGCAGAAGCCTTGCTCTTCTGATGCTGTTGATGGATTGATTCACTAGAATGAGAAAAAGAAACATTAAACGCTGAGAAATCCTTCTTTCCAGAATTCACATGTCCTGAGAAGGCAGCTCAGCAGTATGGTCAGGCCCAGGCATACCTTGGTGAGACCAGCACAGTCTGAGGGATATAAGGGAAAAAACCAAAATTAGCAGATCAAAAGTCCAGAGGCAAGGCATGGAAAGCAAGTCATAAGAATCATAGACACCCAGTACTGGAAAACATCAACTGTCATTCGTAGGATCCTCTCTTCAGCGGAGAGAAGTTTAGGACAGACACCAAAAGATTAGGATAGCCACCAAATGCAGGGCCATCACGAAAAGGGCATTGAGTTGGGAATCGGAGTGTCTGGTTTCAGGCCTCAGATCTGCCACTTCCACTAGCTGGGTTGTGTTTTGTAAGTGACTCTGGGCATCAGTGTACCTGTCTGTAAATGAGAAGTGGTTACTAGGTCAACACTACTCCCTTTTTAATAAATATAAACAGCTCAATGCTTTGAAAATTCCAAGTAGATTACATCGTTTGAATACCATTGAATCTAAGCAGTGCAATAATTTTAAAATCTTTTAAAGTGTATGCATGTATTTTCCCCTGGGAAAACCTGATATATACCTTCCCATTTTCCATTCTCCCCACATGGTTCATGCACACCAAGTTGCATGAACCTCTGTCCTACAGGCTTCTAAGTTTTCTCTTCCAGCCTAGAAATGTTTGCCCATTATGTGCATAAAAAACAACCAATGGAAGCTATTACTCAAAAAACCCATAGACACTTGTTCATCTGTCAAAAACACACACAATATTGTATTGAGGGGCACAGTGGTATAATATTTCATAAGCTCCTTCAGTGGCATACTTAAAAATAAGTGAAAGATATTGTGCAGTGGCATAAAAGTACTTGTGCACATAGGGGACTATAGTATAGTCATAGAGTCTACCCCCCAAAGAATTGAAAAATTGTTAAGCCCACAAAAGTTCCCTTTGTCCATAGTGTCTGCACTTTGGTTTTTCTCCACGCACTCATCAGTGGCTCTCTTCCTCTCTGGCTCTATGTCACACCACTGCCCATCTCAGACCGGATGAAACGGAGATTTGCAAAGACCTGAACAACAGGCTTCACTGGCTAGATGACTTCTGCCTCCATGCCCTGCAGGCAGCATCTTCGCCCCACATTTCCTTGGCTCCCACCCTCAAAGGCAGCAAAGGAAACAATAGTTGTCAGCCCCCCCCCCCCCCAGGAGCTATGAAATAGATACTTGGTACATTCAGTGGCTCTCTAGATCCAAACTGTGAGGACCTTCTAAGAGAAACCAGAACCCTGAATGCCCTCGTGTTTCCATGTACCCAGAACCCACACAGTCAGAGGGTGTCTGCACTCCTGGTTGTCTGAAGTTTACCGTAAGAAAAGTCAGAATATCAAGTGATTCGACAGAGGCATCTTGTCAACTGGGAGAGCAAGCTGGGAAACCGTTTAAGGAGCAGAAAAATTCTTGTCTGTGAAGATGTCCAGTTTTTCTGAGTGTCGGTGTGGATATTTATGTCATTTGGGGGAAATGATGGCACAGGCAGAAGGCCTGATAGGAGGGTGGTTGGCAGGCAGGTCAGACAGCAGATTGTAATGGTGCAGTCTAAAAACAAATATTGTTTCTATAACAGGTTGCACACCCAGGCCAGAATCAGTCCTATTAAGACAACATTTTCTAAGAGGTACAACTTATATCTTTTGCATTTTTTGCTTGGCTAAAGCTGAGGACTCAGACAGATCTGTGTTAAGCACGTGGGTGAATAATTCTCAAAATAAGCCAGCTAGTGAGGGAGAGCCAGACTCGTGTGTTCTCATCTGTAAAATGGGAACTACAGGGATTCCTTTTACAGATGTCTGTGGAGGGGATAAAATGAGATAGTTACCAGCTGCCAGACCATGGTGTTTTATTTGTTTATTTGGGGTTTTTTTTCTGGGCACCAAGATAAAATGATAAGGTCCACTAAGTAGCAATACGTGCTTTGACAAATCTTGGGAGGGAATCTTTAACTTAAAAATGCGCAATAATAGCAAAACGACTTTAAGTAAGTCCAGTACGTATTTATTGAGTGCGCTGGAGATTAAGGTTCATTGTTTCTTCACCCATTTAAAACACAGAAAGTTGATGACTTGTTGCTTGGGGTTGAAACAGTGGAGAGGATAATGGGGAGTGGCTGCGAATGGATGGGAGATCTCTTTTGAGGTGGCAAAAATCTAAAATTAGATAGTGGTCATGGTTGCAGAATTTTGCAAATATATTTAAATACATTGACTTGTACAGTTTAAATGGGTGAATTGTATGTGAATTATATCTCATTAAGATTGTTGAAAGAAAAACAATGTACAGAAACAGTATAAGACTAAAAAACAACAATACTAAGAAACAAGAACAAAACAAAACAAAACAAAAACAGGTCTTGGGCAGGAATATGCCAGATTGACTTGGTTCCTGTCCTCATGGAGCGTAAGGTCTTGCAGGGTAGTGTCACCTTTGCTAACTGGTCAGATAAAGGGGGGGTTGGATAAAGAACAGGTGGGAACAGTGCAGTGTGGCAGATACGGGGCATCACCCCGCACTCTCCTGCACACGTTCTGTTTTCCCCGTAAGCAGTAATCCTCCCTGAGGTCGGAGACATGCTTGTAGGCATCCTCACAGCCAGGGTTGGTTCTGGGACTAAGTTCTGGCCAATGGGTATGAACAGAGGGAACATGTGCACTCTTCAAGCTCTGTTTCCTTTTCTGTTCTCCCCACAAACCGGGAAGACAGATTCCGTCTTCGGAATGGGTTGGCCCTCTGAACGGCCTCGCTGTCTTCTTGCTGGCACCGTCTCCAAGGAGAAATCTGCTTTCATCCTTACCAGAGCTTTTCTATACATAACATGTCTCTTTCCCCCTGGCCGCTTTTGTGATTTTCTATTTATCACTGGTTTTAAGTAGATTTTAATGTTGATTTTGATGATTTTGAGCAGGTGTTGATTGTGACGTGTCTTTGTACAGTCCTGTTCATGTCTCCTGTGCTCAGGGAGACACTGAGTTTCTTGGATCTGTAGGCATATAGTTTCCATTAAGCTTGGGAAAAAGAACAATTGGACATCATTTCTTCAAATATTCTTTCTGCCCCCACCTATCTTCTCCCTCACAGGAGACAATTACGCATACATGAAGCAGCCTGAAGTTGTCCTAAAGTTCACTGATACTTTTAGTGGCTCAATATTTTCATATATTGCTCAATGATCAATACAATAAGTCTAGTTAACATTCATCGCCATACATAATTACGCAAATTTTTGTGTGATGAGGACTTTTGAGGTCTACTTAGGAACTTTCAAATATACAAAGCAATATTGTTTTAATTCTTTTTTTCTCTCTGAGTTTTCTTTTGAATCATTTCTATTGCTATAATTCCCAGTTCACTAATCTTTTCTTCTATAATGTTTAATCCGGAATCAGTCTCATCTAGTGTATTTCTCATCTTACACATAGATTTCATCTCCAGAACTTCAATGTGGGTCTTTTTAAAATATTGTTTTCAAATCTTCTGTCTTTTTAAGTCAAAGTCATCTTCAGTTAAAATGTGACTTTTGAACATCTGGAATACAGTTATAATTGTTTCAATGTCATCATCTGCTAATTTTAACATCTGTGTCAGTTCTGGGTCAGTTTCAATTTATTGATAATTCTCAATTTGGGTTGGGTCATATTTTCTGGCTTTATTGCATGCCTGGTTATATTTGGATGTTAGCCTTCATGAACTTTACCTTGTTGGGTGATGGATGTTTTTATATTCCCATAAATATTTTTGAGATATTTCTGGGATGCAGTGAAGTCAGTTGGAAACACTTGGATCATTTCGGGTCTTTGCAGTTGTGATTCCCTAGGCAGGTCTGGAGCAGAGCTCAGTCTAGAGCTTATTATTTCCCTACTACTGAGGCAAGACTGGCCTGAGTCCTCTCCCCCACACCCCATGAAATGCGAGTTCCAGCTGAGATAAAAGGCATTATTCCTGGTCTTGTATGCATACCAGACAATGTTTCCTTCTGCCCTTTTAGATGGTTCTTTCATTTATTTTGAGTAGTTTCCTCACTGTATGTGCTGATTAGTACTCCGCTGAATATTCAGGGAAGACCATCTGCTGGTCTTCAGGGTCCCCTCTAAGTACAGCTCTTTCTAAAATTCTGCCCTGTACACAGTGGTCTACATATTCTAGCTGCCTTGCTCTCTGTAACTCTCAGCTCAGTCCCTGAACTCAAAGTCTTCCAGATTTCACTGGGCTTCCCCCTCATCACACCACAGACTACAAACCTTTTCAAAGAAGCAAGTAGGGCAACCATAGTGCTAACTTGCTCTCTTTTCCGTCTCTCAGGGTCACTGTCTTTTATGGCTTGATGTACAATGCCTTGAAAATAGTTTTCCATATATTTTATCTCTTTTTGTTTGTTGGTTTATTTCAGGTGGGAAAGTAAATCTTGTCCATCTATCTTGTCTAGAAGCAGAAGATATGCTTCTCAGTATCTGTTTTAATCTTATCAATGAGACTTTGACATAGTTAACCCCACCCCCACTTACAGGGAAGGAAGGTGAGGTTCAGACATGTAATATAACATGTCTAAGCTCTCACAGCTTGTAAGTGGTGCAGCCCAGATTTCATCCTAAATTTGTCTCTTGGAAATAGTTGTTTATACTATATTTCCTGTGCTCCTCATTCCATTCACGTAAAATGCTCTGGGGTGGGAGGAGGGAATGGAAGAAGAGAGATTAGGCTTGAAATAGGACCACAGGCTGCTCTTTGGAACACTGTAGGCCAGCTCCCTGCTCGTTCAGGGTGTGAAAATTAAGTCAGGGTGGAAATTTGAACATGTGGTGTGAACACAGGGACCACACCAGTAGCACTCATTTTTTTCCTTCCTCATAGCCAAGGATCTTCTAGCTCAGTGCGTCTCAAAGTTGAAAATAAACAAATGAACTTGACTAGGGAGTTATTGAGAACAATAAAATTAAGAAAATAAAGACAAGATTGAAAATTAATATACTTAATTTTTCTCCTTGAGATTTTGGCATGTGGCTCTAATGAGAACCATTAATACCTAGATATAGTTCTTCAGCAGGGAGAATTTCATACTAGTGAAAGTGTAAAATTATTATTTTTTTCTTTCCACACCCTTCTTTCTTCTGTGGATATGCTCCACTCATCCAGCGTGGGTCAGCTGAGACTTGGCTGGGCATATAATGCAGACCCAGTCAATCACTAGAACCACATTCCAAGTTCTTCCCCAGGACTTTGTTCATCTAGGGCCGAAAGAAGAGGGGTTTTGTCTTTTGGAATACAGAACTGGAAGGCATGAATCAGGGTGATTGGGGAGCCATCTACCAGAACATGGAAAGAAAACCTGTGTGCACTAGGAGAGGCTAAGACAAGACACAAGAGAAACAGCTAAGAATTAGAGTACATTGGGGAGGGTGGTAATACATCAAAAAAAGGAGCTCATCGGAGCTTCGCCATTCATCATTTCCAAGTGCCTGAAGCCAGTACTTGGACTTCCCAGTTGTATGATCCTGTAAATCCTATTTTATGTTTTAATTGGTTTGTTTGAGTTGGGTTTCTGTCACTTACAACCAAAAAAGCCCTGGTGAATAGAGAGAGGGGATAATTGACCCAACAGAAGATCCTGAATAAGTAGGGGGCCTGGGATGAGAATTCTTCTCATTCTGTTTCAAATATAGAATTTAGGGCCCTGGGCTAAGCAAAGGCTGCCCCTTGAACAAAAACTATGAAAATGTTTTATTGTTGTTGGCACGTGTATGTCAAAACTAGAAAAGCTTAGAGCCAGACACATTCTAAGGGTATAATGTGACCTTTCCACAACCCGTGAGGGGAATCTTGTTATAGTCTCCCTCTTGAAGATCAGAGAATGGAGGCTGGAAGAGGGCAGGTGCCCCAAGTCCAGAACTGGTTCGTGTCGGCTCCAGGATTCTCGCCTGAAGGCAGCCTGGCTTCCCAGCCATGCTCTTGACGGCTGTCCTGTCTCGCCCCGTGCTTGTCCCCAGAAAATGACCTTTCACCCGTCACTGACAGCCAAGTAGGAATGTTCGTTCTGTATCGGGCACTTTGACCTGGATTTCTCACTGAAGAATGAGGAATGAAAGAGCAGGTGGAAGCTGCATTTTAGAGCAGAAGAGAGGAGCAGGATATCTCCTCTTCCGGTAAAGCTGTCTTCTCAGCTCTTTGCCCTAAGGATTCCTCACTTGATTGTGTGTGTTTTTTAAATTATTGTTGATTTTAGAGAGGGAGGAAGGGGAGGAAGGGGATAGAAAGAGAAAGAGAGAGAGAAAAAAGGATTGGTTGTCTCCTGTATGTGCCGACTGGGGTTTGAATCCAAAACCTAGCTTATGTGCCCTGAACAGGAATCGAACCCACGACCTTCCACGGCACGGGACAGTGCTCCAACCAACTGAGCCACACCAGCCAGGGCCCTCATTTGATGTCTGCTATATAAGAGAGTGCCCTCGGGATGGCAGAGAGTGAGTCTGGTGCCCAAGGGAACGTCCTTTACCTAGGTTTCCAAAGAGATTCGCTGTTTTACCTCAGGTGTCATCCTAGCAGAACTGAGAAGCAATTCCTGCTGAACCAGCAAATCTGAAACAAGTCGATGTGCTTCTCCGTCAGTGACACCAAAGCACTCGATTTTATAGAATTTGAAGTTGCTCTGATTACAAAATAACAAAAGAAAATCCCAAAGGGGGAAAAGATTGGGCCAGTGCCATCTTCGCAAGTTTTGGTATCTGAGTGTATGCACCATCCGTGATTCAATAACATGCCTGTCACTCTAAGGGGACAGATGCCTGTTTGGACAAGTGAGGCCAGGAAGCAGTTTTCCTTACAGTGAATTTGTTGTTGTTGTTAAAAAGTAAGTGGGCCGTAAAAAAAAAAAAAAAAATGGAAAAGAAAAAAAAAGTAAGTGGGCTTTCAACTATCAGTGGATCCAAACCTAATAAGCAAAATGACACAGGCACCCCTGGCATTGGCTACATTGGCTACATTGGCTTTTGGCTTTCTCAGCAGTGGGCTGTAGCGAAGATGTGCTGGGTCAAATGAAGGGAACTCAGGGGGGGCTGCATGTTTAGACAGGGAGGGGCTGGGAAGCAATCACAAAGGGCCCACCCTGGGCCTGGGCTGTGGGAACAATAAACACAGGGTAGACTCCCATGTCATAGGAAGGAAGAGCCCATCAGTAAGCTCTTAGGAGGAACGGAACTGCCAGGTCTCCAGTGGCTTTGGGGCTGGTGTCATCTCTTCCCTGAGGTCATCATCACACATGTCTTTCTCACACCCCAGATGGTCTCTGCCTCAGCGTTGGCAAGCTGAGGCTCCTCTTGTCCCAGTTGGCCTATAGCTACAGGCAAGAGTTCGCAGGAAGAAAGTACACTTGGAACTGAGAAAGTGGAATATTGCCCCAAACCTTCTTGGGCAGCTTCGCTCGGCAGATGGCAGACCGCGAGCCAGGAGCCTAGTGCTGGCTCTGCCCCTCACTAGCCCTGTGAATCTGGGCTAATTCCACTACCTCTCTGAGCCCTAGCGGTCTCATCTGAAAAGAGAGCAGTTACAGACTGAAGAAACCTTAGAGGCTACCTAATTAAAATGAACTATGGTTCTAAAAGGAAAGAAAATAGCCTAGAGACCATGTTCTGTTGCAGGCAGAATTTTCAGGAGATTCGGGATCCCCCATGTCCCGTAGCCTCAGGTTGGAAGTAAAGGGGCAAGAAGTAGGTTAGAGTGAAACGTCAGAATTCCTCAGGACATATTCAGAGGACCAGTATTTCTTTTAATAATTGTCTTTCAGCCAACTCACTGTCTTTCTCCAAATAGAAATACTTAAAAAGGAACCCTTCTATCATTTACCACAATAAGAATTTTTAAACATTGTGTTATTTTTCATTGTATTTTTTTTTTCAATTATCTTCTAATTAGAAACTTTTGCCTGCCAAAGGTTCTGGCCTCGGGCTTGTTCTCTCAGTAATGCTTGCTAATCTTTCTTTTTAACAGGGAGGTATTAAAGAACTACTGATTCTGAGCCAGAACACTTCCCCTTGATGTAATCAGCAAGTGAGAAGTGAGTCCCTTTCAATTATGTTCCGTCCCTGAGATTGCATCCTTATTTTGTTTATGCACTTCTGAAAACCGTCTCCAGGACTATCAGGGGTGCCTGGTTCGCATTTTCTGCACCCCTGGGATGGGGAACACAGACTGTCCCATGCCTAACCAGAAGTCCAATTAAACAGTTTCATCCTTGGTAGGCTGAGCTCGGCCGTGGCCATTAGAGAGATTTCCTTGCAAAGGGCAGGACCCTGTCCTTTACATCACTCTTTGTTTTGGTGCAAGCTTTATGCGGGTTTTCCATAAAAATAAACTATTCTCAAACAATGCGGATTCTGCCCAATGCTTCCTGGACAGTGACAAACAGAAGCCTCGGCAAGTAGCACCAAGCGTTGCATAAGCCACCCTGGAAAAGCAAGCTTCTTGAGAGCTGGCGAAGTATATATTCGTACATAGCTACTGACGTCAGGCTCTTCCTAGCCACACACGACAGCTGTGAGCAAGGCCACACAGGTCAAAAACTGTGCACGGACAGAGATTTAGTAGGAAAATCCCTGCTTTTCCTTTTACATAGCCCATTTTAATATCCCAGCGTGCTGGTGGGCACTTGAGATACTGTTAACTGCCTTGATATGACAGGAAATGCTGCTGATAGTTAATGAGCTTCATATAAACAGTGACTCTCAGGAACCAGGTCTCCAGGAATGTGGCTGCCACTCCCAGCCTAGGCTCTGTCCAGCGGATCAAAGATCTTAAGTCCCATGATGAGGCCTGAAGGTCCTGGTTATGGGGAGCTGTAGTCCTCTGTGTGTCACACAGATTTTTCATTTACTTTATCAGGGAGGAAATGGTGTGTGGTGGTGGTGGTGGTGGTAAGATTAGCTTCATTAACTACCTGCATTCAGGAGCTATTTTACTCATCTCATTTAACCCTTGCCATGATCAATTATATAAGTCTAATGATTCCACTTTTGCAAAGAAGACTCTAAAACTCAAAGAGGTTAAGATGCCCACAGTTCCAGAGGAAGAGCTCCTTGGAGTCTTCTTGAGGAGGGAGCTTAATCTTCAGTCAGGCTCGCTTCAGTGTGTTCCCTGAAATCTTCAGCTCCTATTATTCCTCAGGATGCTTTTGCTGTCCCTGTCTCTCCGAATGCCCTTCATTCTCTGCCACATAGGCTTTGGTCCTGTGGAAGCTCTAAACAGAGCATTCTGAATGCAGAAATGTTATGTTTCGAAGACATTTATATCCCCCTTAAATGCACACGCGCGCGCGCGCGCACACACACACACACACAAACAATCCTGAGACTATATATGTTTGGAGGAAAAGAGTTTACTAGAGTTCCTTAATGGAACTTTGAATAAATTATATGGGGCATTTTTCTACTTACAGTAACACAAATAAATACATGGTATTTGGAAGAAGATTTGGAGCTTAAAAAAGCGACAGTGGTATCTTTGGTGGAGAATGCCCATTGGAGGTAAAAAAAGAAAGCTCACCCTAACTTGAAGATTTAATGAGGGAGTGGGATGTTATATATGAAATTAAATTGGTATAATTTGTCATGATGCCCTGGAAGAGTTAGGATGCTCCAGTTACATCTATACTACTTCCACCCTTTATGAAGTTTCTATTGAGCACCTACTATGTGCCACATACTGTACTGGGGACACCGGTGTGAATGAATGAGCAGTAGGGGAAAATCCAAGCTTTCCACAGGAAGCCTAACCTAGTTTGCAGTTATAGAGAGGTTTCCCCAAAACACTTGTTTTGTAAGCTCGCTTCTGAGGAAGAATATTTGCAGGGTCAGAAGTCCCCAACTCACAAAAAGTATACTGATATACCTCCAAACTCATATTAAAAATAAAATCCCAGTAGGAAAAAAAAAGCATCTTAAATAGAGCATTAGTTATAACCACTGATAATCAAAGTCTAATCTGAGAGAAGATAGAAAGTGGTGTTATAACTCATTTATCCACTTAATTTGTCCCCATTTTGCGGTAACATGTTATAACAAAATTTGCCATTTTACCTATTTTTAAGTGTGCAATTCAGTGGCATCAATTGCATTAACAGTGTTGTGCAACCATGACCACTGTTTCTAAAATTTTTTCATCACCCAAAAAGAAACTGTAAACCATTAAGCAATAACTCGCCATTCTCCCTTTCCCCATCTCCTGGTAACCTCTAATCTATTTTCTGTCTCTGTGGATTTGCCTATTGTGGATATTTCATACAATGGAATCATGCAATACCTGGCTTATTTCACTTGGCATGATGTCTTCAAGGTTCATTTACATTGTAGCATGTATCTTAATCGTGTTCCTTTTTTATGGCTGCATAATATTCCACTGTATGGACATACCACTTTTGTTCATCTATTAATCTGTTAATGGACAATTGGGTTGTTTTCACCTTTTGATTGTTGTGAAGAATTATCAATGAACATTGGTGTACAAGTAGTAAATGTTTGAGTGTTTTCAATTCTTTTGGATATGTGACTAATAGTGGAATTGCTGGAACTTAATTCTATGTTTAGCTTTTTGAGGAACTATTACACTGTTTTCCACAGCAGCTGCAGAATTTTACATTCCCATAGCAATGTATGCAGGTTCCAATTTCTCTACACCCTAACAACACTTGTTATGTTTTCATTTTTTGATTATATTTATTCTAGTAGACATGAAGCGATACCTATTTGTTTTTGAATTGCATTCCCCTAAAGATTATCTTGAGCATCTCTCCATGTACTTTTTGGCCATCTGTTTATCTTCTTCTGAGAAATGCTTATTCGAGTATTTTGCCCATTTTTTCAATTGGCAAGTGGATATTAAGCCTTTATCAGATCCATGACTTGCAAATGTCCCCCATTTTGCAGACTATCTTCTCACTTTCTCAATAATGTTCTTTGGTGTACAGAAGTTTTTGATTTTGTTGGAGTCCAGTTTATCTATTTGTGGTTGGTGTTGCTGGGCTTTTGGAGTCTGGATTAGTTTGCTAGGGCTGCCATAACAAAAATACCTTTGGTTTCCTCTGAGGCCTCTCTTATTGGCTTGCAGATGGCTTGCCTCCTGCTGTCTCTTCACATGCTCTTTTCTCTGCTCACCACATCCCTGGTGTCTCTTTGCGTGTCCAAGTTTTCTCTTCTTATAAGGATGCCAGTCATATTGATTTACGCCCCAGCTAGGCAACCTCATGCAGCCTTAATTACCTTAATTACTTCCTTAAAGATCTTGTCTCCAAATATAGTCACATTTTGAGGTACAGGAAGTTAGGGCATCAGCATAGGAATGTTTGGGGGGGGGCACAATTCATCCCACAACAGTGTCATATCTAAGAATGCATCACCAAATCCCATTTATTTCATTTTGCTTTTAACAAATATTTAACTGACTGCATACAATAGGGCAGCCAATGTGCCAGGCACTAAATGAGTAAGACAGAAGAGGCTCCTGCCCGCACGAAGCTTACTTTCTTGTTAAAGGAGACAGAAGATAAATCAACAAATTCGATAATGTTTGATAGTAACAAGTCCTGTGATGAAAAATAAAAAAAATGTAAAATTTTAAAAATTAAATGCCAGAATAGAATAGTACAGAGAGTGACTTGGCGGGAGAGAGGCTACTTCAATGGAATGATCAGGGATGCCCTCTCTGAGGAGGTGATACTTTCGTTGACACCTGAATCATTAGAAAGGACCAGTTATTTAAAGATCTAGGAGGAAATTCAATCTTATTGCACAGGAAACCACACTTGAATTCAGCCCACTTGCTCATAGCGGCAGAGTCAAGTTTTACACCCAGGTCTCCCAACTTCCTTATGACACAAGCTGTATTATAGATTTCAAGATTAATGAGGCAACTTCACCTACTCAATAGTTCATTACTAGTGGGAGAAAAGGGAGAGTGAAAAAGGGGGTGTGATTTATATTTATTTATGTATCAAATTTATGGAATCTTTGGCAGCCATGAGGGGGTAATCAGATGACATATTCATTTGACCAGTATTTTGATAAGCTGCCCTGGAATGCAGGTTCCCAGAATCGCTTAAGATCAATAAACAGCATTCCCTGCTGGGTAAGGTGGCAGGCACCCTGATCCGCGATCCCGGGTAGGAGTGCGATGCGTACATTCCAGCCTCCAGTCCTAGGGCTGGCCACAGTGGGGTTTCTGGGTGGCCAACTAAAAACAAGAAGACACAAATGCTTGGGCCTTGGTGGACATGCCGGAGGAGTATTGAAATGACAAATGGGCTTCCACAGTCCCCAGAGCTGGATGGCACAGAGCGGCGGTGGCTCAGTACACAAGTCACATTCCACTCTTGCAGGACTGCGCGGAGCCATGCCAAGGTCCCAGGTCCTTCTGGACCCCAGGCCAAACTCTCCTCCTTGGGAAAGCATCACCAAGAAGCAAACACCCCTCCCCCCCAAACACACTGCGTGCTCCCCCCCACAACTCCTGAAGCATGGCATGTCTTAGAACAGCCTCAGCTTTGAGAAAATCAAACCAGAAGACCCTTCTCTGGGGAGAGAGTTTATTCCCCATTCCCTGGAAACCAGCTTGTCTGTCAGTCTTTTCTAAATTGAGCAGCAGAGAAAATATCTCTTTGGGGCTTTGATAGGCCTTCATCATCATAAACTCCACTACCCCTTTAGGCCCCAAAGAGGGAGTTTTAAATCCCGAATTCACTTCTCCAGCCTTTGCCCACCACATTTTGTGCACTCGGGGCATTTTCCATGGTCTGCTCCCTATGGCTGTGTTTTCTGTCTTCTCCCCTTTATTACACCTCAGCAGTTACATGCCTGTGAACATAAGAGGCATGTCTCACTCCTTTTCGCTGGTACCACAGCAGCTATCATGCTTAGAACCGACGTGTTCTCAGTATTTTTTTAATGTCAGATAAACTCAGTGACTTTTGAAAGCTGTTGCATATTTTGCACGTGCTTCTCAAAGGTAGAGCTGCCATTGTTGGTTTCATAGCTGAACTGCAGTCAGCATTGCAGGCAACTCTGGTAAATGCACTAGGTGCATATGATACAAGTAGTGATGTAAAGTAAGTTGCCATAGCACAAAATATAGCTGTAGTATTTTAAAAGGAGAGGAATAAAACTGCTCAGTGCAACTTTCTTTTTAATTTACCATAAGGGGAGTGGATATAACCAATGTCACCATTTGCATACTGTCTAAATAGCCACAAGCCAAGAATGTAAGACCTGATGGGACAGATACAAAGGAGAAAAGTGTCTATTGGAACAAAACACTTGAAAAATTAACAGTAGGTATAACACAAGTATAGTTTTGAAGAACATAGTCGTGTATGAGTGGTAGCACTATAAATTATTTTAGGCGTAAATGGTAATACGCATTGAGAGGAATGAAAGTATGCATTTACTTTGACCCAGTTCTCTGTCTCAGGGGAATTTATATGAAGGAATTAATGCAAATAGATAAAAAGCAATACTTTACTAGTAGAGACAAATTGTTTTTCTATATTTATACAAAAATTAAATTGAAAAAATTAGACTTTCAGTGTTTTAAGATGTACATTATAGTTCAGGCGGTTGATACATGAAACTTCGCTTCAGTGTTACCACTAAAATAGGTAACAACACAAACAAGAATATATTTTGATACTAGTTTAAAAATACAAATGCAAAAAGTATAACAATGATTATGAATAGGTCCACAGGAGCTGTGCATGCATATAAACATAAGCTAATTTGTTTCAGTTATTGGACTGAAGTAACTCTATTAATGTAACGATTCACAGAAAAGCTTTGTAAACTAATTTTCTCAATTCAAAAGATAACAAATAAATGAGAAATGGCACAGGAAGAAGAGCTGAGACCGGTCTGATAAGAGAAGAGGTCTTGTCCGCATAATGTCTATCCCTCCCCTCCGCTGGTCTGAACCAAGGCTGCGTGACACTGTCTTCTCACCGCAAAGAAAAGAGCAAATATATATTTTTGACCAGCGGAAACTTTCCTGGATAGGACAGGAGATAGCGATCACAGGCATAAAAGCTGTTACCTTCCTCCAGGGCTTGTGAAGACAATTCTAAGGCCTGAAGATTCGTTAGCATACTTTTCTGTAGCTTTTGAATTTTATTAGAGAATCGCAGAGATCAGAAATACCCACAGGTTCTAAAAAGGAAGCTGTCTATTGAAGTCACGACTATAAACCAAAGAAGTGACTTCATCTATTTAAAGAGAAATAATCTTCCCTTAAAGAGCCTCATGAGGATTGCTAAGCAGATGAGCATCTACCAATGCCTGTTGATATGAATGTGCTTTGTGTTTCTGTGCCAAAATAACTCCACACACTGTAGTTAGTGATGGCTTTACTACGAGGCTGGTGGACCAGGGGACAAATGCATCCTAGTTTAAGGGAAGCATTTGCTCAGGTTTCCCTGAGAGTCACGTCTGCGGGATTGTGAAGAGGGGACGTCTTAGACGGGGGAACCGCTGAGCACAGTCCTAGCTGACTGTGGGGGCTGATTGATGACTTCTTGTCCGCTTGGTGGGAGGTCTGCAGCAGAGTGACGTGGGCATCACTCCCCGGCCCCGGCCTACGGGTCATTTTTTATCGGCTACTTGGGTTGAAAGGATGCTTATCACATTTTCAGCTGCCACCCAGTGGGGTGGGATGGCTAATAGCACATACGACAGGACCGAGAGACACAATGAAGTGGACAGGCAGGAACAGTGGGCTTGAACACTCGAAAATGGGACGTGACCGGGAGGCCAGGGAGTCGTAACCTCCTGGGGCCAGCCGTGAAGTCAGCAAGGTTACCGTGGGAGACGCGAGACGCGGTCAGACAGCAGGGAAAAGCGGTCTGAGTGTTTTCACCCATTTCCGAGGCAAATATGGTCCTTTCGGATGGTGAGGACATTTACATTGAAAAAATCAGAGTGTTTGTGTCTCGGGGTCTGACAGTCCTACCTTCCTTCGCATGGGAGTACTTCTAGAGTATTGTGTCTAGATGGGAGCCTGGGTTCATGGAAAAAACACACCACACAAAACAAACAAGCAACTATAGAGAAATCAGAGGAAGGTCAGCAAAACAGTGACAGGGGAAAGAAAACCAACAGAGATTCTTCGTCTCTGCTGGCACTATGAATGCTGGGAACTTTATTTTTTCCCAAAAGCCCTGTGCCAAGGGTAGTGTGTTCCCCAATTTATCGATGGGCAGATTGAGACTCAGAGTTTAAGGAAGTTGCTTGATGATGAATGACTAGCAAAGGGCCAAGCTGAGATTTGAGTGTAGGACTCAGTTGTCCAAACCTAACCTACTTTCTCCTTCAGAGACACGTGTTGAGGACACAGGCACTGTCTTCTTATATTTCAAGCATTGGCGTATGGGAGAGGGAACAGGTTTAATGATGTGGATTTCCAGAGACAAGAGCTAAGGCATTTGCTGCAATTTCACAGAGCAACCGATTTCTGCTTACATTAAGAAGTTGTAAGTAGGATTATTCAACAGGACACAGATCTATCCACATAAATCTCAAATTTCCTTTTGCTGAAGCGATGAAAGCAGAGAATCCGTCGTCTATCATAGATATGTGGAAAATATTCCTTACTTTTTTCTTAAAATCCTCACCTGAGGATATTTTTTCCATTGCTTTTCAGAGAGAGTGGAAGGGAGAAAGAGAGAGAGAGAGAAACATCGATGTGAGAGAAACACATTGACTAGTTGTCTCCCACACAAGCCCTTCAGTCCGCAGGCCGACGCTCTAACCACTGAGCAAAACCTGCCAGGGCTCCTTACACTTTTTATGAGAAAGAGGCGGAGCTCAAAGACCTGCACCATCTCTTCCAACACTAAAAATTCTGAATCTAAAAGCCAAGCCCACAAGAAATTCAAGCACATTCAGAAAGGACCAATTGACCAACTTCTCTGCTTCGGTACTTTTGAGTTCCTGCTGTTTAATCCCATGCGCATCCGAGATTCTTGGGGTTTAGTTTCCAGCTCTACGAAGTGTGAGCCCTGCGACCATAGACAAGGTACCTCGCCTGTCTAGCATCATTTTTCCCATGTGCAAAATGGGAGTGATAATCACGCCTTCTTCAAACGGATGTGCAAACGTTGAATGAGACATTCGCTTTAAAAAAAATACTAGGCACCGTTCCCAGATCATAGCAAAATATCAGTAAATATTAACGATTGATAGCAAGAACATGCTGACCATAGTTACGGTAAACAGAGTGACTTACTTTTTTTTTTTTAATGCTTCAAGCTGACCGAGGCATTGGCGGCTTGACCAGACCCGAATATCTGCGCTTCCTTTCCTATTGCTCTACTGCCCAGCTACCGGAGGACAAGCCGGCCCTTGGCCGAGTGCCAGCCATTCGGGGCAAGGCTCAGGATGCAGGCCAAGGCCCGAGAACCCCATCTCTGGGCCCCTTTAGTCTCCCTACATGCGATGGCTCCAAAGATGAGAGCGAGAGGGGCCGGTCCTCCTGCAGGTAGTAAGGAGCCGTCGGGGTTGGCAGTCTGCTCTACAGCGGGTGGTGCCCATCCCAGCGCCAGCTGCCTCGAGGTGGCTCAACCAGCCTCCCGGCGTATGGCACGAAGAATCGTGAGCAAGATTGTGAAATCAAAATCGAATTCATTAGCATTTGCTTTGAAGCTTTTACATTGAAGAGGAAACCAGCTTATAAAACTCTGTAAAGAAACAGATAACCGAAACCTGTACCGTCCAAGAATGTGTCATAACCATGTTCTCTACAATGTAAGACAGAGCAGCAACACTTAAACTTTTAAGAGGCAGTTTAGACACTTTGATATTTTATGTTTGGAATAAAATATTTCGATAGAGCCTCAATTTCTAGCTAGTGTAGTCTTTTTCTACCACCGGCTCGGGAGAGGAGTTCACAGTGCTGCCACTCGGGGGGAGAAAATGTTTGTCTTTCTCCGTAGCGCTTCCCTTTTTGGGAGTTGTTTACTTAATAATCAGAATCAGACATTTTTTTTTTTTTTGCAGGCTTGGCAAGTGGCTACCAGTTTTGAATCCATTCTGATTTGATTAATTGGACCACAGAGAAGACATTGGAGCAGAGCTGACTAGATGTTTCCCGTTTTTTTGAAGCTAAACATTTGGGCTTTGCTGCATTTTTTTTGCCCGTATACATGAGACCACAGTGTTCTATGTTCTTAAATCCAGCTGAATTTAGAGCTTTTCACATTTTATTTTGTGATACCTTCTCTTCCTGATGGGTAACTTTTTTGAACCTTAAATTCAGAGCTCGTTGTACATAAAATATTCCGACGTGGGGTGACATGTCTATGACAGATCCTCGGTGTGACTGGGGAGCCCTTCCATATGTCGCAGGATGACATGTGGTCAGGTTATGCAGACCGGAGTTTCCCGGGCAACCGAGTCGTGCCCTATGGGGACTCCTTGGGAAGTCAGGAAAAGATGTTGGAGATGAGAGGCCTGGAGCCACCGTGTCTCCAAGCCATTGTCTGTGTTTTTCTGTCTCCCCCGCATCCCCAGCATCCGAGCTGGAGTCGCCGGTGCAGGGAATGCGTCCCAGGGCTGGCCCTCCAGAAGGCTCTTGGGGGCACATGGAATCTAAAAAATTATAGCCCAGTGTGTTAAACTATTAATATATTCACATTAGATAACATCATTTTAAAGTTCGTAAACTGCATCAAGTGACATAAAAATAAGTAAACAGTTCAGGTGGGACACAGGTTTGACAAAAGGAAGGAAGGAGGGAGGGGGGAAGGAGGGAGGGGAAGGAAGGAAGATTAGAAGGATGGCACAGAAAAAATTGGACTTGATTTCTAAAATTCCCACCGTTCTAGTTTTTCTATTTTTATAATTTTTAAATTTCCTTAGCAACAGTGGTAATGATAGCTAACACTGTATTGTCCTTCAAGTTCACAAACTTTTCCTATCTATCTACATGCCTATATAATCTTTCTTGACTTTTTTTTCCCCCAGCAAGGAGGAGGAATTATTGTTTGTTGGCTGGAGGGAGAAAGACCAAACTGCCTCCTGGTTCGTGATAAGAGAGCTTAGTCTGGGGTCAGATAAGCCTTTTGTACATAGTAGTAGTTCAATAAATATTTGATCAAATACACTGTGATGAGGCACGACAGGATTATTACATAGTTAAACAAACTGACGCGTATTCTAGTTATTGGTGAAAAACAATCTCCACAGGGCAGGGGTTCTCCAACTTTAGTGAGGATCACAGTCGCCTGGAGGGCTTGTTAAAACAGAGTGCTGGGGCCCTACCTCCAGAGTTTCTGAATCAGTAGGTGTGGGTGTGTCCAAAATGTGCATTTCTCATGCGTTTCCTGGTGCTGCTGCTGCTGGTGGGGACCAGGCTTTGAGAACCCCTGAGCTGGCCCATACATATTTTTGGAAAAGTGTCCTTACATCCGTGTGTTCCAAACATTTTTGAGAAGTCGCCCCTTCTCTACTTACTGCACTAGGAACGGCCTCCGATGCTGCGGGAGATGGACGAGTTTGTGCTTTTCTAGACCCGGGAGAAGCTTCCAAATGTTAACAGCTGTGCCAGGCATCGCCCAGGGATGCAATTTCCAGGGGGGATTTGCTCACTAGCAGGACTCTCCTGATCTCCAGCAGGAACAAGTGCCTGCAACTGAAAGGAAAGTGGGGAGGGAGGGCGGGGAGGCTTAGGTTTCAAACGTCTTTCACTGAGGAATTAGTTTTAAAGAGACACACAACAGTAAAGCATGAACTCAGTCCAGACACCGTCACTCACAGCGAGCTCACCCTCCGAAGCTGGCTCCACGCCAGCCTGGAGCCAGGTGCCTCTCTTGGATGTGAGTCAAGTGCCCTGCGGCCACCTACGGAGCACTCAGGTAGGCTCCTGAAAGCCTCTCGCCTCCGTCTGTCCTGCTTGATGACTATGTCAGGGCCCACGAAGGGCTCCCAGCTGGCTGGCCAGGGCCCGGTAGCACAGGCTGGCCCCTCACACCATCCTCACTGCCCTGGGAAGGACAGGCAGGACTCTGCGGAGAAGAATGCCTATTGAGCTGCCTCCTTGGCTTGGAGCTCACCTCAGAGAGGCATTGTTGACACATGATTACGGTGTTTATAGTTTATTATCCCAGGCACAGTGGCTGCAGAAAGAAACAGGAGAGCCAGACAATCAAAGCTGAGATACAGGTTTTAATATGAAACAAAGCAAAACAATAGGACTTTGGAGGCGAGGGAAGGGTGGATTGGGAGCAGGTCAACTGTACCCAGAGAAGGGTGTGTATAACATGTCCCGCAAGCAGGTGAGCTCACTTTTAAGCTAGTCCCACAAACTGATGCTCAAGTGCAACTCAGAAGGCAGGCGGATGACAGCTGTTTGCCCAAAGTGGCGTGTGTTTGGGTACATGCGTGTCTAGCTGAATTGAAGGCAGAGGATTTGTACATGTTTTATTAAACATTAAAAAGTGCCTAGTGTGTTGGTCATGAGAAAGTGCCTCACAGGCTTTCAACTGCAGGGAGGGTAACCAAGTGCCCAGTTGCCGTGCGCTGAATTCCGCTGCTGCATTGGTGCCAAGGCCATGCTTTCTGTGGGCTGCTCCCAGCCAGTGAGTGAGCATAGCAGCCATACCGAGGCAGGCCCATTCCTAGGAGACATGGGACCCCTAAAGACCTCCTCAGTGGCCTTCCGGAACATTCCTTATCCTACATGAAAGCCTCAGATGCTTCCACTCAACCATCTCCTTTACTTGGGGTCAGACTCACATCATGGTTTGATGGGTTTCCCAGCCTTGGCTCCTCTCCACTTCTCGCAGACAGACCCCTCAGATCCTTGCATATTTACTCTCCCTCATTGGATCCTGGTAAAGTGAGAGAGCACAGAGGAGGGTCATCAACCCATTTTGGAGGGGTTGGGATAGTTTGAACACTTCCCATGGAGAAATCCAAGCTCAGGCCAATTATGGCCTGTTGGGTTGACCTTTGTAAATGGACCCATTATGTCAACCTGAAGTGGTGATGAGAAGATACACTTTTATATTTTAGAAATTGACAAAAACAGTGTTTTTTATTAAGCCTAAAGGGATGATTAATGTTTTTGCTTTCTGAGGGCAGGCACTCCTTCCAGTCACGAGGAAATCAGTCTCTTTCCAGCTTCCTCTCACCTGTGGAGACTGAGTATGCAGAAAGGAGCCTGAAACATGAGCCCTTCTGCTAGTTGTTCTCCTGAAGAGTCAGGCAGGAGTAAAGAGCACATTAATGAGTTGTTTGATATGCTGAGGTAGGCCTGGAACAGGACAGGGTGTCAAGGCTAAACTGTTGTGCACAAAGGCAGGAGAAGAGAGGAAGGGAGAGTCTTTGGGTTTCTGAAGACCTTGAGCAACATGGCGGGTGGGCAAATGGCTTGTAAGAAAAAGCTGTCTGATAACTTTAATCAGTCTGGACCTCTGAGCTGTAAACCCATTTGATGGTGGGGGTGGTTGCAAAACACTGTGGATGCACTTGATGCCACTGAAATGGTTCAGCTGGTAAATTTTATGTTACATGTACTTGTGATGGTTAATCTTAGGTGTCAACTTGACTGGGCTAAGGGATGCCCAGTTAGCTGGCAAAGCATTATTTCTGGGTGTCTACAAGAGTGTTTATGAAAGAGATTAGCATTTGAATAGGTAGACTGAGTAAAGATCACCCCCACCAATGCCTGTGGGCATCATCCAATCCAGAGGGCCTGGATAGAACAAAACGTTAGAGGAAGGGTGAATTCCTGCTCTCTGCTGAGCTGGAACATCTCATCTTCTCCTGAATTGGACATTACGGCTTCTGCTTCTTGGGCCTTTGGGCTCAGACTAGGATTTAGACCATTGGCTCTGCTGGTTTTCAGGCCTTTGGGTATGGACTGAGCTAAACCACTACTTCTCCTGGGCCTCCAGCTTGCAGATGGCAGATAATGGGATTTGTGGATTTGCCAACATCCATTATATATATACAGGTTTCTGACTAATACAGTGTTTTATCACTATTAAAAACCCCCAGAACATTTGAATCCCCAAAGTTTAGTGACAACTGCTATATACAAAAATGCCTTTCTCAAATGGTTTGGGGCAAACAAAAGAGATTGTTTTGTTTCATCATAGACATCAATCTATGTCTGGATTGATGAAGGACAGAGGAGATGCTGGGAACCAGGAGGAATGTGAGAAAGCAGATGTCTAGGAAGTCACTCAAATTCCGGCAAGGCCACTGGACTTGCAATACTATAAGGGATCTAAGGATCACACTGACTGTGCCACATTTAAGGGACAGGGTGAACTGAGCTTATATAAAATGGGAGTAAAAAGGTTCCAAAGGACTGTAATCTGTGCCCTGGCTTAGAGTTTATTAATTGCTGTTTATACTACCTATGTTTAGGGCTGTTGTGTCAAAGCAGTTAAACGGTTATACAAATGGAATACATACCAATTTTTATTATCTGATGCTACTTTTTCATAGACTATTCCCTTTTTGCACCTGTTAAATGTTTATATTATGTTCCATCCATTTGATAGTCATTGCCATTGGACTTTTTCTCTAAGCTTTTGGCCGTCTAAATTTCCACCTCTCTCCAGTACATGACCTGGTTTTTGCTTCTCTGATTTCCCCCCTATAACTTAAGCATATAAATGCCATTTGGGTCAGGCCTGTGACTGGCCTGGGTGAGTTTTCTGACAGCCAGGCATAACCCGTGTGAATTACGGAGGTCCTTTCTGAAAGTCAGGATGAATTCCAAACATTGCCCATTCCCAGCTGAGGTCTTGTTCTAGTCAAGCCTTCAGGGATGGCTACACAGACCTCGGCTGGTGACTCCAAGGGTACAAGGGTTTTTTCCTTCCTATATTAAGACTCCTTGGAAACCTGAAACTACTGCTGGCATGACTAGGGCTGGGTTGTACCCCCGGCCTCATGCATCCTGGTACCCAGCGAAGGATGTATTTCTGGAAAACAGCAGACTCAGTTCAAATTCTCCTCCTGACTCTCATCCCAATTATGTCAGCTGGTAATTAGTTAACGTTTCTTTATGCGTTAGACATTCTTACTTTCATTTTTCAGATTAGGAAACTATTTTTGCAGAGTACTTTGATGCTTTTTCTCTAAATGTTCACAGTGCTTGGCCCAGTACCAAGGCAGCAATTAATTAGTGGGAGTAACTCCTCTCTTTGTTATTATTGTTACTGCTGTCCCTTTCTCAACCCAACTGGAGTCTCTCTCTCCTGCAGCAGAACTTTCTGAGACACATGCTTTGTGCTTCTGCATTATTAACTAAACCTATGATATTCTGCACATGAAAACTTGAATTCAAAATAGTAGCTCTTGGGAAAAGGCACAGCCTTGCACATCTAATGTTTTGTGGGTGCAACCACCAGGTCTGTGAGTGATAGCACCCATGCAATTTAAAGAAGAAAAGG
This sequence comes from Miniopterus natalensis, assembly GCF_054644295.1. Lineage (NCBI taxonomy): Eukaryota > Metazoa > Chordata > Mammalia > Chiroptera > Miniopteridae > Miniopterus > Miniopterus natalensis. The sequence goes on from NC_142098.1 coordinate 21,770,158, forward strand.
TATTTATGCAACATGTATTCATTGGGCACTTACTGTTTGCACGGTATGAGACAAACACTTGGACTCCAAATTCGTGCTCTTTGGACTGCCCTGCTATGTGTCTACAAATGGCTGGGGAGTAAGAATGGAGATCTGGGTCTTCACCCTGGCCCTGCCTCACTAACTCTGTGACCCTGGCCAGTGACCTCACCTATCAGTGGACCCCAATTTCCTTACCTGTTAAAGGGGCTTACTAATAACTCCCTCCCAGAGTTGTTGGAGGATTGAATGAGGCACCCTACCGAATGTCCCCTGGCACAGTGTTTGGCCCAGAGTAGCTCAGGGAGTATTAGCCCCCACCTCCCTTCCTCATTGTAGGCGAAGGTGCATATGTCCCTGCTGCTGCTGTTACATTACAGCTCAGCTGTCCACCCAAGGGAGCTTCCAGAGTGTGTTATGTTACACTCCTTTGGTGGATTATGTCCCAGCCGTTAACAATGATGGCACCAGAAAGTTTAATACCTGCAACATAGTCCATGTCATAATACTAAACGAAGCAGCACATGTAGGTATATACAGTGCAATCTCCACTATGTCAAATAGTGCTTACAGATGGGAGATGCCATGATATCTGTGGTCATCTCTGATGGGTGGATGGTGAATTACTCTTATTCTCTCATTACACTTTTTTTGCAGTGTTTTCAAAAAGAGCTTTATTGGTTTTGTCATCATAAATACCTATTACTATTTTAAAATTACATAATATCTGCAAACCTCCATGTTAAACCTACTTGTCAGCTCTATAGTACATGTGGCCATTTATCTGCCTTTTTGGAAGAGGTGGGTTTGCTTTTGTTTGGTTTGGTTTTCTATTTATTGATTGATTTTTAGAGAGAGGAACATCGACTTGTTGTTCCACTTATCTGTGCGTTCATTGCATGTGCCCTGACCAGGGATCAAACCTGCAACCTTAGTGCATCGGGACGATGCTCTAATCAACTGAGCTACCCGGCCAGGGCCTTGTTTTGGTTTGGTTTTGATTGCACTCTCCTTGCATGCTTTTAAAGCAAACACGTGTTTAATAATTAAATCACGGTGTTCAAAGCTGTGTCTTTGTGAGAGATCTTTCACTTACTGTACGGTGAATGCGTTGGACAAAGCAATATTTAGTCAATTCTGCAGAAGTAGATGGTTTTTCAACGCGAGAGAGCGGGGGGGGGCAGTTTCAATTGTAATGATTTTCCTCGGTGTCACTTAGCAGTTTTCCAGGGCTTTTTCATTATGGCAGCGCGGGGCCATTTGAGGTACCTGCTCCCTAAGCAGCCTGGCTGCCGTCCAGTCAGCCTCGGCGGAAACTCGCTAGGCACAGGGTTTAATTGGGGCCACCCACCATGGAAGCGCTTCCCCCCTTTGTCCGGAGAGATGGAAGCTCTTAATGTAATGCACATAAAAACGTCCAGCACTGCAGGGCAGGCACAGGCGCTCTGATGTCCCGAGGCTGTTATTATCCCAGCTCCACGTTAGCTTTTCAGAGACTCTGTCCAATCACCGGGGAGCTAGGACTCTACAGAAAGAAAGCAATACAGAGTATTAGGTTGCAGTCTGGACACAACCCCTGATGTTTGGAACCTCTCTAAATAGATCCCAGACTGCTTCAAAAATAAGAAATACTCCCCTCCCAGCCCTTTTACTAGTATCCCTCTGGCACCTCGGATTCCTTAAATTAATTCCTTGCAAAAGCCGCTGGAGTTCCAATAATTGTTTTTAAATGATCTGCCTCTTGAAACTGGGCCTCGCAGCCTCGTGGAAACGCCAGCCTCCAGCGCGGTGGGGCCAAGTCGCTATGCAGCTTCTGGAAACAAGCTGCCTGCGTAGCGGGGTGCAGGGGTGCAGGCTCTGTGCAGCACTCTCAGGAGGGCGGTGGTCATGTAACCGGGAGACAGGGTGTCTAGAAGGCCAGATCTCCGTGGCGCTTCAGGGGCTTCAGATGCATCAGGGGAGCCGCTGCCCCTCTGCATGCTTAAAATCGGGTGTTGAATTTGGACGTGAGTGGTGGCATCTGCAAGCTTCCTATTGTCTGTGCTTTCCAGGATGACACAGTCAGCATCCCGGGGATCACGAGTATACTTGCTCTGCCCGCCGCGACCATAGTGGGCAAGGGGGTGAAGAGAGAGGATAGGCAGATAATGAGGCCCCCACTTATCAAGTGCTTAGTCTAGCACTTAACCGGCTGACCACGATGAGCTCCTTTAGTCCTCCCTGCACCCCTGTGAGACTGTTCTGTTATTAGCACCATCTGAGATGGGTAAACTGAGGGCAGGAGACTATCTAAGTTCACCCAGTTAGTGTCCAAGTCCTGTCTGTTTGACTCCACTGCAGCACGTCTGAAAAGTTAATTGCTGGCAGTCACCTGATCTGATGCAGGTCCTGATTCAGCCGGTCGAGCAGGGCCCGAGACTCTGCATGTCTTATGAGCTCCCGGGGGAGGGGGGTGGATGCTGCTGGTCTGGGGACTGCACTGGTAAGGAGACTCTAGACGATGGTATGGTCCAACTGGCTGCACATTAAAGTCACCTGGAGCCAGGGAGCTTTAGAAATATTCCCAGTGGGCGGGCACACCCATCAACTCAGAATCTTGGGAGAGGGGAGTGAAACTTGGCCACTCTGCACCCAGGTAGAGAATACGTGCTGAGGCGGGGAATTGCACAGCTAAAATGGCCAGGCAAGCCTTGAGGTGCTTAGACTTATTTTAACAACAAAAACAATGGTTTAATTAGGAAGGGAAGGAGAAAAAGACCACTGTGTGTGAGGGGGTGTGGGAAGGAATGGAAATAAGGGCAAGCTGGGGGATGCAAGAAAGTAAAAACAAATACAAACAGCTGGAGCTGGCTCACGGCAGGTGTGGAACCTGTTTGGCTGTGGAATTTGTTCCTTACAGGAGGCAGTAGTAATAAGGTTCCATAGGTGGGGCTGGCCACATCCCCCGGGAGCTCATAAGACATCCAAAGTGCCCATCTCGGCGTCTGGATCTGGTTCCTCTTGGGCCGTGAGGTTTCCGTTCAACATCTTTCCAAAGGTGGGTGCGATAACCCTGTTCTTGGTACTGGAAACAAAGATGACAGTGGCACCCCCTGCTCGAGGCAGCTGAGGAGCCCAGTGGTTGGGTGGGGCCACGGTCTCTACTATACTTGCCTCCTAACAGAGGCTGGAGGAAACCGCAGGTTGTTGTGGGAACCCAGGCAGGGTGATGAGAGGTTTGTCCAGGGTGAGATGTTCCCTTTTCTAGTCCTAAATGGTGATAATGCCAAGAGCTTGAATCAAGGCATGAATTAAGGCAATGAGATGGGGAGGAGAGGGACTGACCCCAAGGCATTTTAAAAGTAGATTTGATGACCAAATGACCCCTCTGTGCTCCCCTTCACTTCCCATATGCAGGGGGGAGGCTCCAAAGCTTCCCAGCTTTGGATTCGGGGCAGATGGGGGCAGATGAGATGCAGATACATTATGGTTGGCTTATGCTTTCTTGAGTTTAAGGTGTCTCTGACACATCCAGTTAAAAATGCCCTGTAAGTGGTTGGAATATGTGTCTAGAGCTTGGGACACAGATCCACATGCTGGGACAGCAGATCTGGGAGTCGTCAGCCGATCAGATGGGATCTGAATGCGCAGGGATGGATGTCCTTTTTATGAGAAAAGATAACACACAAGGACGGCAGTCTGGGAAGCACTAGCGTTTAAGGGATATAAAAACGGACTGGGAAATAACTGATAACTAAAAGGTAAACACAGAAGAGTAAAAAAAGCAGGACAATGCAACCACCGGGCAGCTGAGGAGGTGAGAGGGTTTTGAGGAGGAATAAGTGGTGGTTAGTTTCAAAGGCTACAGCTGTTTAAAGAAGGTAAACACTGCTGAGCACTCTGCCTCTCTCTCAGACATTCGTAATGGTTTTCTCCGAGCGAAAGGAGCAGTGTCTGCATCGTTGTAATTCTCTGTATTTATTGTTAAATAGCTTTATTGTCCTTTCATGATTATGAAATTATTTTTTGCAGTCTGGCCTTGGTGGGGACGGTTTCAGGGAATTGGGGGTGGTAGGGAAGGGTGAGTAACTAAGGACATCGTGCGTTTACCTTCCCCTGCACAGCCCCACCCTTGGAAAGAGGGTCCCGAGATAGTGGGAACCCATGGGAAGGATGCCAAGTGAAAGGGGGGAAACGATGCAATTGGTCCTTTAGAAATACTAACGCAGCGCTTTGCAGTAGGTGGGGCGCATCTTTGCTCCTGGTCAGTTGTCTGGTCCAATAAGAAAAAGCCTAAGAGGAGGTTTCCGCCTAAGCCAGACTCACTGAATGTGCCCATTCTGGGCATGAGTTCTAAATCCTGTCCCCCAGAGGTGTCATCAGCCCAAAGCAGGCACTCCCTCTTGTCCTAATTAGCATCGCCTCTGACCTTTGGCCACTTTCTTGTGCCTGGGCGGAAGGGAGCCCCATTTTCTAATGCGCACGTAGGTGCTGCGTCTGGGAGTTGCAGCCCCGAAATCACATGGGAAATTATCGGGGCCCAGCCTGGCGTTGGGGTGAAAGAACTTACAGATAGAGTCCGTCTTTAAGCAAGAGCTCACAGCCTCGGGAAGTGGAACCGCTTTAAGAATACTGGTCAAGGAAGGTCATACAAGGGGAGGACCGTGACCATTTATTGAGCACCCTTGGCTCTGGGTTGTGCATCAGACGTTTTACAGACGTTGCTTCATTCAACCCTCATGAAAATAAAAATGCATGAAGTAAGGATTATCCTCCCTGTGTGAGAGATGAGCACCCTAAGACTTTGTGTTCAAGGTCACTTAGGAAAAAAAATACTGGGATTGCTTTGGTGAAAGTGATGGCAACCCAGTACAGACCAGCTTAAAGGGACAGTGAGTTGGAGAGGTTTCTTGTCTTCAGTGGTACCGATTTCAAGGATTACAGGAGACGGTACAAAAATCGTGGCTTCAGTCAGAAACCTGTGGGTTTTCCTCCTCCTTTCGTACTTTTCGGGCATATTTCTTTTTGCAGCCCGGGAGGATGGCTGCTGACAAGTCCAGGTCTTAGTCATGCATTATGACGACCTCAGCTGAAAGATGGGCTCATTCCCCCGGCTTTTGCAGATCAACACCAGTGAATGATTCTAACAGGCCACACTTGAGTCCAGGTCCAGGTCTCACCGCTTGGCCAATAATTTTTGCCAAAAAGAAAGTGTTATTATGTGTCTGGGCAAGTCTCTATCGTGGATTAAACCAGAAAAAGAGGGAGATGGAAGAGAGATAGAAACACTTAGAAGGCAAACTACCCTCTGCTACCCAAAAATCTAAGCAACAAGTACTTACAGCTCATCACTGTAGCAAGGATTCAATCCCAGGCCTGTCCTTTATTCTTTCTATTATACATTGCTTTCTCCATGAATAAAAAAATGAGTCGAAGGCATCTCAGAAGCTTTAAATCCTACTGACTAGGAAGTAGTTCTGGCATTCAAGTGGAGGCATAAGTACAGAGGGCCACAATTACTGGGTGGTAATATATTTAGTTACATCAAAAACACCCAGGTGTTAGTTAAAAGACAGATGTCTGGGTCTCATCCCAGACCCACTTAGTTGGAATATTCATAGGGATGCCCAAGAACATAGTTCTAACAATCCCCCAGCTGGCTTCGATTAGCAGCAGGCGTTCCCAGTCCTGGCTGTCCCAGGTGTTAGGACGGGAGCTGGGGAATCACTGGGGCAGGTGTCTAAGCTTGCGTGCGATGACATCACGATGGGGCAGGGGGAGGAGACCTCATGTGAACGAAGGTCATTCCCCTTCCTTGGTCATTTCCAGAGCTTTTGCAAGGTCCGTGTTCCACTCTTCCGCCGTGCAGAGAGCTCAGAACTTGGCCTTGGGTTCCTTTGTGGAAATAAGCAGTCTAGTTCTAATACTGCCTCTTGCCTCAGGCAAATAAACTACTCCTAACAGAAGCACTAAAAATAGAACAGGGCAGCAGTTGGTGGCCAGAGCCTGAGCCACAGAGGGAAGCTGAGATGAGCGGAGGGAGGAGCCCCGGCCTACAGGTAAGTCAGAAGAGGGAGCCTCCTCCTACAGACCAGTCAGACAAGCGCAGGTTGCAAAAGGAAGGAATAAATGCACTGTGAGCAAGCGCAGTGAGAGACCGAGGACAGTTCCCGGAGGGAGAGCAGTTGATAATTCCTGAATTGTGTTTGATGACACTATTTCCAAAGCTCGTTGGTAAGAGGTCCTGCTTCCCATATTGTCCCTGACAAATAAAAAACCAAAAAGGTGCTGCATGTGAACTTGTTTGAATTTTGCTCTGTTTTGTGTGATAAAGCGAACAGCTTATCTTTCTGAATGGTTATCTCTAAAGAAGACAGAAAACGTTGGGACCTGCGGCTCCGTCACCTGCCCCGTCCCTGTCCCCTCTCCCCCCTGATGTGGAGGGCTCTGTGGCTAACTGCACCTGTTTCCCAGACGCTGGCCAGGAGGCAGCCCTTGCTTCTCAGGGCTTCAAGGATGTTGGTGCAGTTCCATCTCTTTATTGGCTCCTGTGCTGAAATAAGTTCAGCCTTGTGTGCTGTTTCTGTTTTACCCTGTGCTAGGTCTGGATGCGCGTGGCTTTGGATAGCTTTCTCATTGGACATGAGAATACTTTATACAGGAAACTGTTAGAAGCCTGTAAATAAAAACCTGACAAACGAGTCAATCAATGCAGCTTTAAAACACCCGAGGAAGGGCAGTGTCCCCTGCTCTCTGCGTGGAAAGGAGAGAATAGAGGTTGGTTATCAGAGGAAAGAACGTCAGCCGTGGCGGGAGAGGGGCTCAGTGGTTTCTTCCTTTCCGCAGAAGGGACACCTGATCTTGGTGGAGCAGAGATTAAGGGAAAAGGGAATAAATAACGGGGATCGCCATTTACTTCTTGCTGTGGCCAGGAGGAGGGACTTGAGGCATATTATTTCGGAGGGGAAAACGGTTAAACTAATGAACATGTAAAAAGAAGAACAGCCAATGTACCATCGATTTTAGAGGAGAAAATAGGAAAATTTTTTACATAGTGAAGAGGGAATGGTGTGATCTCTCCATCTCAAAATTTCCAATTTCCTTCCTTCTTTTCTTTCTCCCTCCCTCCCTCCCTTCCTTCCTTCTAACAAATATTTACTGAATGCCTGCTGTGTGCCAGACTCTGGGCTCTGTTTGACAGAATATAGCACAACAGGGATTTTTTTCTCTCCCTTTTTCTGTCTCCCCATTTGCTTTATGCAATGGACTGAATAGTTGTGCCCCTCCCCCCCCAATATGTTGAAACATAATCCCTAATGTGATGGTATTTGGGGCTGAGCCCCCTCATGATTGGGACCTTATAAAAGAGACCTCAGAGAGTGCCCTTGCCCCTTCCACCATGTGAGGACACAGTGGAAAGGAGGTTCTCTAAGAGCATGGGAGCGTGCTCTCCCCAGGCAGCTATCTCCAGGAGCCTTGATCTTGGACTTTCCAGCCTCCAGAGCTGTGAAAAATAAATTTCTGTTCTTTATATGCCACCTAGTCCATGGTATTTTGTTTTAGCACCCCAGATGGACTGGGACAGATTACTGTGATATTCATCATAGTGTCTTAGATGTATAGTTTTAAAATCAGCTAAGATTTGTATTTCCAAGTAACTTAGAAGCGGGTGCTGCTTTGCAACTCATAACTGCAAGGCTGGACCATTGGCTCATGACTCTCTGTCACCATCTAGAGACAATTTATACATATTGCAGGGCCAGTCCCAGGAATATTGAAGGTAGGAAATCATTCGGGAAGTTACGGATACCCAGTGTTTGTGCATCAGCCCAACAGGAGAAATTGGACCTGGTTATCTGCAATGAATGGAATTGGAAGTTTCAATCTCTGGATTTACTAGTATGTGAGAAATGGGTCTTGGTTTCTATACCAAACTATGGAGGACTGGGGTCTACCAAGTGCAAAGGTTTACTGGGGTGTGGGAGAAGACCTGCAAAATTAGTGGGGGATGGGGCTCTTACATTATTAGGTTCAGGAGGAGACCTCTAGTCCCTCAAAGGGCGAACACAACAAATATCTGTTCAGCTGAATGAGAGGCTATGAGGCTCCAGGCTGATGGAGAAAAAGACCACAGAATAGGATTGGTATCTACACCGTTCGCCCAGGTCCTCACCAAGGGTGATTTTGCTCCTCGAGGACATCTGGCAATGTCACAACATTCTGTCACAATTGTGGGGATGCCACTGGCATCTAGTGGGGAGAGGCAAGAGATGCCGCTAAACCCCCTACAAGGCACAGGACAAAGAATGACCCAGCCCCAAATGTCAGTAGTGCTGAGGTTGAAAAACACCCCAGTACAGCACAGAGTATGGTAAGAGTGGGTCTCTGAGACTCTGGACCTGACCGTGGTAAGCAAGCTCTATTACTGGCTGCAAAAAAGGGAGACCCAAGGGATATCAATGACTTCATGCAAATGTATCTCAATGGAGAGATGCAAATGAGGGACAGGGCTGCCTTAAGCGGACCCTGAACAAGCCGTTTACCCCGCCAGTTTCCTTCAGTGTTTAACTGGTGATATAATACAGTGCTGCCTACCCCAGTCTCCTTTTCTATCTAGTCTGTTGCTTGGTGCCATGGCTTCAAGCACTTTTTACTGCATGTCCTTCATGTCCAGTTTCCCTTAGTGTTCAGTTATTTACTGAAATCACATAAAGCGCTGAAGTCACCTGTGTCAGAATCACCCACACAGGTGCTTGCTACAAATGCATATTTGGGGCCTACACCAAATCTACCGAGTCAGAATTTCCATGGTTCATGGTTCAGGAATCTGCGTTTTAAGCCAGCAGCACAGGTGAATTTTGTGCATATTAAAGTTTGACAGAGGATCTATAAAGTAACAGAATTTCAGGATGTCCTCTCTTCTGACTTTAAAAGCCCATTTATAAAGCTCAGAAAAATATATTTGCTTAATCCTTGGGATATTCTTTTAATGTGTTCCTTTTATTCTTATTTTACATATTATAAAATAGAGGCCACAGAGCTTAAATAGATTATGTAGGGAAAGCTAAGTGTTTTGTTCAATCTGGATTTTTCTCACTGTGAGGTCACTCCAAAAAGCGTTTCCCTGGGAAGTCGTGCCACTTTCCCTGCCTCTACAGCCCAGGGTTACCTCTCCACCGCTGGATTCCACGAAACAGACTATGCCTGTTGAGCTGTCGCTTGTTCTAAGCTGGGACGTGGACCTCAGCTTAACCACCTCAGTACCCTGAGGACTGGAGCACTTCACTGCCACTGCCCTGGGCCAGGATACCATCATTGCTCACCCCGATTCCAGCAACAGCTTCCTTCCTGTTCCCCTCTGCTCAGCACTTCCAACCGATATCCACACATGATCCATGTATTGCCTCCTACACATTTTCTCTCTCTCTCCTCTCTCTCTCACACACACACACTTTAAATCTAACTGATTCCTACATGCTTCACCCGAGCCTTCAAAGTCCTGTTGACCTGGCCATCTGTCTCTGCTCTTGCTCTGGCCCGCACCTTTTCTGTCACGGCAGCCTGTGAGAATATATTTTGTTCATCACTGCAAACGGTAGGGATGAAATAAGTGTACTGAGTAAATGAGCAGGCACACCGCAAATGGGATGCACATCCCTGGTGATGGCGGCACTGTCTGTTACCGTCGATTTCTGCACATTGGTGTGTTTGGGGCCAGGATTATATCTTGAGTTGGAAGCATGGTCTCTTGGAGAAGAGAGAAAGATCCAGAAGAGGTGAGGCCACTGCCAGCTGGCTGTGTGTGTGTGTTAATTTATCGGGATAACATTAGTTAATAAGACTATATAATGTCATTATATTTCAGGCGTACAGCTTTGCAATACGACATCCGTGCCGGCCACCGTGTGCTCACCACCCTGGTCTCCTGCAGTCACGCTGCAGGCAGTGACCAGGCTCAGGGCTCCAGCCCTCTAGGTTGCCTGGGTTTGTGAGGTTCGAAGCTAACGTTCGCCTACCTTGAGCCCAGCTGAGCCCAGTTTCTTCATCTTTATCCAGGAGTTAATAATTCCCACCTTTGCGAGGATAGGGCCCAGGGTAAATGAGGCAAGGCAGGGGATAGCACCTGGCACTTGGGAGGCGCTGAGGGTGCTCACCACCTTGTCTCCCCCACCACGCAGGAAGCTTGCAGGAGAGAAGTCTGCGCAGGCAGCGAAGCCGCGCCGCGTACCTGAGCCGCCCCCTTTCTCGGCTCGTCTCTCCGTGCGCTTAAATGACGTTTTCCAAGCCTGACCCAGGGCGCGCAGCGCGCTCTCTCGGCGGTGGGTCCCTCCCTCCCCCTCGCCCCCACCCAGCCTCCCCTCCCCCTCCGCCCCCTCCCTCGGAGCCGGAGCCGGGAGTCCCACGCCCTTGCACCAGCCCGGGGGCTCGGACGAGCCCGGGAGCCGCTGGTCGCCAATCACCGTGCGGTGGAGAGGCGGGCGCTCGGCTCGGCGCGCTGGGGGAGCCAGCTGGCGCTGCTTTCCCCCGGAGCCTCAGACGCTCGCACAGCCCCAGACAGACGCACAGACTGGCGGGCAAGCGCGCGGGCAGGCACCGACAGAGTCCCCAGGCCGTTTGCGCTCGGAGGCGCGCGCCAGCCCCGGCCCGGGGAGCCCCCCGTTGCCCGCGGACAGCCGCAGGCGGCAGCACCGCAGCCCGGCGCCGGCAGGAGGGAGGGCGCGCGGGCGGGCGGAGGCGGGGAGGCCCCGGCGCGCCCGGCCCGGGATGTGAGCGGCGGCAACAGCGGCGGCGGCGGCTCCCACCTGGCGCCGCACCTGGAGCGCCGCGCTCCGGGGGCGGCGGGGAGAATGCGCGCCACCCGCAGCCGCCGCGCCCGCACCTGACCATGGAGTGCGCCCTCCTGCTCGCGTGCACCCTCCCCGCCGCCGGCTCTGGCCCGAAGTGGGCTCCGGCGGGCCTGGGGCGCGTGGCCAAGGCAGGTGCCCGCCGAGGGGCGCGCCGAGAGCGGGTGGCAGGGGGCGCCAGGTGCAAAGCCCGCCGCGCCCCTCACGCGCGGCGTCCCCTTTTCTCTTGCAGGCGCTCCAGCTGTGCTGCTTCTGCTGCGCGTCGGTCGCTGCAGCCTTGGCCACTGACAGCAACGGCGGCGGCAGCGGATTAAACGACGGTTCGTATTTGACCCCCACCCCCACCCCAGAAGCCTGTGCAGGCGCTCTGCCCCTTCTTTCCCCCCAAAGAGGGGAAAGGTAGAAAGGCTCCCACACTCACACTCACACCCTCCCGCCCCCCAGCGTGGCAGGTGTGCGCGCGTCTTGGGAATGGTTCCTGTTCGTAAAGGGAGGGGGATGTGGCAAGGACTCTGCACTTACCGAAAGAATCAGTGCCTCAAGCTCCAAGTCACATAGGTGAGAAAACAATACTTTCCCTTGTTCACAGATGGCTTAAGAAATAAAATCGTACCGCGGTGAGGAATGAGAAAGGAAGTGGGTCTGGGCCAGGCGGTTGATGTCTAAGGCACCTTCCTCCGCTCCTTCCTCTTCTGGGAAAGCCGGCGGGGACTCAGTCTTGCTGGGGATGAAAGAGCATGAACCCATTTCCTTCCCCGCACCTTTCCTCTCCACTTCACTTCCTTGTTTCCCCTTTCCTCTCCTCTCTCCATTTCTTTGCCAGTGTGTCCTGGGTTCCCAAAGGCCACTTAGAGGGAAGATGAAAGCTTGAGGTCTCCGGGGTCTTTCTCTCTGCCGAGGTTCCCCAGCCGAAAACCTCCAGAACACCCTTCACTTCTGTCATTTATTAACTTCTGGTGGCGCCCAGAAGGAAAATCCTTGTTTCTGTGTTGCCACCAGCCCGAGAGCAGCTGATCCCCGATCCAAGGTGTCTAGCAGGACCTTGATGTCCAGCGAGATTCTCTAATTTTTTAGCCTTGCAGGGTCCTCTCTCTCTCCTGTCAGGGGAGGAGGGATCCTGGCAGAGTTCATGGAGAGGGGCTGTGCCAGGGGGTGGGTGAGGGAACAGGACAGAGTCAGGAATGAGCTCTTCAGTTCATCTTTGGTCCAACCAGATAGGCCAGCTGCAGCGTCTAGAACAACCTGCCGGCGTCCCATCTGGTCAAATGGCCGCAGGTCCGCTCTGTCCCGGCGACCACCTGTAAGGACCTCATCTCGGGTCAGCCCTGAAGCTGGCTGATCAGATCGGTCTCCGCAGGGGACTCACTGCCCCTCTTGCATCGAGGACTGTGTTACCATCAGCCCGCTGACTCTCCCCTTGGAAACAAACTAGTAGCAGGTGTTGGTGTCTGAGCGGGTGGGGTTGGGGGGGCAGCTTTGGGGGCTGATCGCGTTCAAGGCTGGCTGGATAAGGCTCTTACGTGGCCTTCCAGCTAGGAGCAGGCAGGGTGTCAGATGGTTCTGGACAAGGGAGGTAAGACACAGCTTATTGCGGAGCACTCCTTTGCATGTGCCAGGGATGGTTTTCACAGTTAGGTTTTAGTGAGGGAGGAAGTGGATTTTCACTAAGAAAAAGCTGCAGTTCATCGAAAACCACACACCTGTAAAGCATCATAATAGAGATTTTTTAAAAGAAGAGAAATCGTGTACACCTGCTCTGTTTCTTAAGCGAGGAGAAAAACATGTTTTTCCCAATCATTTTTTTAAAATATATATGTCAATTCAATAGTATTTCTACTTAGAGTCAAGAGAGAGTGAGAGAGGCAGGACCTCAAGAATAGTGTAGGAATGAGAGTTGCTCAAGCAATAAGAGTCACAGATGGTCATACAGAGAAAACATTTTTAAATTGTCATATGGGTGGGTGTGTTTTTCCAAACATAATAATACTTAATGATTCCTGTTAGCTACAGGGCTTCTTTATCTTTTTTTTTTTTTAATGTTTTAGGTTGTTGACTATTTTGGGAAAAGGGAAATTCCTCTTTTCCTCCTATAACCAAGGGCCCAAGTGACTCAAACATGCCTCTTAGTTACTCAGAATCTTTCTAAACACTTTCCAAATTAGTTTCCCATTCTGCGCCCAGGACGTGGAAGTGCAAAGCGCTTTGTAATGCTCAGGGGGCATATTCCACATCATTTTTGCGGGATGCTACTTTTCAGTTTCAATGTTTTGTGATAGAAAGCAGTGTGCTGGCTTCATGTTTTTTTCAAGCAGCAAATTGTTTTCTTAGCTCCTCCTCTCTGGAACAAGCAGCAATTAGTGCTGCTCTGGGGAGCAGTGGGGAAGGTATTTCTAAACATGCCTCTCCAGGTGTCCCTGATCTGACAACATGTCTGAGCAGTTTTAAACATCAGGCTGTGTAGGAAAAGTTCTGACAATGCTGAGGCATTTTAATGCATCCACTGTATTGGGTGCTTACAGTGAAATAGGATTGTCCCTGTGAAAGCTCATAGTAAAACGTTAAAAGGGCTACAAGTTCTGGAATTTTATTGCCACATATAATTAATGTTGGAAGTAGGAAACTGTGGTTACTTGTACGTTTTTGAGGTATCCTCTCAAGTTACTCCTGCGCTGTGAGTTATCATTTGAAATTTAAATTCTGCCCCCCCCCCCCATCCCCAGTATGCTCCCAATTCTGGTTAAACACAAAGATAGTAATCTCCTTGAAAAAAATTTTCCTTTCCTTACTTTAGTAGTTTTATATTTATTCATTTTTGTCTCCAAAACCATCATTTTTTATGAATGAACAGCTCTGTGACGAATATATAAAAAGCCCATCTCTCTCTCCCCCCAGACCAGGAGAGTTTGTGGCCTTTCCCACAAACATTCTTGACCCTCATCAAGGTCATGCTTGGTGTTTAGTGTTTATAGGAACTGCTGAGGCAGAGCTAAGCGTCAAGACCACAGGGCCCTCCTCCGAATGATAGTCCATGTAGACGCATGGCCATAGGAACAAAGGTATCTTTGAGCTGTGCGGCGCTCTGCCAGCTTGCTGAGAAGTGATGGATCGGCAGTGCGGGCCCTGGGTGCTGACAGCTAACCCCTTCCCCTTGCAGATTACGTCTTTGTCACACCGGTAGAAGTGGACGCGGGCGGGTCATATATTTCACACGACATTTTGCACAGCGGCAGGAGGAAGCGATCTGCGCAGAGTGCCAGCAGCTCCCTGCATTACCGATTTTCAGCATTTGGACAGGAACTCCATTTAGAACTTAAGCCCTCGGCGATTTTGAGCAGTCACTTTATAGTCCAGGTACTTGGAAAAGATGGTGCTTCAGAGACTCGGGGACCCAGGGTGCAGCGATGTTTCTATCAGGGATTTATCAGGAATGACAGCTCCTCCTCCGTGGCCGTGTCTACTTGCGCCGGCCTGGTAAGTACCCCACACTTGGCGTCCGCTCCCTGTGTCGCGTGCGTTTTGTATAACTTGAATGAACAGATGTCTGCAATATTAAGTGCTCTTCCCGCCAGCTCGACCCATCCACACTGTCAGCTTTGATACTTATAATATTCTCAATTGGATTACTCTAATCTGCTCCCAGAAAGAGAAAATATAATAGAACTTTAATTACCATTTAGAGCTTTTCTTTTGATGTTTAATGGTCTTCATGCTCCATGGTTGAGACAGTCCCCAAGGAAATTAATTTGATGGATGCTGTTCGCATTGGGAAGTCTTGAGAGACCAGGCTTTATATAAATCTAACGAGCCGCACGCCTCCACGTTGCTTTGAAATGGGAAGACTAGTTCCGTGCAGAATTGCGTTCAGCAGCCCTGCTAAGCCCGACCTCCACGTAGAAGGGAGGCCTTTGGTCCTCTTTGATCTTTTCCTGTTGTCCTGCTCGTGTAAAATGTCCTCTTAGAGTGTGGTGTGTTCGAGGGCTGGCAGGGCTTCGAGGGTGCCGTCCAGGGCCGCATCGAGCTTAGAAGTGTTTGGGACAAGCTTCCCCCTCCGCGTGATCTTCATCTGCTGAGCTCCGGGCCGAGCATCTTCGTGTAAATGTACTTGTCTCGGAATCCAATCAAATATATGAGGCGGTAAATGGCCTTTGGGGTTGATTTCATTCTGTGTTGCAATTGAGAAGTGCCTTGAACTCACAGAACTGGGGCGGGGGGGGGGTGGAGACACATGCTGGACATGCTCTGGGATGGCTAGAAGGAGGGGAATGTGAGAAAGCCCAGTTGCATGTGTGCTTGGTAATAATGCACATGGTACATGATGACACAAAGCAAGGGTCACTTGGGTGCCGGTGAATGGGAACCCCCATGTTCCTGGCTAGTTGAAACTTTACTATTTAACAACCACCACCAGCCCCATATTGTGCTTTGAAATTTAGCTAAAATCATCACCATCAGAGCTATGCTATTCCTTCGTATAGCCTTTAAGGCATAGAGTGAAACAAAAACTTACCAGTTCCCAACTAAGCTTGATCCATTTAAATGATCAAGGTGGCTCTCTAATAACCTGTATATTATAACATGGCTATATACATGTACATGTGTGTGCACAAACACAAATACCTTTTTTGTTTTGTCATGAGTTTCCTGCTCTTTGGGGGGGGCGTCCTCCCACATTTCCCTCTCTCCTGTCTATTCCAGTGTCCTGATGTCTCAGTGGAGTGTAGGCACCCCACTATAGTGGTTTAGATGACCCCATTCCATAAAACAGTGGTTAAGAGCAGCCTGTCCAGGGTCATTCTCACACCAGCACTTACTAGTAGGACCTTGGGCAAGTTACTGGTCTCTGTGTCTTAGTTTCTTCATCTCTAAAATGGGATGGCAACAGTTTAGGTGATAGTGCTGTGGGGATGAAGCGACTTCTTACATGGGGAGAAGCTGTGACTTCTTACAGCTGTTCCTAGAAAGGAATCATTGCTCTATGTGTGTTCTGGTTCCTGTAGAACGTAGGTGCCTCGCATTTAGTGCTCTCAGGATTCCACTCTCTGTGAGTGATAGGAAATCTGATCAGTTGTCTCATATGAATAGATGTTGGGTTATATCTCCTAAGGAGGAGATTTTCTTTGGAACAGGGAGCAAATGCTCACTTAACACATAAGAATGAAGCGAGTTAATGTGATGGTTGTGAAAGAGGTAGTGGGCAATCACATCTGCATCTGTATAATCATGAAATTCAGATTCTATCCCACCGTTGTCCACCATATTCTTAATTATATTTATTTCTGTAGACCTCAGTTTACTCTCCTGAAACATGTAAGATGATTTCTATAACCACTGCCATTTCTAGGCATCTGCCTCTGATTATCCAATTCATTGGTCCTGGCAGGACCCATTTGGCATGCGGTAGGGAGATAATCAAGCTTATCTCATTTGCATTACCCACCTCCCCATGACCCTACAAAAAACATACACCCAGACTCTATTCAACAATAAGAAAATAAAACAAGAAAGGGCACAGAGCCACCACGGAGAAGCTGAGATACCACGCTGTATTAATTTGTGTAACCTTGTATTGAAATATAATGTATATGTAGAAAAATCATAGAGTACAGCTTAATGAATTTTGGAAAGGTTCACACCCATGTAACTACCAACCAGATCAAATAAGACATTACCAGTGCCCCAGCAGATACCTCATGTCCCTTTCCCAGTCACTACCCGTCATAGGTAACCACTGTTTCAACTTCTAACATTGCTTAATTTTGCCTATTTTAATATTTTACATAAATGGAAGCATACAGTATTCCTCTGTATGAACATTTCACAATGCTTCCATTTAATTATTAGTGGACATTCAAATTGTTTTCAGTTTTCAGTACTGCTGACCATTCTTGTGTATGCCGTTTGGTGAACTTATAGAGACATTCTAAGAATGAAGTTTCTGGGTGACAGGTTATGTGTATATTCAGCTTTAACAGATTCTACCAAACAGCTTTCCAAAGTGATTGCACGTATTTACACTCCCATCAGCAGTGTGTGAAAGTTCCAGTTGCTCCACATCCTCACCAACACTTGCTATTGTCTATCTTTTCCATTTTAGCCACTATCATGGCTGTAAAGTAGTTATGGGTTTAGTTTGTATTGTCCTGATGGGTGTTGAAGTTGAGTATAATTTTTTATGCTTTTTGGCCATTTGTATATTCTCTTTGGTGATCTATCTATATCATACATGGACAAGAAATAGTATAACTATTTTCAGCCTAAACTGTAGTGGTTTTTCCTTTCTCAGTGAATGGAAACAGGAATTCTGAGCAAAAACACCTTTGTCAGCTTAACATCATTGTTATTATGTCTTTGAGTCTCCAACGATGAGTTGACCTGCTTATGAAATCCTATCAAATAGGAGCAGTGACCCCTGTGAGATCACATGAGGCACCACATTGAGGGGACTGTTCACTAGGGACTTTGAGAAATGGGGATGGAGGGACATAATTATGTTGGGAGAAGGAATTTGTTCATCCTTTCTGCTACTTGGAAACCATAGACATTGCCCAGCTTCTTTGGCCAAACAAGAGGTTAATACTTTCTCTAAAGTTAATTAGCAACTACTGTAATGGACTCAGAATAGTGAATGATTTGAGAGTTCAGGAGAAAGACAACATACCTCTAACATGCTTGTTGGAGAGTCTCATCAAAGTCCACATGCTAGAAGAGAAGAACAACTCTTCTTAATACAGAAACTGACATGAGATGAATGAGACCAAGAGATGAAGCTTCTTCCACTTGATGTCTCTACACTAGTGTATCTGCAAGAGTGGGGCTGGGTGACTTGGCATTGGAATGCCTTTAGGGATCAGAGCAATCTCCTAGTGTGCGTGCAGTGTGCAGTAGGAAAGTCATAAGTCACCTTTGGATGACAAAGTACCAGTAGGGAAGCTAACCATTATCCTGACTGCCAGGGAAACCCCAGGAGAGAGTGAGAATGGCTGGAAGGGTTACAATAGTGAAATATAAGCACTTACATGGTTATGTGCCTACTCCAGCTAGGGTTTCTCTGGCAGGGAATTTCCCTCAATAATTCAGAATTAAACTCTACTTAGAATATTATCTGAAAAGGCACTCCCCTAAACTGACAGGTCTCACTTTATTCAGGAGATGCGTAGGCAGTTATTGACTTGGAGTAATTCATAAAACAGGAGTTGCGAACTTCCCTGAGTGAATTTTGCCTCCCTTTATGTCTGGGGTGATTGTTTTTTTAAATTTCAAATGCCTTCATCGAGGAGCAAGTCCTCTCCAGCTCACCACTGCCCCCTACACCTGGCTGCCTTGCACTCTGTGAAGGTATTTGGGTTTGCAGCCATTGTCCCAGAATCTCCGAGTTGCAGATTAATTTCATCCATGTCACCATCTGCCGTGCATGTCCTTCCTACTATATCCAGCCTCTTCTTGACTATCACAGTGATGCGAAGGCCATTAGATCCAGGAAGTCCGTGCTGTTGTTGAGACTCTTAATCTTGCTGTTGAACTTCCACCTACCTTTTTATAACTTTCACTAATATTTCTTAATTTTGTTTTCTGGTATGATAGGAAAAACCCTGTATCATTCTTCTTGCACACTGGGAGATCTAAAAGACCTTTCTTCCCAGAAATGTTCCCCTTTAGTGATCCTTTTTATCAGGACAGTGATTTTCAGTACAATCCGATGCATTACCTTTACCTGAGGTGTTAAAAATTTGGATTTCTTTACCCACAACAGAATGTCAGGGAAGCTGGGCCCAGGAATGGATATTTTTAATTCTCCAAGTGATTTGAATGCACACTAACAGTAGAGAACCATTGGATTAAGACTTTGGACATATAGGAAGATTGTTTCAATCTGATTTGTTGTTGTTTTGACAGATCGATCCCACTTTAGAAACTTAGTGCAAGTGTATTTTGAGAAGCGGCCAGAAAGACACATTGAAGGATTATTCTTTTTTCCAACAACTATTGATGAGCTTCTGTTATGTCAGGCACTGTTCAGAGCACAGTGAGTAAAACTAGGAATTTCACTCTATGGTAATTTTAGACCTAGAAACTGATATTTTATTTTGAACCAAGCAATGATTCAACAGAACCCTGGAACAAAGAGTTCATGGGATCTAGTTTTAGAAAAGGGGGCAACACTGTCAAATTAGTGCCAGTGCTACCTTTTGGAGTTTGACCACGCGCGTTAGCATATAATAACCAGAAATGTCCTACATTAAAGACATTGGTTTAACTCTGTTTAAACCTAGAGTTTCCCTAATTTATTTGGTCATGAAAATTTTTTTCAAGGAGCTTCTCTTTGCAGTCTTGTTGTAGTAAGAAAACCATCAAATCAATGATTCCCCAAAGAGATATTATAATATTATGTATTGATTTCCAACTGTTAAGTGATGCTTCAGGGGGGAAAAAGGGTTTCATGACCATATAAGTGGTTTCTTGGCTATATATTCCCATGTAGTTGGGGAAACATTAAATATAAATATAATTAGGCAAATGTGTTTTGTGTAATACATTTCATACCTTTTAATATGCCAGTGTGCATTGTGAAGCTCCAAAAGGTGGAATTTTGATACAAATTTAACTACCTCCTCCCTTTTTAAGCCATACTTCCATCAACAATTTGTCCAGGGTTCTGTGGTCTAGTATAAAGGAACAACATCTAGGTCTAAGATTATTTGCACTTTACTGGTACCTGATAAATCAAATATCCATGTGTTCCAGTTGGGCAAATGCACCCTTTGCTTAAGAAACTCTTAACACCAAACACCATTCACAACATGAGGACCAAGTGAAAAGACACGCAAAAACTGTCACCCCTATTGCATTTGTGCCCAGATCTGTAATAAATCAGAACTTTACCTTTGATTCATGACCTCACTTGGGGAGAGGGGTAGACTGCTGTGCTGCTCCTCTTGGCATTTTCGGTCCAGTCTCTGATTCAGTCCAGCCTGAGCACGGCATCAGGAGCTCAGTGTGAAATGTGTGCTGTGATCAAGACTGCCACCGGATCCCTCCAGCCTCGACTCGGATGCACTGTCCAATTTTGTCACTTGGCTTTCCTTCCTTTCTCTTTCCTTTGTCCCCAACAATTAAACTGTAAGTGGCATTTCTCCTCCATGGCTGGCTGCCCTAATGTCCTCATTGTATCTTTCTTAGTGGTGGCCTTTGTAGCCTGACGGCAGGGACCCATTCTCCAGAGAGCCTGGGTCCCTGCGAGGAACCTTGGAAGCAGTTAGGTTTCAGTGGGTGGCAGGGCCTTTTGATCTCTCCTTTTCAGAAGTATTTTATGACTCAGAAGGCTCAGCCATTGAGTTGTCTTTTGCTGGTCACTGCCTGCCCAGTAGTCTTTAGAAAGCCGATTTCCATTCATAAAAGGGCTGAAGTTAAATGACCTTGGTCCAGACAGGCAGCTCTGCTGCTTTGTGAAGCCTTGTTAGTTAGCAGGGGTTTGCGGAATTACATAGACCCCTTTGGAACTTTCCAGTCACTTGAGAGGATCATGTGAAATTAAGGATTAGCCTGGGTTGTATTTACAAGTTTTTGGGTGCAGGCTGACCCAAATCAGAGAGATTTTCTTGGGTTTATTACTTGATTCATCAAGGGTAAAAAAAAAAAAAAAAAAAACAATTTTTTTTTTTTTTTTGCCTCTCTTTTGTGTGCCTTCTTTTGACATGGTTTGTGAAGACAGTTGTTTGCCCATAGCAACATTTTTAGCAAAATTCCACCCAATCTCTTTTTTAAAAAAATAGCCAAAGTTTTAGCCTGAGAGCTGGACCCCAAGGCTGAGTTGAGGGGTGCTCACATGGGAGGGAGGCAGCAGGACTGATCCTTTCCCCCCGGCTATCTTCCTGTTTATGAGGCCACCAAAGCTTCGGACTCCCCAAGCTGCCTTCACAGCTCCGAGAGCTCCATGCCTTGGTTTTCACATCTGTGAAGTGGCCGTGGTAACGCTGTCTGTCGCATAGGACTGTGACACTTCACGATGTGCACTGAGCCTGGGTCGCTCTTGATTGATCTTGACTTTGGACGAGGAGAGCGTCCGGGAAGCAAATGACAGTGGAGGCTCCCGTCCTGGATTCTCTCCCAGCCGGTTCAGACAGGAAGAGAGCACTTGGACGTTCGCCACCATCCCACTGAGAACGTTTGGGGATTTTGTTGGGGGGGGGGGCGGGGAAACTAACCCTTTTATTTAATCAACTCTAAAGAAATAAAATGGGAGAAAGATAAAGAATCAAAGAGGAAGGATCCACAAGTAGATAAAGATACAGCTGCACGCATGTGCGCTAGAGCAGGTCAGTGTAACGGCTTTGAGGGCCGACTCCCAGGTCCCAGCTCTGGCCTTTCTTAACTGCATGACCCATGTCCAGTCACTTACCCTCTCTGGGCTTGATTTCCTCATTGGTAAGATGAGGATCATAGTAGTACCCCTCCCATGGGGTTTATGGATGCTTAACTGAAAGAAAAATACTCCATGTACAATGCTTAAACTAGTACCTGGCACCTAGTAGTAATATTGGCCATGGTAATGGGAGAGTAATGTCCTGATTGCAAACCTTCTTCCATAAAGGAGTTTTCAAAACTGGCTAATGTCAGTCCTCCTTACCACCCACAGGCAGGGAAGTTTTAGCCCAGACAATAAGAATCATTTCTATTTATGAGCACTTACTGGGCTATTAAAATTGGAGCCATGGAGAGAAGAATCAGCTGAGACCCAGACCTTGGCCTTTATAATATTTTCCCTCCACTCAGCATATGGGTATTCAAGGTCTGCAGTAACATATTTTTTTCTTTTCTCTGTACACTTCAAAAAGAACTGGACACTTTGGAAAAAACAAAAAACAACATACAGTTGGCCCCCACCCCTGCAAATTCAGGAGGCCCTGGGTAGGGCCTGATGTCCATTTGAGTAAAGGAGAGAAAAGCCTCAAGTAGTCCCAGCAGCCACTGGGGACTGTGAATCAGTGTCCTACAGGCGTCTGCAAAGGACCATCTCATGGCAGTGGAGCACTACTGGAACCTCTTCTGGAAGATTGCTTTTCTTGGTGGAAGGCATCACACTGTGTAAGTGTGGCTACCGATGCTCTGACTAGCGTTAGCCAGTATATATGCTAAGGTGGGCAGGTTGGGTGGCCAGGGTAAATCGAAATGTAGAGATTATTCTTATTTATATATTATAGGACTTTTCATTTGCAAGTAGACCAGTTCCATCTGCAACTAGGCTCAGCATTTTTAAAAATGGGGCTTTTTTGGCTCTGAAGTAATCCTTCAAACTCATCCCTCCCTGGGCTAGGATGGCTGGTTGTTAGCAAGGTTGGATCCAAGGTACCCAATGATGTTATCACTGTTTGGGTGTTTTGTTTTGTTTTGGGGTCTCTCAGCAATTGGCCGTTGCTAGACTTCCTTTAGCATACAGGACATCCTGAGCTCCAGAGATCATTCAAACATTTCCTCAAGTGGCTGGTATCTCATGAGACTTATTCAGCAATAATGCCACAGCTGTCACCTATATCGTACCTGACAACAAGAATGTGGGACTTGGGGCTTTCTTTGATCTCTCACCTGTCTGTAAACCCCAGAGAGCCACACTCAATTCATCTGTGTATCTGACTAAGGCTACCTTATATACCTTATATTTTAATTTATGTGTGGCTGTGTGAATTAATACATAGAAGGATGTCTGGCCTGTTGCACAGCAAGCCAGGAGCTCCACAGTTATCTGTCAGCTTGAGCTCTTTTTGAAACCAGAGTTTCTTATTTCTGTTGTGTGTGTGCACCCATGCATTTGAAATGCACATAAATTGCATTAGTCAATACTTTTCCTGAAGCATTTTGGGGAAGGAGGAGTGCTTTAGAATAATATGTCCCTTGGAGTTCCTTCCTTATTGCTACATATGCACCTATCTTGTTCTTTTAACTGCTGCATTTTTAATCATTACCTTCTGGTTCACGTTTGTTTTTTGTTTTTTTGCTGTTGCTGAAAAGAGCATGCATGTATATGGGTTGAATGCAGTTCTGTATTTTATGGGGGGGAGGGAAGAGAGAGAGAAGAGAGTGAGAGGCCTCCTTTGTGAGAAGCTGAGGTGCCAAACACATGTGGGACATGAGCTGTGGCCAGAAATTTGCTTGCTGATACTGATGTTAGTCACCCAGTATGGCTGTAGCTATCATCTTGGTTGTATAACATGCAACGTTACTGAGAGCTCATTTCATCTTTGTTTTCCCTGAGCCTACGACGGAGTCAATTCGAAGAGTAGTTCTGTCCCACGGAGCATACGTGTCGGTAAAACTGCATGCTGTTCCACCATCGGAAATAAACAACTTAAGAGAAAAATCATACTGACGTCCAACTATTTACAGGCCCAGTGATAGCCATGCACATGAAATCTTTCATAACCCAAAATATTTGCCTGGGCTTCCCGCAGCTCTCAGCCCGCGAGCCCAGGAGTTCTTCCTCCGTTACATCGAGTTATTCCCGTCGCAGCCCGTTCCCACGGTTTTCTCTCCAGTTACAGGGCGGGCCGCGCTCAGATACCACCCGGCGAGTCTGGCGAGAGGGGTCTGTTTGGACGGCAGGCTCACCTCTCCTGAAGGGCTGCCTTTGATGTATCTAAGGATTTCATTTTCAGCTGAATTCTTTTCATTGCTTATTCATGCTTAGCTGGGGAATGTTTTATCTGCCCCTGTTCCTACTACACGTCAAGGGGGATGCCTTCTAATATAAATTATCTAGTGCACATCACTAATTTACTAGACGTCGGCTGTGTGCACAGCCCTTCTTGGAGAGGCAGCCCTTGAAAGGGTTTGAGATAAGCTAGTCAAGGGAGGTTATCTTTCCGACGATTTACTGAGCTCTCCTCCAGCCGAGGGCCGGCTGGTGTCTGTGGGTTCATTCTGTGACTTTACAGCTCCTCACCCCTCTTTTATATTTTACTTGGCCATTTCCAGGCGGCAGAGAGTTACCCAACAGGAATTTCTCTGTGAATAAATAACAAACTCAATTTTTTGTTCCACTGTAATAGTTGAGTTTAGGTCTATTTTATGCAGCACAGAGATGGGGGAAAGAAAATATTAGCGAAATGCATTCTCTCAATTTGTGAGTGTGTTTTCCTACTTCTTAGTTTTACCATCTCTGGCTTTTGCAGTCCTTGCTTTCCAGTAAAATGCATTGAAGTAAGATGAATTTCATTCTTTCAAAAGGATTCCTTTGGTATGTAAAGTAAATACTAATTTCTGTTTAACAGACATATTTAACACTGTCATTTATAGTGTCTAGATCAGTGATTTGTAACATACATGGCTTTAAAAAATAGAGGCCCAGATCCCACTCCTGACCAATGAAAGCAAGGGTCTAAGGGCAGGGCCCAGGCATCTGTGTTCTTTAAAGGGTCCCCAGTTGGTTCTAATGCAGAGAAAAGATTGAGAACCCCTGGGCTAGATAAATGTCAGGAACTTTAGAGACACTATCACTTTAGAAATGCAATAATTTCAGAAAGCAGGATGTTATAATGCATGGGATTTTAGAAGCCTCTCTCTCTCACTTACTAGTTACATGATCCTGATGAAATTACTCTTTTTGAGGCATTTTATTTTGAAATAATTTTAGAGTCACAAGAAGTTGTGAAGATAATACAGAGGGTTCCCATGTACCCTTCGCCCAGTGTTGGGACATTATCAAATTATCTGAGAATCTAGTTTCTTCTTCCATAAAGTGGAGATGGAAGGACAACTTCAGAGGGCTGCTGTGAGAATTCAGTGAGATGACGATACCGTATACACATTGTGGTAGGTAGAATTCTAAGTTGGCCCCAAGCTTCTGGGCCCCTGGTATACACTATGCTCTCTTAAGGATTCAGTCAATCACTAACTCAGGTCCTGCCGGGGAGGGCTTTTACAGGTAGAATCAAGGCTTCAAATCAGTTGACCTTAAGAAAGGGGGATTTTCCAGGTAGGTTTGACCTAATCATAGAGAGTCAGGAAGAGTCAGAGAGGTTCATAGCTGGAGGGATTTACATGTGAGAAAGTCTCTGTTTCTCAGAGCTTGAGGGGGCCACGTGGCAAGGCATGCAGGTGGCCTCTCGGAGCCGAGTGGCCTCTAGCCGACAGCCAGCAAGGAAACAGGGCCTTAGCCCGACAACTGAAAGGAACCGAATTCTGCCAACAGTCTGAATGAACTCGAGGGTGGATTCTTTCCCAGAGCTTCCAGAGAGGAATGCAGCCTGGCGGACATCCTGATTTTAGCCTTAGGAAACCCTGAGCAGAGAACCCAGTCACACTGTGCCCAGACTTCTGACTTGCAGAACTGTGAGCTCATAAATGAGTGTTGTTTTAAGCTGCTGTATACATGTGGTAATTTGTTACACAGCAATAAAAAAAAGCTAATATAGAAAATTTCTATAGTGCTTACTCTGTAGCAGGTATGAACACCTAATGACTCTCTTTTCTTTCTGGAATCGGTCATCTTAAATCATCCATCAGCTACTCATACTAAATAGCAGGTAACTTTAGGGCTTATATTACTCGCTGTCAGCAGCTAATTGACATTTCTTCTTTGTTTTCCCTTTATTCCTTCCTCTTTCCTACCCACCCATGCTTTCACCCTCCCATTCATTCACCCACACATCCACCCACCCACCTATTCACCTCCTCACCCATCCACCCATCCTTCTAACCCAAAACATTTATTCCCAGGTCACTATGCACCTTAGTACTATGATAGACTATGGGAATTCAAAATTGATAATGTGGTTCCTAAATTCTAGGATATTCCAGTGGGAGAGTGGGGAGTAATAGTGATCGGAATATAAACACATAAAGACAGTGTGACAAAATCAATATTATGGTTAAGGTATGTTTAAAGCACCATGAGAGCACAACTGAGGGAGTGATGAGACCAATTTTTAACATGATGGGCAGGCAATTTCAATGATTGCATCAGCCTGTGAAGATATGTAGATGCCTGGCGATCTTACGCACACATCTGTGTCGATTTCAGTGCTTATAGGTCAACTCAAAATACCCCCGATTCTGACCACTTCTTATCACCTCCACTGCGACCACTGTGACCTAAGCCACCGTCACCCTCTCACCTGATTCCTGCCGTAGCCTCCTGTCTGATGATTCTCTCTCACCTCCTGTGTCCCCATAATCTATCCTTCCCACAGTAAATTTCACTTTCTTCTCGACCATCTAATGGCTTTTCCATTATCCGTAGCCTGTAATCCAAGTTTCTTACCATGGACTGCAAGGCCCTGTGTGATCCAGCCCCTTTGGCCTAGTTTCTACCCTTTTTACCATCACACACTACACCCCGGCCCTTCTGACCTCCGCTGCCTTTCAGTGTCCCCAGGTGCCCCTCCTCTAGTGACTTTGCCCATTGAAGGCTCTTCCCCAAGATACTCAACCGGTTCCTTCCTTCACTTCCTGTGCTCTTCAGTTCTCTGTGCAAATGTCACCATTGCAAAAAGTTCCTCTCTGACACCTGTCACTCCCCATTCCCTTGCCCTGTTATATTTTTCTTCATACTATTTACTTGTTTATATTTTCTTGTACATGCCACTTTCCCCTCTTGAATATCTGCTCCAGGAGGGCCTTTTTTGGTTAACCCAGTTTAACTTTAGTTTCATTTTGAAATGAAAGTCCTCACTGTGAGAGAGATGAGCAAGTTAGGGACACTTTCTGCAAAGTGCTCATAGTCTCACAGAGGACACGGGCAAGCATAATGCGGTAAGGGCCCTTGGCACAGAGTGGCCGACAGGTAAACGCAGTGGCGGTTGGCCTGCACGCATCGCGAAGCAGCGTTTATTGGGTGCGGTGCCCCACTGTGAGGGCTCACTGAAGCTAGCCTTGTCAATATTTGTTCCTGCTCTGTCAGTCGTCTGTCTTGCTGTTACACACCTCACTATGTCTGCCAACAATAACTGCAGATGACTTTAAAGCGGCAAATACAAGCGAGCGCGTTTTATGCCTGTCAGTGCGCAGTTGGAGGGAGATGGAGACGCGGTGGTTGGCTTAGAGGATGACTTCACACGCTGTATCCACTTTTAATTGACTTCTTTGATTTGTTTGGACAGTGACATGTGGGGCAGTGTTGTAAACCAAGAATGCTTATTGATGGGTTACATTGCTCAACATTCATATGCAGTTCATTTGTGTCTTTGAAGATGTTTATTTTAATGGATCTAATTTTAGTGTGCAGTAGATTTTTATTTTTAAGTAATGACAACATTTAAAAAATGTACCCCTCCCCCATACAATCCTCTTTTCTTTTTATGATGCATGGAATTCCATCTCCTCTTTGCTCTGGCACAGTGCTGTCTGGTAGAATGTAATGCAAGCTAGCATATGTAATTTTAAATTTTCTAGTGGTCATTTTAAAAGGTGAGGAAAAAGACAGGTGAAATTCATGCTGGTATTACATAGCTGCACATGGATTTTAGACTGAGCGGTAGGTTGGCCCCTCTAACCCCTGCTTTGTTCAAGAGTCAACTGTATGTTTTATTTAATCCAATATATCGAAAATATTATTTCAAGATATAACCTATACAAAATTATTAACGAGCTACTTTTATCTTATGTAATCCAGTGTGAGTATTACAATTACAGTTATTGGCCAGTACAAGTCTAGTCATCTCCTATCCTGAAGTTCCCTAACATGTACAGTGAAAGCAAACAGGCAGAAAAGATTCATTTTTTAAAAAATATATATGTTTTTATTGATTTCAGAGAGAGGAAGGGAGCGGGAGAGAGAGAGAGAGAAACATGAATGATGAGAGAGAATCATTGATCGGCTGCCTCCTGCACGCCCCCGACTGGGGATCGAGCCCGCAACCCAGGCATGTGCCCCGACAGAGAATCAAGCCATGACCTCCTGGCTCATGGGTTGACAGTTAACCACTGAGCCACGCCAGCCAGGTGAAAAGATTCAACTTTTGATTGACTAGCTTGTTAAAACTGCTTGTTTTCCAAACAACTTTCACAGCATCTTCAGGTTTCTTTTTTAATACTCTCTGCTGTGGACAGTCTGATGTTTTTGTCTGGAGGCATCACATTTATACAGTTACATAGATAATTGTACAATTTTGATAATGCTAAATTGAATATTTCCCTTGCAAATAAATGAAAGAGCTGTCTTGAAAATTTTCAGAATATGCACATGGATTTTCTTCTAATTATATATTTGATCATATCTTGCCAGTTTAACTTTCACTTTTCTAAAAAAATGGAAACTTTAGTAAGCCTCATCTTTCTGGTTTGTTTTAATAGTTATGCTAATTGACAGATTGCAGAAGCAAAGCAAAATATAGTTTTTAAAATATCCAGGTTCAGGACATTAAAAGCTAAAGGTACAGTATTTCAAAATTCTCTCTCTAACTGAGGGATTCAGTGGCAAAAATAATTGCAATCAGTGAGCATTTAAAAATATATGGTATCTGATTTAGGATTACATTTAATGTATCAGAATATTTAGTTAACTCATTGTATTTCTGCCCCAATGGATATCCGAGCAAATTTCCCTGGCTGGTAGCAATGCTAACTGAGGCTGGCAGGAGAAGTCGGCGGATAGGAGGTTTTCTCTGTGCCAACCCTGAAGTGGTGTCTGCCCCAGCTGGAGAGTTCAAGCGCCTGGCTTTGATTCTAATGTTATAATCCTTTGCCGAGTCTGACTTTCTTAGGCCAGAAAAGAAAAGGGTTTTCTCAGAAAGATTTGAAGTGAGGAGCAGGTGGCCTTTATTCTACAGAAAGAAAGGAGACATTCTTGGTCCAGGGAAATGGCAGTGGCTGCTTTTCAGGTGCACCCCCTTTCTCTTTCTATTTGTGGTGGTGGGCTCAGTGTGGGTGGAGCTGTATTAGGTTTCTCCGGAGAAATGCATGTGTATTATATATTAACATGTAATTATTATATAATACATTATTCATATATAATACATCAATATAATATATAACATTACATATATAAATATAAGGAATTGACTCGTGTATTATGGAGGCTGAGAAGTCCCAAGATCTGCAGTTAGCAGTGGGAGACTCAGGAGAGCCCTTGGTGTAAGGTCCAGTCATAGTCTGAACGCAGTAGATGACCAAGGTCCCAGCTCAAAGACAGAGAGAGCAAATGCAACCTTACTCAACCTTTTTGTTCTCTTCAGGCCTTCAACATTTGGATGAGGCCCACTCTCACTGGGGAGGGCAATCTGCTTTACTCTGTCTACTGATTCAAATGTTCATCTCATCCAGAAACACTCTCACAGGACACACCCTGAATATTTAACCAGCTATCTGGGCACCCTTTGTGGCTGATTTAACAAAACAGCCATTGCAGGGTATTTTTACCATCCTTTGATAAAGTTAATGTGGTGTCTTTCCTTCTCATAACATACTCCAGTTGTGCTTTTATAGTTAGTAATGTGGTTATTTTAATAATGCCTGTCTCCCAAGCTAGACGGCAAGAGTCATTGTAGCTCAAGGACCTGTCACAGTGCCTGACACTTGTTTACTTAGTCTTCAAATATATATATTCAAATATAAATATATACACATATGTAATTCCATATGTGCATTAGTCAGTTATGATGACCATTAGTAACGGGAAATATTATAGGTAGCATTAAGTACACTAGACTAGACAACTCTGGATTATTGTCTAGAAAGAGCATTGAATGAAGTTTTTCAATGTGGGTATGTGTGTGTGTGTGTTCACTAAGCCATGTTATAAAGTGTGGGGAGGCATGTATGCTAATATTTTAGACATGGCCTTTAGCCAAAACTGTTTAAGAGACACTATTATAGAGCATCTGTGTTTAACAGCTATGCAGTGTGGTTTGTGTAATTGTCCCTCAAGAAAGGGGTATTGTATGGGCCACTCAGACCCGACCCAGACAAACACTGAGGGTTGTACTGTGGTAACATTAGCAGGAGCTATGGAGTCACTGAATAAATGTCTTCACTATCACTGGTAGGTCTTAAAGATTATGTATATCTCTGTACATTTGTGCCATTACTTTTTTCTTTACCCCCAAAACACCAGAAAGGTTTCCATTAAGTATTTGAACAGAAACGGAGCATTTCCCCTCCCATGTTAGCAAATGCTTGCCTTTGATAGCCCAGCTTTTAGCTGAGCTCAGATTCAAGACAAGGCTTGTTTGACGAAGCAGACCTGTCAGAGTGCTTCGCCGTAAATGCCATAAACCTGTTGATTTAAGGGTTTCAGTGTACACTGTAGGTCATCAAGCCCCAAACAGAGCACATGGTTTTTGATCTGAGGATTCAGTTCTCCATTGTAAATCTGTCAGCCTCGGCTGTTGAGTCAGCTACTGAGAGCAGAATGTCTGTGATACTATTTATCCTGTCATATCAGCTTAGGTGAACAGTTTTTTGTTGCTCTCCCTGTTAAATGCTACTTTTGACTCTAATGCAGTCTCTTATCTCTACTTTCTGCACCGTCTGTTTCGGTGGGACAAGGCTTCAGGCAATGTAGCTTTAGTCTAGCTCTTGACTAAAATGTGGCCACTCAGTTTACAAGGTGCTTCTGAAATCCTGCATACCACTTCGCTCCTTTAAAGACTGTTTCAATTTCTTGCTCTAAAAAGTTAATTGAAATAGCATAAATATTAAAAGATACACAAATAATTAGTATAAAGCTCAATTAATTTTTTAGAAAGTAGCCACACTCGTGTAACTGCCACTGGATCAGAATATAGAATGTCACCAGCCCCCCAGAAGCCCTTCTCTGCCTTCTCTCAGTTCCTGTGCCACCTCTACTCCTCAGACACAACCATTACAATGACTTCTATCACTGGTAGATGTGCCTAGTATGTTCTTTTTTATTGAAACTTCTTGGGGGTTTTAATGCTTCCTGGATGTGTGGCTTGAAGTCATTATTAGTTTTGGAAAATTCTTGGACATTATATTTTCCGATATTTTGTCTGCTTTGTGTTATTTCATCTCCTCTTC
Source organism: Miniopterus natalensis (assembly GCF_054644295.1). Taxonomy (NCBI): domain Eukaryota; kingdom Metazoa; phylum Chordata; class Mammalia; order Chiroptera; family Miniopteridae; genus Miniopterus; species Miniopterus natalensis. Next base: position 21,800,967 of record NC_142098.1, read on the forward strand.
TGAGACTTCAATTGCACATGTATCACACATATATCTTCAAATTACCCAGAGCATGTATATTATACATTTTCTACTGACCTGTTTTCCAAAACATTAATTCTCCCTTCAACAGAGTCTAAATTTTTGCGAAATCTTCTTGAGTTCTTCATTTCAATTATTATAACTTCCATTCTAAAACTTGACTTTTAAAATAAATTTTGGTTTTTGAGTGAAATTTTTCTCATCTCCTTATTTTCCTGAGCGTGTTAACCACAAGTACTTTAAAGTGGCTAGTAACATCAATATTAGCTTCACCTGAGGCTCTCTTCATAGTTTCTGGGGTTCACCCCCACTTTGGTCCTGTTTATTGTTATGCCTTGTGATTTTAATTACATGGTGAACTTTATGTATGAAAAATGATAGGGATTCCAGATGGGCTTTTAGCTTCTGAGGCAGGTAAGGGTAGAATCTATCAGGTAGATCGATTTAATCCAATCAGCTGTTTTGAGGATGAACTTCCGTTTTTGTAGAGTCTAGCCTACTTCCCATTTTCTGTTATGCCTAGGCTGCACTCCTTCAGGTGGGCTCAGCTGAAGACTGGAGGTGTTTACCAATTTTCTTCTTCCTCGGTAGTTACTGAACTCCATTTTCTTTTTGTCTCCCCATGAAACTGCCAATATCTTGGTTTAGCCCCCTCACATGTTGGGTTGGTTGTCACTTGCTGCTCAGCTTCTCTGAATTGGCACCATTTATTAAGTGGAAAATTCCTCCAAGAGATAAGTGTTTCAGACTATTGGGTTCATTTCTTTGTACTTCTCTTCTCTCTAGGATGTCGGCTCTTCTAAGTCCTGGATAGTTTGGTAGTCTGAAATACAAGTTTCTGTCTTCCTAGTTTCTTGACTCAGCAGAAAATTATGCTGAGGTTTCTGTCTCTGCATTTGCTTTAAATCAGTCTTTTTGGCTTCTTCAATGAATGCCTTGAGGGGAAAATGCTGTGGAACACGCAGATGACCTAATTGTGTTTCCCTTCCCTCTGAGATATTGACCCTTAGGGTCCTGAATGTTTTAATAGTTATTTAATGTCTTCAAATAGATGTGTTTGGGCTATGGGGGTGGAAATCTTATAAAGCTTATGTAGTTGTTATCAAGGATAATCTATAAGATAGTCTCAACTTATATGTCTTTATTAAGGACATATAGAAAAGAAAGAAAAGTAAAATTTGAGAATGATGGGAACGGCCAACATAAACTTCCATTGCACACCTGTTTTGTGGTTGGCACTGTGAGGAACTGAGAGACCAGCTACAAAGGTATTGACAAAGAGGAGTCATCATTTTGCATGTAATGCCACTTTATTTATTATAAGCCCTACTACTAACACTGTGAGCTCTTCCTAAGCAGGGTCATGTTTCTCTTTGTCCTATTTCTTTCCTTTCTTTTTTAATTTATCTTTATTGCTGAAAGTATTACCACAGACCATAGTGCACTTTATTTTTTATGAAGAGTTGTACTTAAGAAGGTAATGGAATAATTCATTCCCTTATTAGGATTCCTTCCACATATAGTAAGTTTAAATATTTTTTTTTGTCCAGGGCCTAATATTTTGAGCACTATGCTGTACTACCTTTCAATTGATAATAACAGTGTTTTCTTATTTTTTCAAATATGTTCTGAGTGCTTCACTTTGTAATTCAGCTATGTCTTATAATAATCACACAATAGAGGTTCATTATTATCACCATTTTACAGAAGAAGAAACTAAGTACTAGAGAGGCGTTATGAACTGAATGAACTGGACATTGCAAGATGTTCTCTCATGTGGGTTGGAAAGGTGCTCAAGATATTGAAAAGAATTCCATTGTTTCAGTTTTTCATCCATGGCTTAACTTTGGGATACATTTGACCAAGAGCTGCTTATCTGGACCTGAATGGGTTCACTTAGCTGTCAACATACCACTGAGGCATCCAGATTTTCTCTCCCTGTACCTGCACAAGGGTGGCCAAATGTTGCTTCAAGACAAAGTCTTAAATTGAGTCTCTCCTTTGCATTCCCCTTGCCTGCATATCAATGTCCCTTCTAGTCAGAGCTGACCTGCCCAAGATCACTTGGAATTTTTTTCCTCACCAGTGGCTAAGGTGGTTAACAGCAGCACTAAACACATTTTTCTGGAGGCTCCAGCCTTGTTCTTAAGATTTTGTTCAAACATCCTTTCACCAGGGAAATCTTCCCCCGATGCTCCCACGCTGAGTTAAGGACTCATGCCTTGTGCCCTCGGGGCTTACCTTTGCGTTGCAGTGACCCATTTACTTAGCTGTCATCCCCACGAGATAGGTAACTCCTTGAGGAAAGAGACCAGATTATAATCTTCGCCAGTCTCAGAAGCTGGCATCGAATCAGTCACACTAGATGCAAAGGATCACCGGGTGGCCTGGGTCAGAAACACAATACAAATCTACATGGACAAAATGACCTGGACTGGGCTTTGAGAATTTATAGCCTTTCATTATACAAACAGAACAAGCAAACAGAGAACTAGAGCATTATTAACTACCCCGTCTGCCATGTGTTTGAGAGTTGCCATGTTCGCTGTTGTTTCCCATGTTGATTTAAAAAAAACAGAAACCACTAGCCATGGTGTTTACAGTCAGTTTTCAATGATTTTATTTCTTTTTAAAGATTTTTAAAATTTGATTTTTAGAAAGAGAGGGAGGGAGCAGGAGGAAGAATCGAGAGAAAAGTCGATGTGATCAGCTGCCTCCTGCATGCCCCCTACCAAGGATCGAGCCTGCAACCAAGAGGCATGTGCCCGGACCGGGAATTGAACCAGCGACCTTTCGGTGCACAGGACTGTGCTTACCAACTGAGCCAAACCAGCCAGGGCAATGATTTTATTTCTTATTTTTTTGTTATATTACTCTCATTGGTTTGGTTATCAACTTGTAAAGAAGCTTTGGATCCATGTGGTAATATAGTAGAGTGGAATTGAGGTTCACACTCAAAATCCATTTTCTCTCAAGCCTATTATTTTGTAACCCTGAGAGGTTATCCTCAAAATCTACTTTCTTACCTCTCTGAGAAACACCCTCTTCTCTGGTCACAGGTGTCCATTGCCTCGTGGAGTTTTATGATGTTACACCAGGAATGCAGAACTCAGTTCAAGCTCTCGATTCGTTCGTTCATAGCTTTTTCTTTTCTGCTTCCTCCTCTGCAAGCAGACAGAGGATTCTTAAAGGCCAAGGCTTTTGATTTATAAAAATCAGCATCTGAAAACTTTTCAGAGGTCATGCCCTGAAGAAAGCTTGCCCCGTGTAACTCCAGTTGTCCTCAGGTCTCTGTTCCACCCTTAGGAAAACCCTCCCCCCAAAGTGGATCTATTCAAGTCCTTTTGGTTCACATGGTTCACAGCACCATGTCCCTTCTTTTCAGAGTGCACGTCTCTATTTGTAGTTGTACACTTAATTGTGTGGTTCTTTTGGGTATTGTTTATCTCTCCCACTAGACCATAAGATCTGTGAGGAAGGACTCTGTCTGATTTCGCTCACAATATCTGACATATACAAGTACTCCACATATAAATATTTTGGATGACATGAATGACTCTGTCTCCCCTAATAGTTAAGCTGGCTGAGACGGGAAGATCATTTAGATGGATGTTCAAAGGACCTAACTCAGCAACAGGCTGTATTCCAGGCAGAGGGACTTGGATGTTCAGAAGCAAGGAGACTGTTGACTTTTAACCATATGGGTCCCAGAGACCTCCCACTGCTCTTTCCCAGCCTCATATGTCATACTTTAGTGGGATGAAAGCACAGGCTCTAAACATAGACAATCCTAAGTTCAAACCCTGTCTCCGACACTTAATAGCATGTAACATTGCTAAAATTGCTTAAACCTTCATTTCTTTACACCGTCTTCCAAATATGGATAAAATATTCCCCACATTCAAAAATCATTATGTGGATTAAATGAGGTGACTCAAAGAAAGCATTCTCAATGTATTCATGCATTATTATTTCCAGTAATATCAAATCTTAGCCCCGGGATAAAGTCTCTCTTCACTTATATCATTCCACCTCTTAACAGATACCAACATCCTCTTATGATAAATTCCTGTATTTTCCTCTTATCTATATGATATTGGGCAACCTACTTAACCTCTTTGTCCATCAGTTGTCTTAACTATAAAGTTGACATTGTTAATATGGGCCTCATAGTTACAATGAGCATGAAATTGGGTTAATGCATGCAGAGAGGTTTAAACAGTACTTGGCACATCATAAGAAGTTAACATATTAGCTTTCTTTGTTATGATTTATAGTGATGATTATAAAAGTAGTAATTATTAATGCTGTACCACCATGTGATTGCCCAGTAATTGCTTCATGTGTATTTGATAAAGACTGTATTTTTATGACATTGTGGGGCATTTCCCACAGGGAAGCCAGATGCAGAGGTAAAGAATTCAGGGCATTCAACCATGGCCAGAGTTCTTGGTCTTGAGCCAGGCATCTCCTAAGTTAGGATACTTTTGTAAAAATAAGAACTGGAAAGGAAAAGCTTTGTGTTGTGTGTTTTTTTTGGGGGGGGGGGGGCAACAAATGCTAATCCAGTCTTCTTTGTTTTGTAAAAATGTATTTTCCACTGTTAGTTTTTAGATTAATTATCCATGTTGATCAAATGCAAGTTCATATATCCAAAGGAAGAGAAGGCATATAAACATTCTCCAACTTAAGGTTGATTTTTAAAGTTGTTTATATTCTATTTAAATCTGGAGCTTAAAAATTGACTCTCTGAGTTTAAGGTCCCATTAGTAATCTCAGCCAGCACTCAGAAGTGGACTCCTTCTCACTTCTCATGCACGAATCTCCCGGGCCACACTCTGGGATTTTCAGGAGCCTGGAAGAGCCCCCTCTGTGTTAGAATCTCTGCTTAGAAGGATGTCCCGGGACTGTCAGCATAATGAACACTGCTGGCCCCTGGGGTTGCCTCCATGGAGAGGACAACAGTGATGAGACGTAGGGGACTGGGCACCTCTCAACAGAATGGCCCACTCTTTGGTGGTTCATATTTTGTGCTGAAACTTAGGAACTTTAATATATCATTATATAACTAAAGTTCTTCTATAGCTATGCTTTCTCCACTGTTCTAGAAGGAGACGGAGCTTGCGAATTCTAGTGTCTGAGGAGGACAGGATAACAGTGATTAAGGCTCTGTCTGGAGCCAGACCAGGTTCGAATCCTGCTTCCGCCATTTAGTGGAAAGTTCCTTAAGTGCTCTGTACCTCAGTTTCCATGTATCTAAAGCAGGGTCAGTAATATGACTTACGCCCAAGGACTGATGAATTAATTTAAATAAAGCTCCGGAAATGGCACCTGGTATGCGGTAAACGTGTTTGCTGTGACTTCTTGGACTATGTGCCTTAACTCTGTCTTCATTTGGTTTCTCCCAAAGTAAAACCTGAGGCGAGGATTTGGGTGCTTTCTATTTTGGGTAGTTTATTTGGGAGATGATCCCAGAAGTGGGAAGGCAGGGAGAAGGTGATAAGCAAAGAAAAACAACAGTATTGGGGTGCTTTCTAGAGGATTCTTCTGGGGGCCCAGTGAGCTGTATTCTGCCAGGATATCTTGAGAAGCGCACATGTGCCCCCTGATCTCTCCCTGAGGGTGACTTTCCCTGAGTCCCATCCTTCACTGGTGGAGGGTTGTCCCAGGGCCCTTCACGCACTCCATGCTCAGTGCGGGGCCGGAGCTGAGTGCGTGGTGACAGAAGGCCATGAGGCAGCATGCAGCGTGCGAGCGCTGGCGCCGGCTTGGGAGGGCCATGGCCCGCTGCACGTAGCCGGAGCTCACTCTCAACTGGCCACGGTGGTTGGGGCTAAAGCCACAGGGGGCTGCGGGGGCTGCGATGCAAGCACCGCAGAGGGCTGCTGTGAGGTCCTGGATCGGGGGGGGGGGGCTTTCCACTGTGCAGGGTCAAAGGGTCCGCTTTCCACTTTATTAGCTTATTCGAGAGACCTGGCTGCAAACACTGGGTCACTCTAACCAGTGCCGCCCTGTGCTTCTTGGTACCAGAAAGTCTTTGTAGTTATTATAAAGAGACAGGTGCCTGGGCAGGTGTTCACATAAGCCACCATCTTCTTAAAGACAGACCCATGGAAGATGCTAGGCCGTAGGTAGCCAAGCTATCTGTACATCTCCAGAACAGTCACTCTATGGCCTTTCCTCATCAAACCTAAACTTCTAGATCCCATATATTTTAAATCCTTCCTGTATTTGTTCAGTTTTTGAATTTTTTACTTCTTAGCCCATTTCTATCTGTTTTCTACCTAGAACAACAGTTCTCAACCATAGGTGATGGGACATTGGGCAGTGTTGAGAGACATTTTTGGTTGTCACATCTAGGAGTGGGGAAGCAGCTGCTGGCATCTCGTGGGTCGAGGCCAGGGATGCTACTAAATATCCACTAACACACAGGACAGCCCAACACCACAAAGTCTTACCTGGGCCAAGGTATCAATAGTGCAGGCCCTAAGAAGCCAAGGTCTAGATCCATGCCTTAGAACTGCTGTGACCAAAATTACCATGCCCTCCTTTCGACCGAAGCTGGCACGTTGCTGATAGCCCTTAGGCAACCTGGCCTGTTAGAAGCATTTGACAGTTTTGATCATGGCCTTCTGGAAACCCTGCATTTCCTTGGAATGTGTGATTGTTACACCCCTGGTTTTCTGCTGTCCTTTTGACTGCTGCTTCCTGGTATCCTACGCTAACCATTCTTTTTATCAGGTGTCCCAAGTTCAAGTCCTGCAGCCAGGCAGGATACATGAGGAAATAAAGCAATCCTGATGCACGTGGGGTGAGGGAGGGGCACAGAGGGGTCGGTGTCATGCAGGGGCAGGGTCCTCCTCAAACCAGGGAAGCTGCTTGTCACCTCCGATTTCTCAGGAATGAGACACAGTGTCAACAGCGTCTCTGAGTTTCCCAGACAAGCCATATACCTGGACAGCCTGTGAAGTTTAATGTGAGCGACTGATTCAACATTTTCGTAAGAAGCTCTAGGTGGACAAAACAAGCACATCTCTGTGTTAGCAGTGTGTAGCCATGTCTGCCTTAACTATCAGAATTTCCTGGGCATCTTTTTTAATGAACCCAGTTTTCTTCTCCTGCTCTGTATAGTGGCAGGTTTACTCAGTTCCTTGGAATAAATATCAATATGCTAATGACTAAATTCTACAAGGTCTACGTATCTAGTCAAGAGGGTCTATTAAGCTTGTTAACAGAAGGGCACTCATTGGAATGGAGTTAATTATGCATTTTTTAATGTAATATCTGCTGGATGATGGTGGCGATGAAACCGATCACAGAGGGGAAAAGTTAACTTGATGTTGCCACAGCCATTGGGAAGTCTGACATCCTCTTACCTTTGTACCTAGGTAAATTTGGAAAAATGCGTGTCCTGCCCCTTTTTTCTATATATTTCACTTACATAGGAATCAATAAATCAGAAAAGAGTTCCTCTTTTCTATATGGTTGACTTTTCTTCAATCCCACATCTAAACAGATTCTAAAACTATTTTTTATTCTTTGTTCTACTTGTGGTAACAGTAGTATTAGATTTGGGATAATATGAGTGTATTGAAAAGCAATGCAGATTGGCACATGTTTAATGGACAAAACTGGGATATTGTTTAATGCAAACTCTCTGAAAACAATAATGTTTTTGGAATTCACCTGGTCTGTGACTTTGGTTTACAAAATAAACCAATCCCTGTTTCTCATATGCTTTCTTGGAATCTAGATTTCCTCTGTATGCTGGTATTTAGATCTTACTCTTTGCAGGTTTTCTCTTGACCAGTCATCCTACCTTCAACATTTGTTTTTCCATTAAGGTTTTTACCTTTGAATATTTCCTGCGGTTTTGGTCTAAAATGATTTTTCAACCTTGTGGTTCTGATAACAACTTCCTTCAAAAATTATACTAATCATGTGAAACTGGTACATAACCCATATGGTATCTGGAAATAGTTATTTTTAAATGACTTTATGCTGAAATGTAGTCATATTTTTGTAAAAAGGCTGTGATCTGTTTTTAATTTGCAGCAGTTTGAAGCAATATTGATATTTTTTTTTCTGCTGATATTTCAAATTTCCCTTTATGGCAAACACAGTAAGTCGATTAACCTCTTGACTTCCCTTGCAGTCAAGTGGCAATAGCTTTATTTACCCTATTGGAATGTCTAGAGATCAAAAATCCTTTGACCCAATGGAAGACTCGGGCGGAGTGTGGTGGGGAGCTATGTACAGAAGGCTGTGGTCTAGAGCTCCAGCTTGGTAGCCAAATGGTTAGTGAACACCCTGGCTTTCCCGGTTTCCCACACCAGCTGGGTGGCCCTGGGCAAGTTGCTTCACTTCTGCTGAGTCTCGGTTTCCTCATCTACAAAATATTAATAGCATTTTTCCTACTCTAGAGTAGGAAAACCGTTATGAGAACGAAATGAGATGAAGCAGCTTGGCACCCTGCCCTGCTCATAGTGGGAAATGCTTCGTAAGCGATGGAAAGCACTCCTCCTGACGCTGGTACTTGAGTCACTAGGGCAGCAGTAATAGTAGCCGCCGTCAGTCACATTTCTCTAGAGTGGATCTAAAGTAGCCTAAAGGCTGGTTTCAATTCGGGTTTCTCCAGAGTCCTGTTTGAGATTGTCCATTCCACCCTTTTATTGATTTTTTTAAAACTCCCACTGGATATCAGAGCCTTTGGTAGGTGCTAGAGACGGAGTGATTGCCTTTTTAAAAGGAATGCGCCTGCCCTTGTGGAGTGTGTAGCTTAGCACCTTGTGGGGGCAGATGTGTCCTTCAACGAACCGTAGAAACAGGCAACGAGAACTTTGGTGAGGCTGCAGCGGTGGGCAGGGCCCGGGCCCCGGGGACCTCGGTGGGCTTTCAGAGCGCTGTGGCCTCCTGTCTACCAAGCACTCTCCCGACCCACCTCACCCACCTTCTAAGCCCATCTCTAAGCACACGCACTAACTGATAATCGAGTCGGAAAGAAGATGTGGGTATGGTTTCTAGTTTCTCCAGAGGTAGATTGCACCAGCCGGCCTGAGGTCTCCTTTGGTACTTACTGTAGCTTACTCTCTCTCTCCTCACACCTACTGGGACCAGTAGTGAGACTGGTGGGCAGCTGGGCTGAGAAGGAAAGATTATCCATCGGTAGTTAAGCTTTTCTTTCTTGTGATGAGGACTTTTAAGATTTACTCTTACCGGCTTTCAAATATGCAATATAGTCACCATGCTGTACATTATACCCCCATGGATTATTTCTTTTATAACTGGAAGTTTATACCTTTTGACTCCTGTCACCCTTTCATCTGTCCCCCACCCCCTTACCCCCTACCCCCTTACCCCTTACCCACTACCCCACCACCCCACCCCAGCCTCTGGTAACCACCAATCTGTTCTCTGTATCTATGAGTTGGCTTTTGGGGTTTTTTTTCTTCTTAGATACCACTTATAAATGAAATTATACGATATTTGTCTTTGTCTGGCTCATTTCACTTAGTATAAGGCCCTCATGGTCCATCCATGACTTTGCAAATGGCGAGATTTCCTTCTTTTTATGGCCGAATACTATTCCATTGTGTAAATGTACCACATTCTTCTTTATTCATCCACCGAGGGACACGGAGGCTGCTTCCATATCTCTGCTAATGTAAATAATGCTGTGGCCAATGTGGGAGACCATGCATCTTTTCAAATTAGTGTTTTCGTTTTCTTAGAATAAATACCCAGAAGTGAATGTTTATGCTGGATTACATGGTAGTTCGATTGTAATTTTTTTGAGGAACTTTCCTACTATCTTCCATAGTGGCTGCACCAGTTTACATTCCCACCAGTTCTGCGCGAGGGTTCCCTTTTCTTCACGGCCTTGCCAACGTTTGTTATTTCTTGTCTTTTGTAGGAAGGGGAAGTTTTTTTATTCTTATTCATGAGGTAAATCAAATTCACTTTATCTTAATCTCTGGTGGATCTTTTTTCCTTTCTGTTTATTAGGATATTATAAAATACCGTTCAGTTCCCTTTGACTCAAATTTCTAATGCCTACATCACATTTGCTTTCTTCCAAACTTTTCCTCTCAAAATAACACTAATTAACGTTTGTCTGTGTACCAGGTATTGGATAAATACCTAATTCTCACGTCAGCCCCCCCAAAGAAAGCTTTTGTTTTCTAATTTTTTTAAATGAGACTACTGAATTTCAGAGAGGTTAAACAACCCGAGAAAGGCCACCTGTGACCAGGATTTGAAACTAGGCTAACTAAGCCCTTGCCTGTCCTGCGACCATGGGCTGTCCCCACATACAAAGCAATGCATAGTTTGTAAACAGACACTTAAGCGCAGGAACCTATTTGTGAAGTTAGGTTCAAAAATCTCTTGGAAGTGAGACCAGTATCCTCCCCACCCCCTACTCCACCCAAGTGGCTTCGAGGGTTGTATATTAATGGACAGTGATATCAAGTTTAATGGATTCTAGGGGATAAATCTTTACAACAAAGTTGATGGTCTTGAAAAAAACAAACAAAATTATCATTAATCATGTGAAGCCCTGTTAACGTGAATCAAATATCTCAGCAGCAGTAATCCCATTGGGCTACATGCAGGGTTCATAGCCAGGACATTTGTCAGTGTCAGAAGTTATTGGAAGAAAGAATGGACCTGGAGTGAGAGTCACATTAGAGGCCACTGGACCATAACGGGCCCGGCCCATTGGAGGTGTTTTTTCAGGCTGGTTTTTATGGCAGCTTGGGGTTTAGAAGACTGTCCATTGGGCTATGCATGATGTCAGTGAAAACTGCTGAGCCCATGCTGGCTCAAACCTGCCTGGCTCCCTGTTTGGGGTGAACTGCACACCCCCAGGGAGCCTTTCATGTTGAGACCCCTGCATTAAGCCCACGGTGCAGTAGAGGCTGTGCTGAACTGGTGACTAACTTGGGAGGGCTGCGCATTGGGTTGTAGGCAGACCTTAGCCACTCTATGACCTCATACAAGCTACACCAGCCTCTGGACAGCTATTTTCACCTCAAGGGTGACCAGATGGCCATTGGGAGCCCTTTTAGTTTTATATATTTTTAAATTACAATTGACATATAATATTATATTAGTTCACGTGTACAACATAGTAATTACACATTCAGACACCTCACAAAGTGATCATCCCCATAGGTCTAGTGCCCATCTGTCACCATATATAGATATTACAATATTACTAACTATATTCTCTATACTATACTTTACATCCCTGAGACTGTTTTTATAACTGGCAATTTATACTCCTTAATTCATTCACCTTTCTCATCTATCCCTTGAACCACTTCACATCTGGAAACCATTAATTAGTTCTCTGTATCTATGCGTTTGTTCCTGTTTTGTTTGTTCATTTATTTCCGTTTTTAGATTCCACATATAAGTGAGATCACATATGGTATTTCTCTTTCTCTGTATGATTTATTAAGCTTACCATAATACCCTCTAGGTCCATACATGTTGTCACAAATGACAAGATTTCATTCTTTGTTATGGCTGAGTAATATTCCATTGTATAAATGTACCATAGCATTATCCAGTTGTCTATCAATGGACGTTTAGGTTGCTTCCATATCTTGGCTGTTGTAAATAATGCTGGTAATGAACATAGGGATGCATATATGTTTTCAATTTAATGTTTTGGATTTCTTTCGATAAATACCCAGAAGTGGAGTTGCTGGGTCATATGGTAGTAGTATTATTAATTTTTTGAGGACCCTCCCTACTGGCTGCACCATTTACTGTCCTACTAATAGTATGTAAGGGTTATTTTTCTCCAAATCCTCACCAGCACTCATGGTTGATTTATTGATGATAGCCATTCTGACAGGTTTGAGGTGGCTTTATATTGTGGTCTTAATTTGCATTTCCCTAATGATTGGTGATGTTTGACATCTTTTCATGCGTATATATTGGCCATCTGTATGTATTCTTTGGAGAAATGTCTGTTCAGGTCCTCGGCCCATTTTTCAATCTGATTGTTTGTTTTGTTGGTGTTAAGTTGTATGAATTCTTTTGTAATTAGGATACTGACCCCTTACTGGATGTATCATTGGTGAATAACTTCTCCCATTCATTATGCTGTATTTTCATTTTATTGATGGCTTCCTTCAGAATGAAAGAACTTTTTAGTTTGGTGTAGACCCATTTATTTATTTATTTACTCATTTATTTCTTTTGTTTCCCTTGCCCAAGGAGACATATCCAAAAAAATATTGCTACAAGCAATGTCCAAGAGTTTACTGCCTATGTTTTCTTCTATGAGTTTTATGGTTTGGCATCTTACTTTTAAGTCTTTAATCCATTTTTAGTTTCTTTATATAAAGTATAAGAAAGTGATCCAGTTTCATTTGTTTATGTACCTGTTCAGTTCTCCCAACATCTTTTCTTGAAGAGACTGCCTTTACCTCATTGTATATTCCTGCCTCCTTTGTCATAGATTGACCATTAGGTGTGGGTTTTTCTCCAGACTCTATTTGGCTGCAGTGATCTATGTGTCTGTTTGTATGCCAAAACCATGCTATTTTGATTTCAATAGCCTTGTAGTATAGTTTGATATCAGGCAGTGTGATAACTCCAACTTTGTTCTTTCTCAATATTGCTTTGGCTATTCTGGGTATTTTGTGGTTATGTATAAACTTCAGAATTCTTTGTTCTACTTCTATGAAAAATGCCATTGGTATTTAATAGGGATTACACTGAATCTGTAGATTTCTTTGAGTAGTATGGACATTTTAACAATGCTAATTTTTTCTATCATGAGCATGGCTTATTGTTCCATTTATTTGTATCTTTTTCAGTTATTTTCTTCAGTGTCTTATAATTTTCTGTGTATAGGTCTTTTACCTCCTTGGTTAAATTTATTACTAGGGATTTTATTGTTTTCGGTGTAATTGTGAATGGGATTGTTTTCTTAATTTTTTCTTTCTGAGAGTTTGTTATTGGTGTATAAAAATGCAACTTAATTCTGAATATTTAGTTTGTATACTACTTTGCTGAATTCATTTATTAGCTCTTATAGTTTTTTTGTGTGTGAAATCTTTAGAGTATCATGTCATCTACAAATAATAGCAGTTTTACTTCCTCTTTTGCAATTTGGATACCTCTCATTTTTTTTCTTGTCTGATTGCTGTGGCTAGGACTTCCAATACTATGTTGAATAAAAGTTGTGAAAGTAGACATCCTTGTATTGTTAATGATCTCAAAAAGCTTTTAGCTTTCACCGAGTATGATGTTACTTATGGGTTTATGATATACGGCCTTTATTATGTTGAGGTATGTTCCCTCTATTGCCTCTGATGAGAGTTTTTATCGTAAATAACTGTTGGATTTTGTGGAATGCTTTTTCTGTAAGTACTGATAGGATCATGTGATTTTTATCCTTTATTTTGTTATGTGGTGTATCGTGTTAATTGATTTGTGGATGTCAAACCAACCTTGTGTCCTAGGAATAAATCCCATTTGATCATGGGGTATGGCCTTTTTTAGTGTATTGCTGAATTTGGTTTGCTAATGGTTTGTTGAGGATTTTTGTGTCTATGTTCATCAGGTATATTGGCCTATAATTTTCTTTTTTTGTAGTAATCCCGGCCATGTAAAAACAGTTTGGGAGCTTTCTTCCTCCTCAATTATTTGGAATAGTTTAAGGAGAATAGGAATTAATTCTTCTTTGAATGTTTGGTAAACTTTACCTGTGAAGTCATCTCATCCAGAACTTTTGTTTGTTGGGAGTTTTTTTGATTACTGATTGGATTTAGTTTGCAGTTATCAAGCTGTTTAGATTTTTCTCTTCCTGATTCAGTTTTTGTTTCTAGGAAGTTATCCATTTTTCTAGGTTGTCCAATCTGTTAGCATATAATTGTTTGTCATATTTTCTTAGAATCCTTTTTATTCAGCTGTCACTACTTCCCTTTCATTTCTGATTTTATTTGGAAACTTTTTTTTTTTTTGAGGGATCTGAATAAAGATTATCCCTGTCTTTAGAAGTAGTTTGACATCTTTTAGTTTAAAAAGGAAAACAAAATATAAATGTATGGGGTAATGGACAATTTATTAAAGTTGATGGGAGGATGGTGGCGTGGTTCAGCCAGTGCAACTTTCTGTTCTGTCTGGTGTGGTAGCCGCTAGCAGCATGTGACTAATGAGCACTTGGAATGTGGCTAGTGTAGCTAAGGAACTGCACTTTTTATTTTATTTTAACTTGATTTAATTTAAGCATAAATAGCCACATGTAGCTGCTAGCTACTGTATCAGACAGTAAAATTCTGGCTATTTGGACATCAGCTGAATGTAAGTTTTATGAAAGATGCTTTAATTTGGAATTACATGCGGGTACACATTATCTTACTAGTATTTAGGGCTTTTAAAAACCTGCCCCTTTCCACTCTCCGAAGAAGCATGTGCGTGCCAGTGCACATAACCATCCTGTGCTCAGCAAATCAAGTAGCTGCAGGCAACTGCGCGGCTCCTTCTCTTTCACCTTTGCTCCCTCACCTGGATACCTACCCCCGCCCCTTCGCCCGGCTGACACCAGCCTCATCAAAGACTGAGTTTAGATATTCCCTCTTCTAAGGAGCCTTTCTAAGAATTTGTTAGGTGCCCCTTCATGATCTCCCAAGCTCCTTGGGAGGCTGCCTTGTGATGTCTGCTTGGTCTCCCTGGTCAGAATCTCGGCACCCTGAGGTGCAGGGGCCAGAACTGTTTCATTCCCCATCCCCAGGGCTCAGGTCTGCGCCTAGTCCATTATAAAGGCTCAATATTTATTGAATGAGTTAATCTAACAGTCACATGCTATCATGTGGGGAGTTTTCCAGAACCCCCACCCCAAAGTAACAAATTAAAACCAAGCTTTTTATATATAGGTTGTCATTTTGTGTACTTTTTGTGGAACTAGATGATGCAAAGTTTGGGATATTCTTGTTTTTATTTGTATTGACTCACATCCCTGGATCTGCACCTAATGACTTCTTTACTTAGCCGACTGCCACCAACATCATTAGTAGCTGCTATCTTGTCACAAAAGCATCATCAGACACTACTCCTGGTTCCGAGAACTTAGGGACACACAAAAAGGGACAAGGTTCCTCCTCTCTGCTACCCCACTTGCTACTAGGAAAAAATAATCAGTCAGCCGAGAAACATAATACTTTCAGGTGGTGAAACAGCAAATGAAACAGACCGTTCAGACACTCACTGTATGTCAGAGACCGTTCTAAGTGGTTTACATGTATTAATGTCTTTCATTTATCCTCAGGAAACAAGCACAAGGGGTCAAGTAACTCAATCAAGGTCACAAGGAGTGGAGCCAGAACTTGAACCCCGATATTTGGTTCCAGTCTGTGGCATGACAACAATGTTGCCCACAGTCGTGGTGTCAGGAGGGGTGTTTTTAATTAGATGCTCGGGGAAGACTTTTCTGAGAAGGTGAATTCAGCCTTACAGAGAGCTTGGGCTTTACAGCATTCCTACTAGAGAAAGTCCCAAACAGGTTTGGCAAGTTTAAAGAACAGCAGCCAGGCCCGCATGCTTAGGACGTATTAAAGGGGGGCTGGGGCTGGGTGCAGTGGTGAGAGATGGACTCAGGGCCATAGAGCAGGCACTGTCTTCCCTACTGGAGCTGTGTAGGTGGGTCCACAGCACCCAAATGAGGGCCGCAGTCATCAGGTAAATAACGCAACTATTGCGTAGCAAAGGTACAGTTCTGCTCACAGTCTCGGTTGTTGACGGATAAGTGTAAGATATTAGCTGTAATCTCAGCACACGTGTTATCTTAGCTATGGTTGTAGAAACAAACAAAACTCTTCTTGGCAGAAGCTAAAGAACTCAGCATCCTGCTGCTGATTTTCTTACTGTGATCACGGTAAACCACTGATACGCAGCCTATAATCTCTGATTAAAAGGGAGACATGACAGCAAAAGCAGTTCGCTTTAAAATGCTTTACACTCCGAGAGAAGAACGGGCTGGGAGTAAACTGGAGCCGGTGTGTGAAGCACAAGCGCCGAGCTGTGAGAGCCGCCTTCGCGTGCACGCGCGCCCGGTGCACTTTGAGATCGCGGCCAAGCACCTCGTCGCCTGTTTTCCTCGGTCACCAGGAAGCCTGCACATACTTGGCTGGAAGCACAACTCACCCGAGGACAAGAGTGGCCAGAGCCGTCTGACATTCTGAGTAACTTTGTAAACTGATCTGTGACCCATGACAGACTAATATGTGACTATTGACATGGGATGGAAGTGACCCAACGTTTGGCGAGGGAGCCCCTTCTCGCCTTCCTGCCACACGGTGCTTGTAACAGGAAGCGAGCTTGCATGACATTTGGGTAAGCCAAGGAAACTATGAGAGCCGAGGAAAAACTTGGAAATCACCGCACATATTTAATTAATCCCTCTGTTAGATGTTAACGAGTTAACAGCGTATGCATTTGCCTGACATCCTATCTTATTTGTGTCATTCTGAAGCTGAATCTGGATGGAGGGCGTTGCTCTAATTTAACACAAATGGTCCTTTGCTATTTTTGCCCCCAGGCTCCCCTCCTCCACCCCCAGCATCTGTTTGGAGTAGTAACTTGGATGCTACAGAAGGCAAGTTTGGTTCACAGAACAGAAATGTTTACCCATTTGCAGGCTTCTGTAGTTTGTTTCTGCATGAAGGCACCAAATATTTGCAAACTCAGACTTTACAAGGTAAATAAACTATGCTGCTGTTGCAGCCTTCTAAGAAAGCCGTGTTTATCTGCCCGCCTCATGCAAACAGTGATCATTTATTGATCTCTTAATGAATGCCTGTCACCAAGCAGTGTGATTTACCTGATATCCCAAGCAATGCTAAAAAGTAGACTTCTAGGTCATTCTCATTTTACTGGTGAGGAAACTAAGGCTAAGGGGGGGAAGGAAGGGAATGCAAATGGTTCAAGGTTGCAAAGATTTTAAGGTGTGGAGTCAGACTCCAAATTCCAGCTCTTTTTCCCTTTGCTCCACATAGACTCTTCATTCATAACCAGATACTTTTGAGTCAGTAATTACACTTGTAGAGTTAGCACTGTGCTCGGTGATCCTGCAGATAAAAATGGAAGGAAAAAGAAATGTCTCTGATAATAAGACATCGCTCTTATATAACCAATACATCAAATACAGGGTTGAATTAGGGCAGAGGTCACAAACCCAAATGTCCACAGCCACTAGACTAACAATGTAATGAGGGACGTGGACAGTAGGGAAGGGTGGGCACTGCGATGAACTAAAGAGCATATACCATACCTGTTGCCTATAGGGAGGGATCCTCATCTCCACCTGTTGCTAGTGGGGGTGCATTTCTTGCAGTATCCCAAGAAAAAGAATTTTCTGAGACTTGCACAGGAAAACAAGAGGTTTTTATTTGCATGGAATCAAACCCTTGAGTTTCCAAGGTCTCATTTCCCTTTGTCCTGCCAAGAAAGAAGTCCCATTTTGCCTTTAGCAGGGCTAACATCAGAGCCAGTGTCTAGAGTTTCCTTTCCATGTTAGGGCATAGTCCAATCCAGCATCAGGCTAGCTTAGTTTGTGTTTCCCACTGCAGCCCATCAGTCCATTGCGTGTAGGGACCACATGGCCATGGGCCATATGGGCAAATGCAACAGAGCCAAGAGAGAGTCCAGAGCCAAGAGCCAGAAGAGAGAATTCCTTTATTTAGGGGATTTATATATATTCCCAACTTTTCGAGGGCTTGCGGTGGCCCCACCCATTCTGGCCAATGATCTCTGTTCCCAGTTTTGACTGACAGGAACCTTCCCTGCATCACCCTGACTTCACTGCACATGAGTCCATCTCCTGTTTGTCCAGTTCCTTCCCCCGCTGCTCTACAGATAATGGGCCAGTGGTTTCCTGGGGAGTGTGAAGTTGCAGCTTCCTGGTGAAGCTGCCCAGATGACACACCTATAATGTCTGGCTTTCCCCTTTGCTTCTTTCCTATTATTAACTAATTACAGTGCTATCATATCCTCAGGGGGCAGCCATAGCTGGTGACCAATAGTTGTATAAACAAAACAATTTCCGACTTCTTTTGAAAAATGGAATGAAATGACAAAATTGGGTTCAAATTCCTACATGGAAAAAAAGTGTTAACAGAGTTGTACAACAAAACCTGCTGATGGGAAAGTTTTCAGCAAGATGGTGGAGTAGAAGTTTCCAGTGCCTGTCCCCTCGTAGAAACATCAATTCGAACCACCATTCATGCATGAATAAACCTTCACAACAGCTAAGCTAAGTGAACTAAAGACTTAAATGTAATAGTGGACATTGTAAAAATATAAGAAGAGACTATAGGGGAAATGCTGCTTGACATTGGTCTGAGCAATGAATTTCTGGATATGACCCCAAAAGCACAGGCAACAAAATAAAAAATAGACAAATGGAATTGCATCTAACTAAAAAGCATCTACACAGCAAAGGAAAGAATGAACAAAATGAAAAGACAACTTACAGAATGAAAGAACATATTTGCACACTGTACACCTGATAAGTGGTTAATATCCAAAATATAGAAGGAATTCAATAGCAAGAAAACAAATACCCTGATTTTAAAATGTCCAAAGGACCTGATTAGGCATTTCTCGAAAGAAGGCATGCAAATGGCCAACAAGGATATGAAAAAATGCTCACCATCACTAATCATCAAGGAAATGCAAGGCAAAACCACAATGAGGTATCACCTGACACCTGTTAGAACAGATATAAAAGAGATGGGGAGATAACTATTGGGAAGGACGCTTGTACACTTGGTGAGAATGTACAGTCATTACTCAAAACAATGTGGAGGTTTCTCAAAAAAAAAAAATAGAACTGCCATCTAACCCAACAATTTCCCTTCTGGGTATATATATCCAAAGGAAAGGAAATCAGGGTCTCACAAAGATAGCTGCACACTCCCATGTTCATTGCAGCATCATTCACAACAGCCAAGCTATGGAAACAACTGAAGTGCCCATCAGCGGATGAGTGGATAAAGAAAATGTGGTATACACATACAGTGGAATATTATTCAGCCATTAAAAAGGAGGGGATCCTGTCCTTTGCAACAGCAAGGATGAGCATTTTGCTAAGTGAAATAAGCTAGGCACAGAAAGACAGATAATGCATGATTTCACTTATATGTGGAAAAAAAATCATACTCATAAGAATCAGAGAGTAGAATAGTAATTGCCAGGGACTAAAGGGTGGGGGAAATGGAGAGATGTTGGTTAAAGGGTACAAACTTTCAGTTATGCGGGATGAATAAGTTCTGAAGGTCTCAGGTGCAGCATGGTGACTATAGTTAATAGTACTGTATTGTATACTTGAAACTTGCCAGGAGACTAGGTCTTAAATGTCCTCACTACATATGCAAAATATATGGCAGCTGTGCGAAATGATAGATATATTAATTAGCTTGGTTTTGGTAATCATTTCACAGTGTGTACATATATCAAAATAAATATATACAATTTTTAATTGTTAATTATACCTCAATAAAAGGTGGGGAGGGAAACCCTATCAAAGGCCAGGTTGTGCCTACAGGCACCAGTTTGTAGTCTATTCTAGAAGACTGGTTGTCAAACTCTATAAATTGAGACTGAAGGTCTGAGTTTGGTACAGGTGTCTACACCTTTAAGCCTGATACTCAGCCAGGTTGAAGATGGGCTCCAAGGCGCCTAACTGGGTTCCGATGCTATGCAGCACTGTCAAGAAACATGTTTATTGCTACGTATGTACCAGGCTCTTACACAAGCTTGCTGTCTTTCTACACAAGAAATTGTATTCTGCATCACAATAAATAACCTGTATGTCATCCCAACTCATAAAAAGAATAGAATTACAGAAGTAGAAGGGCCCTTAAATGATCAAGTCCAATCTCTTAATAAGTAGGTGAGAAAACAAAATGCTAGGCAAGAATGATTGGCTGCTAAGCAGTTGTGAGACTTTGGGCAATTTCTTTGTTCTTTCTGGATCCTATTTCCTTTCTCTGTAAAATCAGGGGGATGAAGTACATAATTGCTAACATCCCATAATCCTGTGATTATTTTCCTTGGTTTTACCTTAAGGCAGGGAGTGAGGAGGGGCAGGAGAAGATAAATAACAGAGGAAAATTGGGAACAGCAGTTTCCAACATGGTGTTCATCTCTGGCTCTGCCACACCACCCCTGGGAGACCTTGGAAGGTCCAGTCAGTCACCCAGCCCTCGGTGCAGCTACCCAATGGGTTGACGCCACGTGGTGTGTACTTCATCACCTCTGTAACAGCTGGTTACTGGCATGGCTTCCAGCTCCAGCTGTCTTTTTAAAAAATGAATGCTGTTAGTTCCAAGGTGGGCAGGGCAAGGTAGGGTGGAGGGCTTGACATAACCCATCAGCACTACAGTAACAAGTATAAACATATGTCTTCCTGATGCTCTGCATCAGCAGGCAGCCGCCTTGGGAATGCAGGAGCACCATTTATTTCCAAGCTGATGGCTCCAGTATCTTGCAAGTAGAACAGACACTATTCATGCAGCGCCAGCTGAGTTACAGGACCCGTGTCAGCTGTTCCTCCTAGGAAAATCACTATTTTCAGCAAGTGTATATTAAGCATCAACTACGTAAATTCCTTCCTGTCCAAACTTAGGAACCAAATAAATTTGGATAGTGAGAAAATTTAAATAGCAAGGGACAACAATAATGTAGTGATTATTGATTTTCAGATGGCAAGGAGTTAGAGTTTTGATAGCAAAGGGTACTAATCTTGAAAATATTCACTGTAATTAATTTGATACTGAGAGTTAATTTTTTCTTTTAATTTTATTTTTCAATTATAGTTTACATTCAGTATTATTTTGTATTAGTTTCAAGCATACAGCATAGTGGTTAAACTTTAAAAGTGTTTCCCCCAATGTTTCCAGAACCCACCTGGCACCATACATAGTTATTAGAGTATTATTGACTATATTCCCTATCCTATACTTTATATCCCCATGACTGTTTTGTAGCTACCAATTTGTACTTCTTAATCCTGTCACCCTTTTCACCCAGTCCCCAACCTCCCTCCCCTCTGGCAACCATCAGTCTGTTCTCTGTCTGAATCTGTTTCAATTTTGTGTATTTTGTTCTTTAGATTTCACATGTAAGTGAAATCATATGGCTTTTGTCTTTCTCTGACTGATTTATTTCACTTAACATAATACCCCATGCTGTCACAAATGATAAGATTTTATTCTTTTTTGTGGCTGAGTAATATTCCATTGTATAGATGTACCACAGCATTTTTTATCCACCCGTCTTTTGATGGGCACTTGGATTGCTTTTATATCTTGGCTATTGTAAATAATACTGCAGTGAACATAGGGGTGCATGTATTTTTTCAAATTAGTGACTAGGGTTTCTTTGGACATATACTCAGAAGTGGAATCACTCTGTTATAAGGCAGTTTCATTTTCTGAGGGCCCTCCATACTGTTTTCCATAGTGGCTGCACCAATCTGCATTCCCATCAGTAGTGCACAAGGGCTCCCCTTTCTCCACACCCTCACCAGCATTTGTTGTTTGTTGTTTTATTGATGGTAGTTATTCTGACAGGTATGAGGTGTTCTCATTGTGGTTTTAATTTGCATCTCCCTGATGATGAATAACATTGAGCATCTTTTCATGGTTCTCTTGGCCATCTGTATGTCTTCTTTGGAGAAGTGTTTATTCAGGTCCTGTCCATTTGGTAATTGGATTGTTTGTTTTTTTCAGTGTTCATTTGTATGAATTCTTTAAAAATTTTAGATATTAACCCCTTATCTAATGTATCATTGGCAAATATCTTCTCCCATTTGGTAGGTTGTCCTTTGGTTTTGTTGATGGTTCCCTTTGCTGTGCAAAACCTTTTTAGTTTGATGTAGTCACATTTGTTTTTCTTTTGTTTCCCTTGCCTGATGAGATATATCAGAAAAAAATATTGCTAAGAGAAATGTCAGAGTTTACTGCCTATGTTTTTTTCTAGGAGTTTTATGGTTTTGAGTCTTACATTGAAGACTTTAACCCATTTTGAGTTTACCGTTGTATATGGTGTAGGAAGGTGGTCTAGTTTCATCTTTTGCTTGTATCTCTCCAATTTTCCCAGCACCATTTATTGAAGAGACTGTATTTACCTCATTGTATGTTCTTGCCTCCTTTGTTAAATATTGATCATATAGGTGTGGGTTTATTTCTGGGCTCTCTGTCCTATTCCATTGATCTATTTATCTGTTTTTATGCCAATGCCATGCTGTTTGGATTACTATGGCCTTGTAGTATAGTTTGATATCAAATAGTGTGATACCCCCAACATGTTCTTTTTCTCAGGCTTACTAAGGCTGTTTGGGGTCTTTTGTGGTTCTATATAAAATTTTGGATTATTTGTTCTAGTTCTGTGAAATACACCATTGGTATTTTGACAGGAATTGTATTGAATCTATAGATTGTTTTGGGTAGTATGGACATTTTAGTGATGCTAATTCTTCCTATCCATTAGCACAACGTATGCTTTCATTTATTTGCATATTGAGAGTTTAGATTTCCATACTTGAATACCTATATCTGTAATAATTAGGCTCTTTAAAAAAGAAATTTGAAGCAAAGACAGCCTAGTAAGAGTTGACAAACTGGATGTTAGCTAATGTGTGCTCATTATATAATTTTCGAGTCTTGTCTAAATTTTTTGACATATTTCACGATAATACCAGGCATAATATAACGTATCAAAATAGTTTATCCTTCACTGTTACAGGAGGCAGAGAGTCCCTACAACTTGGGTCCAGCTAGTTTTCTATAACAGATTGGTTCTTACAGCTTTTCCCTTCAAAACCTTCTGTGTTCCTCACTATACAAGAGCTTTGAATATTATCCTCAGAGGCGGTCTGCCATAGTAGAAGTGTCCTTAAGTGCAGGCACCAATGTGTTGCTTGCTCTATGTCTTCCTTAATTCCAAACATGTTGCCTTCTCTCTAGCTCATTCATTAATGCCACAAAGATTTACAGAACACCTACCATGTGCCAAACACTGGGTATACAAAAATGAGCAACATAAGACACAAGCCCCAGGTTTATGGAGTGAATAGGAGCCATGGGCAGTAAGCAGACAGCTACACAATGCACCATCAAGTAATGATGAAGGCTCTACAGAAAAGTAAAGCTGACTGACATGGAGAATGACCAGGTTTGCTTTGTTCATAGAGTGGTTTGAAGAGGTGGCCGTTGGGCAAAAACCTAAATGCAGTGAGGTATCTGGAGAAAGGACATTCTAGACCAGCAGTTTTCAATCTTTTTCATCTCACGGCACACATAAACTAATTACTAAAATTCTGCGGCACACCAAAAAATATGTTTTTTGTCGATCTGGCAAAAAAAAATAGATATAATTCTGATTTATTCACACCGAATGGCTATTGTTCTGTTGGCTGTTGCCATTTTTAAATTTGACAATCTAAGGGAAAAAGAGGTCAGTGCCCCTGGCTGAATTAGTCAGGTATGGCATGTTTTCAACATTCTTTCGGCACACCGGTTGAAAATCGCTGTTCTAGACACAAGAAACAGCAATCACAAAAGTCCTGAGGTGGGAGCTTGGCTGTCCTGTTGATGGAACATCAATGGAGCCAGTGTACCCTTCAGTCAAAAGGGGTAGAAGATGGGTAGAGAGGTGACCAGGCGCTGGATTTAGATTGAACTGGACTGCAAAGTTGTTTGAAATCCATATTTCTTGTTCTGTTATTACTCATCTTGTAATAATATGGCGTGAATGTGGCCTGTTCAAAGCGATGCTTTAGAAAAATGACTTTGGAGCAAGAGAGGGTAGGCACTGCCCACAGGGAGATGGGAGAGGAAGCCACTGCTTTATTCTAGGCTTGGGATGATGCATGACAAAACTGGAATCAGAACACAGGGAAGGACAGAGTTAGGAGCTCCAGAGATCAGTTGGATGTTGAAATTTGTCAACGTTGTTAACCGCATAATACTGCATTTGGTAGGATGTTATTTAGAGAAAATGGAAATTTGAGGTTGGGAGCACAAATTTGAATACTGAAATTGACATTAAAAACACACAACTCTGATGGGTATGAGTTATGACTGTCTCCTTCCAGACCTCTAGCATGCACCCCCTCTTCCAGAGGACGTTGACGTGACATGTGGAGGAGGCCTGTTATTAGCAGACACAGCACTAAAACCTGGAAAGATCTAGGGGGGAAGGCTGGCTGCGTGGTCCCATGTGAAGTTGGTGGAAAGTCTGGTTTCTGTTAAATCCAGACATACTAGCTCTCTCAACTTGGTCCCTCACAATTAACCAACAGCCATGATGGTCGTCATGTGTTTTCCAAATGGAATCCTTCCTTTGAAATGATTCTCAAGGAAAGACTGGAGCAAAGAGGATTGTGTGACACAAGACTGTCAGAGACCTCCTTCCTTAGTCTTCCCTCGATGAGAAAGTCTTCATGACCAAGCTGCTGGTACGACCATGCAGCTTTAACACGTGGCCTTTTTGATTGTCAGGGCATGTTTAGCTATTGGAGCGACAGAGAAGATGGGATGTCACTTATCACCCTCCCAAAGGTATGTGGTGTACCTCTGGCATACAGGATATGCCATGGCTGTTGCAAAGCAGAGCAGCCCAGCTGTGCCCTGCAAGTACTTGCAATACAGTAGAAGGGGGAACACAAGAGCATTGCAGGGTGAACCTGAACTAGCTTAGTAATGTCCAGAAAGGCCACATTCCAGAGAGGAGGCGAGCCAGTCATCTCCAGATCCGTGGAGCTTTCTCAGTGACACCGTTGGTGTGAAAATCGAGAGGGGAAGCCAGAAGGATGACTCTGGTTTTAGCATCACTTAACCCCAGCCTTCATTTCTAGAAGATCTGGGTTTATGGGTGTCTCTCAGTGTCCTATTCCATATGAAGTGGCAGTAAAAGGTAGTTGACAGGAGGTTAGCACTTATGTTAAGCCAGCCCAGAAGTGTTTTGTTCTTAAGAGTCAGACCTTATGAGTCAGTTATTTGGGCTGCTAGCCTACTCTCTGGAACCCTTCTTTTCTTTTTGAGCTTTATTGGGGTATAACTGATAAAATTGTAAGATATTTAAGGCCTATAACGTGATGATTTGACTACATCTACATAACGAAAAGAGTTTCCCCATCGAGCTAATGAACATGTTCTTCATCTCATAGATTTACCCTTTTTTTTATTTTTTATTTTTACAAATGCATTCAAGTTCTCTCTTAGTACATTTTAGTTATACAATGCAGTGTTTCTGGAATTTTTCCTGCATCCTAATGGGATGTGCGTTGAAGGCTGAGGGAAGGCTGTGTGATACAGAAAGTTTACTAAAAGCGTCCATCAAATAGGACTGCTGTGAGAGGCAGATGCAATTTTGCAGATAGGATGTTGCGCACAGTGTCCAGGACGTAGGAAATAGTGAACAACTGTTCCTCCACGTGGGGCCGGTAAAGGTAGGTGGGGAGAAAGGAGAGAGACATCTATTGCTCAGGTTCAAACTGCTTGGATTAGTTGACAGATGTTCAAATATAGATTTTGGCTGCTCATTAAAACTGTATGTATTTATGAGCATTTGTGGATTTATCTTTTTTTTTAAATTAATACTAAAATTTATACAATAAGCTATGGTAAACATGCCAACCATTTTTCTATTAATACATTGTTTAAAAAATAAAAGCTTTTTAGATGTATATGCCCTTCTGAGAATAGGCACAGCCATGTGTTGGACAGAATCGGCTCACAAGTCTCAACCCAATGTTGAATTGTAAGCCACTGTATTCTGGCCTCATGAGATTTGGGCTGTTGAAGTCATCAAGTAGTTATTTCAATAGAAATATTGTTAATTAGCCAAATAAGTAATTTTCATCACTATGTTATTAATATCTCTTTAAGAGCCACTAGAATGGCATAATCTATACCAGTAGAGACAGTTTATAGTTTAAATGCTTTGAAGAAGGGACTGAGACAATTTATCTTTGTGTCAGTAGCATAAACCATTGCATATGGTCAAAACAATTTTGGCTGATATTATTTTGGAGCCAAAATTCATTAGTATAAGTGAAAGAAAGGGATAATTTGTTTTGAGCCTACTGGAGTATTTGAAGGAGCTGAACATCCCAAGCTAGGAAAGAGCAAAGAGGCAAGCATTTCTGAGAACTGAAAAGCAAGAATTTTGGACTTTTTCCCCCCTAGTCCATCACTATCAGTGTGACTCAGAAAGCCATGGAGACGGAGAGTGCACGGAGACTCTACCTGCCTAGCTGAGGTCAGGGGTCACCTGCATCAACACCTCGGCCAGTGATGTAGCTGCTTGTACCACGGGCAGGGTGCTCGGTGAGCACCTGTTGAGCAGCCTTGGAGCGATCTGCCCAGGTGTTCACTGGGAGGAGGTGGGCCTTCGCCTGTCCCATCTAAACTGATGGCCAGCATGTGGCTCAGGAGCTCTAGTCCACAGCCGTGGGGTGTTCAGCCATATGCCCCAGAAAGTCCACTTTCTGTCTCCCAGCAGTAACTATCCATTTATTCCTGGAAGGCCGATCAAAAGTACTCTTTCCCCCGCGCTGCTCTTTCCCTCACTCCACTCTTTCAGTGGAGTGCAGGTGGATAAGAGATCTGGTGTTCAGAGTGGACCAAAGTGGGATTTAAACATTTTGACCCGTGAACATTATGGATCCAAATAGGGTCCTTGAAGAGGAGCAGTCCAGCAACTTCCTTCCAACGTGCCATCTCACTCTTATATTGAGCATTTTCCTTCATTCGTTGTCTTTCTGCTGTTCCATTTATCTTCATTTTGGTTGCTTCTTCCCAAAATCCTAAAATATCATCATGCGATGGTTTTTCTCAAACATTTCCTCGGCCTGCCTTTTCACTTCGTGGATGCTTTCTTCCCCCGCCCCCAAGCCCGGGACTGCAGACTTGTTTCATAGCAGCTACACTTTCTTAAGCTTCCGTTGAGTCTGAACTGAGGTTTCTCCTCTGGGTGGCCTCATACATGTTGGACAACAAATCAGTTATTCTCTAGTGCTGCTGTTTGGACAGGATAATTGTGTTTTGTTTTTTTTCAAAAAATGTGATCTCTTGACCAGAGTCACAGTATTTTTTGGTGCTGTTGATTGGAGATAGGTTAAAAATTACAAAGTGAAACTTAATTGACATTATTTGATTATAGCACTTTAAATTTATTGATAACCACAAATATATGTCTTTGCCAGTATTTCCCCGGCAGCTTCATGGGGGCTACTTTGTTAGTCTGTCAGTTAACCCTTACTAAAATTAGAAATAGAATATTGATACTGGCTGCGGGGATCCTTTTCAGTATTAGTTCAAGGTATTTCTCTGAGATATATTATCTCGCTTAAAGCTCTCGTTCACTTTCAGCAAACAACATTAATCCATTAAGTCTTTTAGTTCTTGATTATTTAACAGGTATAAGTGCTGGGATACAAGTCACCTAAGACATGGACCCTGCCTTCGGAGAGCTTGTAGCCTCCTAATTTTCATTGATCTTAAAGGCTGTTCACTCTAAACTTAGAAAAAAATTGTGCGTTCATACCACCACTGAATTAATCTGTTTCTGGAATCTGCACTCTCCCTTTTTCTGTTAATTCTAAAGCCTTTGATAGAGTTTAAATATGACCTATGGGGGGGTGTTTAAAAGGGAAACTGAGGGAATTTCTTGAAGCGTGCTTTACACCTGACACGAGTCCTTTGGGAATTATCCTGTCCACTGAAATCTAAAAGAAGAAACAACTGCTAATAAATAAAACATTTTATCTTATAGTATCTCCTTTTCAAAAGTATAAATGGTAAAATATAATCTGAATAGAATACTGACTCTTGGTCAATATCCATTTAATTTTTAAACTTAGCATTTAAATTATATGACTGAGTTTCTAGCTAGGTCTTTCAAACAAGAAAAGATTGAACACATAAGAAGTGAACAGTATTATGAGCAGACCTTTTGGTCCAGAGGGGACACAGCCAGTTCTTTATCTCTGGCTCCCTTGGTCTTCTGAGGAAAGGAGTCCCCTTGGGTGGGGAGTTGGGGTCGGCTCTCAGCTAACGTCACCCATGGACTTGGGGCCTTTCCTGTCCTCCTCTCGCCTAGGGGAAACCTAAGTGTGTCCTCATGCTCATTCCCCTCCTCAGCAGGTCACTGGGTCTCTGATTCCCTCCTCTCCCTCACCAACCTCTTCCCTCCTGAGTTCTGAGTTGCCCATCTCTTAATTCCATCAAGGCTTCCCCTGCACCCACCAGGAAAGGGCTTCTTCTCGGGGACAGTGCCCATCCTCAGCAAAGCCGCCCATCACCTCCCGCTCTCGAATTAGTTTCCCCATTCTCCTAACCCTTTCCGTTACTTTCTCTCATAGAACCCTGCTTTTTTTTCTTTATACTTTACACCAAAGAATATTTCATACCCATTCATGATCTTCATTTAATTCCTGCTTCACCCATTTAATCAGAAGCCACAGGAGAGCACCAATCCGTCAGAACATCACCTGTGCTCAGTAACTCCAAATGCTTCACACGTCCTACAAATACACAGACGACTCCTTTTTGGATGTACTGGGTTTATATTTTTAAACCATACAATGTGTTTATTTGGTTACACTCCATGGTTTTCAATCAAGCTAAACCCCTCCCCCCAAAGAATATTTTTTTCTTTAATATTCAGCACTGTAAAATCCTAGTTTTGTTACAAAGAATTGTTCTATTGTTCTAGATTTTTGTCCATGTCACTCTGAACTGAAAAACAGAGGGCCGCGTGGGTCCCGTGTGTGTCCCAACATAGGCTGAGAATGATTTTTTTGTATTGCTTTCTCAGAACAGAAGTTTTCGCTCTGTATTTGAGTTGCCTGCAATTCTCTTGAAATGGAAGAAAAAAGAAAGCTTCCAAACTGGTTAGTCCAGTTAAGGCACTTAAGTGGTTTAAGCCTTTGATATGAGTTTAACCAAGTTAGGAAGTTACTAAGGCTGGAGGGCTTTCAAGAATAATTCACTTTTTTTTTTTTTTCCAAACAGTTAAATCTGTCCACTGTGTTGGGGACTGTAAATGGTGTCCCTTGGAGTGGTGCAGCTGGGGAGAGGCGAGGGCCCTGTTCAGGGGACGGGGGCCTGAGTCCCACCCGTGCCCCCAGTGGAGCTTGGCTCACAGTAGCTGAGGGGTCTGGAGGGTCGCAGGGCGCATGCAGCGCTCTTCCCAGCCGCAGGGTGGGAGGGCTCCTGGTGTCTATGGACGTGAACATGTCACTTCCCAGTGGTGGTGGCATGTCCTCAGCATCCCCGCCACTCCGCGTTCCTTTAACTCACTTATTCAACACACGTTTGTCGGCTAATAGCTATTGATCGGCTGCTGCTGTGTGGCACGCACCAGGGACACCAGCGCAGCTCCCGCAGTGGCAGAGCGTCCCTTGAAATTGCACATCAGAGGTGGCCTGGGAAAGGCTGCAAAATAGACTGAAGCAAGTAGCCTGTGGCCCGAGGTGATTTGAAGTGGGGGAGGGTAGTGTGAAACGGGGTCCTGGGTGCAGCCGCCCTGAGGACCATGGTGTTTAAGCTGGGGCGCAGGCGATGGGCCCCAGGAAGCCAAGCCAGTTTGAGGGGGAAGAAGGTGGCGGGGAAGGAGGTGTGTGCAACCTCTCTTTTAAAGCGTGTGTGGGGGAGGAAACGTCACTTTGTCTTGACCCCCTATTAACCTAAACATGCAAAGCAAAGTGAGAGGCCACGAGCATTTATTTAAGATCCTAAAATTGCAGTCCCGGGGCCCAGAGTCGTGCAGAAGCCCAAGTTGTGTCCTGATTACAGGGTGAGGAGAGGGGCATTTGTGAGCCGTGCAAGGGAAACGGCTGCCTGAATCAAGGGAAGGCATTTCTGTCGGCGCTAACAAGTTGTTAATCTTTAGCTGTACACGCTGATTACTGATTCTATCTTCAGAGAGTCCACGATCACAGTCCTTGCGGCCAGGATGTCTGCTTTCCTGTTGGTTTTGCAAACAATTATATAGTATAAGACGACGTTGCTTTGGCTCAGTCCAAAGGTTATGTCGTCTAGTTCAAACTTTCCAAAGATTCAGGGAGCAAGACACTCGAGCGTTTCCTCTGGAATGGCTCCACTGTGCCAACTTTTCACACCTCCTAGGATCTTGGCTGAGATACGCCTGTAATAGAACAGATTTAAGGTGATGGCTTGGCCCATTTCCAGGACTTGCTCAGCTTTCCTGAGCATCTCCCATGCATACAGGAGGTATCCATGTTATTAAGCATCTGTTTGTTTTTCCCCTGTTAATTTCATTTTTCTTTTTTTATTGCAGGGGGTTCTCAGCCAAGAACCTAGAAGGATAGAGGGGAAATTATTTTTCCTTCCCCCTAGTGCCAGTATTCGCTTTCCCACTTACTGTCTTAGCCCCGGTTTCCTCATCCGCAAGCTGGGGGTGACAGGAGCTGCAGCTGCCGATGGTGCAGGTAAAATGAGGTGCTCCGTGCGGAGTGAGCGCAGGGCCTGCACACGGCGAGCAGCCGCTGAACAGCTGCGGGAACAGCACCCCTGGCGCCGTTAACGTCCTCTTTGTGTTTGGCTTTTTAGTCAGGCCTCATAAGGACACGAAAAAATGAATTCCTCATCTCGCCATTACCTCAGCTGCTGGCCCGGGAGCACAACTACAGGCCACCTGCAGGCCACCACCCTCACGTACTGTACAAGAGGACCGCCGAGGGGACCGTCCAGCGCTACCGTGGCTCCCTGGGCTCCAGCCGCAGCCACCCTGGCCGACCCCCAGGTCAGGCGCCCCCCACGGAGCGGAGTCAAGAAAGAGCGCAGCCCCGTCCAAGGGGGCCAAAGCAGCATTTTTGTGGACGACGCAAGAAATGTATGTAAGGAAACTTTTTCTCGTTCTGTTCTTACGTGGGCCCTCAATAGCTTTCCTTGGTTGCCAGCGGGTATGCTGACTTTGCAGGTTAAGATGGGGCTACACGGAGCACCCCCAGATTTTAGTCTTGGAGATGAGACAGACATCAGCAAACACTAGGTGATCAGTTCTCAATTTTTCTTGGGTAAACTAGAGAAGATTTTAATGTTTTTTTGTTGTTGTTCTTTTAGCATCTCCTACATTTTAGGCACAGATTCCAATGTTATCTCTGGGCTCATGAGAGAAGTTCCCAGTCTCCCAATAACTAAAGAAGTCAGAGGTGAACCCTCAGGGGTGGCTGGGTGTTCCTTTTAAGGATTTGAAGGAGAAACTTCCCAGGAAACAAGAACATTGGCACCTGAGTGGAGGTGGCAGTGAATTAGCTGGACCCATGGGCATGGTTTGCTGACCCAGGCACAGCCTTCTGCATTTTCTAGACCAGCAGTGTTCAGTAGAAATATAATGCCAGCCTCAACTGTAATTT
The DNA here is from genome assembly GCF_054644295.1 of Miniopterus natalensis. Classification (NCBI taxonomy): domain Eukaryota; kingdom Metazoa; phylum Chordata; class Mammalia; order Chiroptera; family Miniopteridae; genus Miniopterus; species Miniopterus natalensis. Next base: position 21,832,396 of record NC_142098.1, read on the forward strand.
TTAAATGTCCTAATATCCTCATTTTTAAAAAATTAAAAATAGTTAATTTTAGTAATATAGAGTTAATAAGATATTTTGTTTAACCCAGTATATACATAAAATATCATGTTGACATGTCATCAGTGTAATAACTTATTATTTTTATATTAGGTTTTGGAAATCTAGTATTTATTTTGCACTTAGAACACAGTTTTAACTGAGATGATAAACTGTCATCAGAAATGCTTAATCTGTAAGATTTCATAAAATTTAAGGTTGAAAAAGTAGATTTACATATTCAAGTTGTTCCAAATATACTTACATTTTTAATAACTGAATCAAGTGTTGTTTTTTTAAATATAAATGTGAATTAAATTTAAAATTAATGTCCTCCGTTGTCACCAACCACATTTCAAAGGCTCAGTGGCCACGAGTGGCAAGTGAGTTGGACAGGCAACCAAGTGATGGTTCCACCCCCGAGCAGGGAAGCTTCTGTCACTGAGATGTTGACCGGGAGCAATAACGAAAGACAGTGTTTTACCATTTTAATTGGTTTTTGCATTTGAAGTGTTATTGAAACATTCTCTTTTAGAGACACCCATTTGGCATGGATCTATAGTAATAGTAGTAGTAATAATTTTAATGATAATCATAGCAGCAATGAGATATGAAAACTGAACTCAAGGTCACTCACCAACATGGCCAACCTGAGGTTTTAAGTCCACCTCTAAATGGCTTGCTCTTTTAATTTCACTCTGTAGAGAGTGGACGTCACTATTTTAAATATACCAGTTGTTAAATACTAAAATAATTCTATATTAGTCTACATAGTCATTGTCCTGAGCTTTCCAGATGCCCTTTACCTTCCCAGCCACCCTTGGACTGTCACTGTCCATTCACTAAAGGGATCGTGCCTGGCCCAACGGGCGCGTTCAGGGCTCTGCTCAAAGGCTATGGCCAGTAACCATTCTGTTAAGGTGGTGTCCACACCTTACCTGTTAGGAAGTATTTGTACTTTTAAATATCCACCTGACTTTGCTGTTTCCCCATAACTAAATCAGTATCAGGCCAAAGACCTGATTGACCGCTTATTTTGTGCTACATCAAAGTTTGTGTTGACAAAACAAGAGTATAAGACTTAAGCAATGTTCTACAGGATATATATTTCTAAATTTTATTTAGGAAGTAATACATAAAGGGTTATCATGAATTCACATGCAAAGAATGATGTCTTTCTTCAGGGGTTTTTTAGCAATAAAATGAGCATTTTCTGTTTTTAAAGACTATTCTCACAAAATTAATTTTTCTTGACCCATTAGAATTGTAGCTTTTCTTTTACTCGTTAGAGCATTTTGAGTTATTGAACCCAGCCAGCCAGCCAGCCACCCACCCACCCACCCATTCTTCCATTCATCCATCCAATCTCCTATTGAATGAATCTTTCTTGACCACAACCTAGGTGCCAAGCCCCAGGACAGGCAATGACAGCGTTACCGATCAGTAGATGAGTGAAGTGTTGGTTACATAGTCCTGCTCCCCTCATTTAGATTTCTGTCTCACCCAAATGTTCTGTACTGATATCCCTTCCAAATGCTCTTGTGTTCATTGTAGATGCCCCCAAGCCTCCTGCAGAGGACACCTATCTCAGGTTTGATGAATACGGGAGCACGGGGCGGCCCAGAAGATCAGCTGGGAAGTTACAAAGGGGCCTCAACGTGGAAACCCTTGTGGTAGCAGACAGGAAAATGGTGGAAAAGCATGGCAAGGCAAACGTCACCACTTACATTCTCACAGTCATGAACATGGTAAGGGAGGCTGTCAGGGCTCCAACCCTCTGACTCTCCAAAACAGCTCGAAAGCCTAGAATTCTCTTGGGTGGGTTGATTAGTAGACGCAGCCATGTGTTTTTATTGAAAAAATTTGAGTTTTGAGGAAATTGGCTTCATCGTACATATATTTGGTAAAATTAAAGCCTTTATACGTACAAATATTTCTCATTGGTTTCCCCCTTACCCAGTTTTGGAAATTTTCAGATTCTGTTTATTTTATTTTTTACTTCAATTGTTCCAACAGGTTTCCAGCCTATTTAAAGATGGAACCATTGGAAGTGATATCAACATTGTAGTAGTGAGCCTCATCCTCCTGGAACAGGACCCTGTAAGTGAAAAACTGAATCTATTTCTTCGTTCGGATTCGCTTATTAAACACCTACTATGTACCAATCATGTACTTTCTGATCAATAAAAATTCACATTTGAAAATATGCTGACCCTAACCTCTAGGAAAGTACATTCTAATAGGATTGTGTATTCAAATAACTGAAACATTATAAAATAATTATCTGTCTATTACATGTGTATAACATATATGCATATATACACAATGGCACATAAAATATGATTGAATATGCATGTATAATATAAATGCAACTGTAAAATATAAATTTTACATTATATCCAAAAATATAAATATTATATAGATTTAAGGGTTAATTGGATTCTGAAAGTTGGATAGGCTGGGTAATAGCAAGTATATGCAAACGGATAATTTGAAAATAAGCCATCAGAAAATTCTTGTAGGAAACCTCCTGTCTCCCCAGCAGCATCTTGGGTACTTACAGAGAATAAACAAGGAATATTTAACTGCTCTGAATTCATTACAGTGAGGTGCAAGACAAAGACACAGGGTAAATTATAAAATCAGAACATATAATAAAATGTTAAAGTGCACGACACTCACTGCTTTGTGCTGTTTTGATGTTAAAGCTGTATTTTTCTGAGTTGGGGATTACCAATTAAAGAGACTATTTTTAAAGTCCGCTGTGGCTTTTTATCTTTATCTCTAGCCCAATAATGAATGTATAAAGCAGGGAGGCAGAGACAAGGCAAAAAGAACCTAATTGCCCAGCTGTGTAGAGCTGCAGAGGTTAACAACTTGTCAAGTGATTCTTGGAATTTTAGAAAGGTAGAAGGGGCAGGGGGGTGCTGTTTGGGAGACGCTTTTGTCTTAACCTACCCCTTACACTTTGCTCAAGGACATTGAAGCCAGCGGCATCCTAACTCACTCATAACTGAAGATCTTCTCCAAAAACCCTCAACCTGACCCAACTCAATAATTGTAAGGAAACGTTTTGATAAATAATTATTTTAAGGGTAGGTTCTACCTTACCCTTTCGAATCTTGTAACCGTGTTCCTTCATCCATTCAGTGAGCTTTCATTTGATTGCTCGGTTGGTTGGTCGGTTGATTGATTGATTGATTGATTGATTGACTGTAACCTATGATATACCAAGCCCTTTGCTGGAAATTTTGACATAGGGGTAGCTAAGGTACTCACTATCTTTCCCATGCTCTGTTGAAGAGGCATTGAACTTTATCACCACTAATTTATCATTATGTTCTAACAAAGTACTTTTGTAAAGGTGGTACCAGCAAGAGATGCACAAGGATGTTCCAGTCCAACGTCAGGTTACTTGTAGAAATATAATTGGTCGTAAACTACACTACTGAAACTCTATATTCACTTTAAATATTGTGAGCATTTACCCAAAATAGCTTTTAGGTTTTTCTCTTTTTTTTTTCTTTCTTTTTAACCAATTGTCATCAACCTTAGCTCAAGTTTTTTCCTCACCTTCCTCCCTGGAAACATGCTGCTTCTGTGTTTGCCTGTGGAAATGGACTGACTCCGCATTCTCATCGCTGTGACAAATTCACCCTCTGATTTGTGTGGCTTTCCCGCAGGGAGGATTATCGATCAACCATCATGCGGACCAGTCTCTGAACAGTTTTTGTCAGTGGCAGTCTGCCCTCGTTGGAAAGAATGGCAAGAGGCATGACCATGCCATCTTACTCACGGGATTTGACATTTGTTCCTGGAAGAATGAGCCGTGCGACACTTTAGGTACGGCATGAACAGATGCTTTGCGCACACCCCTGTTCACTGAAAACACAGTATGGAATTTTTCTGCTGGGTGGGTGGCCCTTAAGCTCGTTAATAAGGAGACTTAATATTCACATTGTGACGTATCCTCACTGTACCCTCTTGTGAGTGTCGTTCTATTTAACTGAGCTCGGCATGCAATGGGGAGCCCCTTTCTGTATTTTTCTGTTTAACTCTATGGATGCTCACTGAGGCACAAGATAAATTGTTTAACTAGACAAGCTGTGGTTTATTTTGTAAGCATCATGGCTGCAGAACTGGGTAGCTGAAGAGAATTTGATTGGTCTCCATGGTTCTTACCTGTACTCCTAGGTAGCAACATCTCCTTTAGAAAGTCACTTGACCTTTGAAGGTCTCAGGTCTTCTATATTTGTACACGATAGTGTGTAGGCACTGAATCTTTTGCATCTCTACTATATGTTCTAGTGTATTTTGCCGCAGATAGTAGGAACTCAACAATTTTTTAATGACTTAATGGTCCCCTAGATCAGTATTGGTGGTGGTGGTGGTGGTGGTGGTGGTGATGGTGCCACCCATGATACGTGCATTGGGTTCCCTAGAAGATCTCACACCATGACTGCAAGGTGGGTGCAGTCAGTTCACAAGTGTGCATTTAATACTAACTGGGTCCACAGCCTTGTTCTAGTTATAAGGACTCAAAACTGGGAAGAAAGACATTCACCACTATCATGTAGTTCAAGATGCAATCAGGGACTGGCTGGAATGATTTTATAACTGCTCTCAGAAGGAAGTCATTTTTGGAACAGGAATATTTATCACATTACAGTGAACAGGAGAAAATTGAATTTAATCTACTCACATTGTTCAGGCATTTTCATGTTATATGCTTTAAAAATAGACCAGAATGTGTGTCCTCTTAGAAAACAAACCTTGAGCTTTGATAATATTACTGTTGTGTGAGCATTTTGCATTGGTTTAGCTATTGTTTCAGCAGCTCCTTTGACCCAAATAATAAACTTAGATAAGGTATATGAATGTTCTGTGATTTACTATCCAACGTGTAAAGCAAGAATTGCAATATTCAGACCAACTTCACAAGGTTGCTAGGAGTTTCAATTAATGATACTATCTTAAGAAGAAAGAAAATATTAAATACTGCATTTATCTATTTGGACAGGAGAGAGAACCATATATCTCTAGTGTTTTACTGCCAAAGAAAACCCCAAACCCTTGAGTCCATTAAACTAAAACTGTGCAGAACATTTAGAGAACATAAGAAATGATGAAGTATTTGTGTGTGTTCCCTTTGGACTAACGTTTGAAATTGATCTTTCAATAGGCTTTGCCCCCATCAGTGGAATGTGTAGTAAGTACCGAAGTTGTACCATCAATGAGGACACAGGGCTTGGCCTGGCATTCACCATTGCTCATGAGTCAGGGCACAAGTAAGTGAAAACAGTTGGTTCATTCATTGGCATTCCTGTATTGATTACTATTGATCTAAGTAGAATAATTAGGATAAATCTTGTGTGGAGCTTAGAGTAGTGCCTGACTATAAGAAGGACTCAATAAAGGTCATTGTTGATGTTGTGCTTTTTAAACAACAACGTTTAGTAGCCACACAGTATTACAGTTGCAACAATGAACTGCAGGTTGTTCAATGGATCCTCTGGTAACTTAGGCATTTGTTTATTTTCTTTCATGTTTTACTGAAGAGACTTTTAGTTTATTATACTAAGGAAATAATCATGGAGACATGTAAATTCCAAGAATGTTAATGACATGTTAATGATTTTAAAACTTTTGATGCATATTGAGAGATTCTTTTAGTTGGCTTCATTGATGCACTTAATATTATTTTAATTGCTGCCAGCAAATCTTCCTTTTGTGAGAGTATAGTTAGAGATGAGGAATCAGAAACCTAAGAGAAAGAATATGAATGTATTTTACGAGGCATATAATCTCATATGGATACAATTCTACAGAGAATTTTCAAACACTATTTGAGCAACAGCATCTACATTAAAAAAGCATACCGTTTTGCAAAAATGTCTATTTCAAGGGCAAGCTCTTTGGATGTATGAGTTCAGGATTGTTTATGTGTGTGCCTTATATTCAACATTTATATTGAATGCTCATTTTCAGAGCATCCAGTTAACTTCTGACTTAAAAAATAAAAGCAAATGTCACCTATTCCACAACTATAATTTATATTTGATACTTTGGTGTTAGTATCTCATGAGCTAAATTTATTATCTCTAGGAAACTTGAATCTTGACCATTACTGTTATCTAACACTTTTCCAGAATTTTAAGTATGTACACATCTGCTTTCTAAGCAAGGTATGAATGAATCAATTTTACCATGATTGGTGGTGGTGCAAAAATGCCCATTAGGCACAAGACCCCTTTGTACAGAGCAGGAAATAAAATATCTATGAATGTCAAACGTGTGTCTAAATTTGTTTCACCAGCGTGAAATCCAAATTAACAGGTCTCTCACATTTCAAAATACTGGTTATTAAAAACTAATTATTCTTGGTTATGAGTTAAAGTTACCAAAATTGAAATCCAACGTAAGGAAAAACAAAGACATTCTGCAGATGGGGTGAGGAGAGAATGGTCAGAATTAGAAGAAAGAAAAGATATAAAATAAAATATACATACTCACACTCTAAATAACATAGCCTTATAGAGGTAAATTTTGAAACGGACATTTCATGAGATTTTGGTATGACTTTTGACATGTGCTAAGGAAAATGTATATTATTTTCTAAAAAGCTGTTGAATCAAAATAAATTAGAAAATGGAACCTTTTTAAGTTCAATTTAGTTCAAACTTGGTTTTATTATGTTCATAAAACTCCAGTGAAATGCTCATTTAATTACCATTTCTTCTTTGAGTAAAGGCTTTAATCTCTCCTCACCCCATCCCCATATGTCTGATTCTTACCCTTTCCTCTGGTACTTCACATATAAATTTCCTTCTGTTTTTGACTTTCACAAATATACTTAGAAGGGGGCATCTCCCAGACTAACCCCCTTAGCTTCTTGGTTCGGTATAAAGAAGAATTGAATTGGGCAAAGCTGAGGAAGAGAAAATGCTTTGCCTGAGTATATGTTGCAAGTTAATGAATACTTATTTGTGAATCTGTCGCCTCTAAATAGCTGGGCATTCACTGATGCTGTCACAGGATACAGTCATCTGGTATTACCTGCTTATACATCGAGAGGAATGTTAGAAAACTGGCTAGTTCTAGACACGAGTCGCAATAGAATCCCATCCGTGGTTATCACATAATTATGAATTTACATTATATTGTAATATATTATTTGGTGTAGGCTACCTTCAAGGGCTAACCGTGTTAACAAGGTTATATCAGAATGACACGTTTATTTCCGCAGGAATCCTATCTGCCTCATAAAAATATGTTCTTCAGAGGCATATGCTCCTTTTCCTAAGTAGGTTAAGAATAATCTAAATTAATGGTAAAATTGATATCTGTCTACCCTCTGCCTCCTTAGAAAAACCACAAACAGCTCTTTTGTGTACTGAACTCTCTAGAGATGATTAAGCCAGCTCTTCTCCTCTTCACCACTGGAACATAGCGCGTCTTTATGGCGTGGGTGTCGCATGTGGTGTACCCGCTACTTACTCTGCCAGTCAGGAGATTTGGGAACCATCTAGGGGTCATGCACATGATCTCTGGAGAGTAAACCACCTAAAATTAGTTTTACTCTGTGATTGCTAGGACCTTCTGTGGTGAAATGGGACAAATCAAAGCTTTCTCATAAAGTGCATTCCAAAAAACTCCTTTATATGCCTTCAATAGGGGGGTTCCACCACTAATCTTTAAAGATGTTTGTGACTTAAGGGAGTTTCATTATGATCAGCGTTGGCGATTTCAGCTCATAAATGGCTCGCGGTTAGAAGTGTGTATGTTGCGCTCGCTTTACGCGTGAACAGACCACAAACAACTTAAAATTGGCTTCTCTCCATCCCTACCTCCTCCTCGCTCTGAACTTCCTTACCACACTTCTGTGATTGGTGGCAAGAAAGAAAAAATTTTGCTATTTGAAAAAAAAAGAATTTGACTCTCTCATCACTTCAGTTTAGCTTCAAATTCTTGACCTAAATTTTCTCTCTTAAAATAGCTAGCAGATATGCCATCCTCTTATTTCTGCAGCCAAGACATACTGTAACAAAGCCCTGGGCAGCCTTTAAAATGTTCTCCATGAGCTGCACAGCGCTGTAAGCAGTCGTCCGTTTGTGCCTTTCCCTTTCCTCGCACCCTTGGTCAGCCCCCGTCCTTGGGCCCGTCCCTCCTTAGCGCGTCCCCCCCCCCCCCCCGGCCGCGGTCAGGGAAACGGGGTGCTCAGCGCAGGCTCTGTCGCTTTGCCTTGTGCTTCAGCTTCGGCATGATCCACGACGGCGAAGGCAACCCCTGCAGGAAGGCCGAAGGCAACATCATGTCCCCCACGCTGACCGGCAATAACGGGGTGTTTTCCTGGTCTTCGTGCAGCCGGCAGTATCTCAAGAAATTCCTCAGGTGAGACAGGCCGCGAACAGTGCTCCAGAGGCGCGAACACCCGCCGGGGAAGCCCCCCGCCCCCGACGGGGACGCGGATGGGGGACGGTGTCACTGTTGAAAAGCCAGAGGGAAGGCCTGGTGTGGCGCTCTGCGCGCTCCACACGATGCCGCCTTCGATCCTCGCAGCAACCCTTTTCCCCAGAAAGAGAGGGGACTGTGTGTGCAAGGTCCCGCAGCTGGTGGGCTGCACACATAAGACTCACACTTAGGTCTGCTATGACCCCAGGATGTGTGACTATAACTATTACTCTGTAATCTCCAGAGATTGCGAGATATGTTGCATTTTTACTGTGACTAGTTATTTTTAACCTGATTGATCAATCTGGCGGTAAGAGGAGTAAAAAATGCTAACGTGGTGTGCTGGATTTTAATGAATGGAGATGGTCTTGATTGGCTATTTTGGTTGGAATGGCGGGGAGCTAGCTGTATGTCCAAAAGCTATCCAAAGGGGTGATAGCGATGTAAAATTTTATTTTACTAATGAACTCTTAGGTTACATTAGTAAAGTGTGAATTAGAAAGGTAGTGCTACTTGATTCATCTTAACTGATGAACCCAAAGTTGAAACTCTTTGAAGTTTCCTTTAATTTTATTTAGCTATGATCTGTATTTGACTATTTGACCGTTGTAACAGCACTATAGCTGTTACATATATAAATATATGTAATTTTACATGCATGTAGCTATAGCTCATTAATCTGTGTTGACTCATAAGAACTGTCAGGTTCTAATCCCATCTCCCTTTGACCGGATGTTAGGGGAACTAACAGAGTTTCTCTGGGAATTGATATTGAAGCACTAGTCTCCTTCTCTGAGGTTTCAAAGACGTATGGTCAGCCATGGTCCAAAAATAGTAAGTGGAAAAATTCAGAAATTCAAAAATTCAGAAGTTTTAAGTTGCTCATCACTGTGAGTAGCGTGATGAAATCCACTCCATCCTGCTCGGGGTGCGAATCTTCCCTCTGTCCAGTGTATTCACACCATACACGCTACCCACCCGTCAGTCATTTAGCAGCTGCCTGAGTCATCAGGTCAGTTATCAGAGCGAGCAAGAAACCACGTTCACATAACTTATTGTAGTGTATTGTTATTATTTTATTTTATTACTAGTTATTGTTCATCTCTTATGGTGCCTAATTTATAAACTTTACCAGGGGTATGTATGCGTAGGAAAAAGCATAGTATATAAAGGGTTCAGTGCTGTCCACGGTTTTAGGCATCCACTGGGGGTCTTGGGATGTACCTCCTGCAGATAAGGGGAGTCTACTTTTTTTTTTTTTACACCTCTACCACTGCATATTACTTACAAATGTTTACAGAATTATCAATATTCACAGCACAGGCAAGGCTGATTCAATGTTAAGGTGTCTGACAAATGATGTCCCAAAAGGCAGTGAAAAACTGACAAACCTTTTGCTAATAATAAGCTTTGTCACATGGAAAATTTTCTTTTTAGTTTTAAGTCCATGACTTGGGGCCTGGAATTACCTTTTCTATCTCATGTGAGAATAAATATTATAAATCAAGGTCAACTATTTTAATATACAGAGTGGGGCAAAAGTAAGTTTACAGTTCATATGGAAGATAATACAATAATTAATAAATAATAATACAAGAATACAAGAATAAGCTCTGTTTCGGGTACTCACAACTGTAAGCCTACTTTTGCCCCACCCTGTAGATTCAGTATCCATCATTTATATGATACAGTTACATGCTTTTAGGTGATATTAATAGCAGCAGCAGCTAACTTTGAATGCTTACTATGCTGTGTTGAGTGCTTTGCATTTTCTTGTTTTATCTCTATAACAGATTTTATGGGCGTCATTGTCAGAAATGAGATGTATAAGAGTTGCATGGTTGACTTAGGACCCTGTCTGTCTGACTCCAAAGTCACACTTAGCCACCATGCCGTTTTACCTCTCATTGATAAATAGTTTAAGTAAGTCAATGGACATAAGGCTCTTTCTAAGAATATCCATGCCATCAAGACTGATTTTTTTTTTAATCTCAGCTCATCCCAGTTAAACATGCCTTAGGAAACTCTTCTGCCTTATGCTCCCATGTGTCCTTTCTCCTGATTCCTTTCAAAAAACCGATTCATTTTTTTTACTTCTAAAGATCCTTTGAGGTAAAGTACATGTTCGACTACTGCCCCATTATGTGTGAAAAAAGGTAGCATGACTTTCAACTCCATGAAGACAGGCACTCTCTCTGTGTTTGGTTTACTCTGTACCTTTAGGACTTAGCCTAATGCTGTCCACAGAGTAGGCACTCAATAAAAATTCGTTGGATATTGTTGAACCAGACCATTGGGGAGAGTTTTCAAATATGTAGACCTTTCCCATCTCTTAGTGGGCCAACCAGGTCACTAGGATGGCTACAACTTCAGTACCAGGTGAAACTCTTTACGTCTGTATAAATTTCATCTTCTTAGACCAGGGCAAAACTCACTATTTGGAATAAATATGCATTTTAACTTTAAGCATATTCCTGTTTTTTTTATCCATGTTATATTTTTCTCTGCATGAATGCATTCAGAGGTGTCTGATTTTAAGTGGCAGATCACAGATAAACAAGGTCATTAATAAAGATTTGTTATCACTGCAGTACACCTCAGGCTGGGTGTCTGGTGGATGAGCCCAAGCAAACAGGACAGTATAAATATCCGGACAAACTACCAGGACAGATTTATGATGCTGACACACAGTGCAAGTGGCAATTTGGAGCAAAAGCCAAGTTATGCAGCCTTGGTTTTGTGAAGGTATGTTTGCTTGTGATTCGAAACTTACTTTAAGATCCTGCAATGTGTCTGTGTACCTAACCGAAGTATAAACATTTAGTTTGCTAAGGCCAAGGGTTAGAGTCTGGGTTATCTCCAAACTGTCAGTTGTTTGGCATGATAATTAAGTGGCAATTTTGCTGTCAATGAATTATCCAGTCTTATCCCCCATAGACCATGCCTGGTTTTCATACCATCTGACTGCATCCTTGAAAGAACATTCCTCTGCAGTAGACCAAGATTTTTATCACAAATAGTAAATCTGGGTACAATAGCTTTTACCTACTGCTCATCTCTGCTTTCGAATGTGTTCACATTCCCTTTCGATATGATCTATTTGAAACAGTCACCACCCAAAATACATACATGTGCCTCTTATATTACACAAAAACTCTTGACGATAGCCAACTTTTTTTGATACGTAAAAATTCAAGGTGTATCTTGAGCCGTCTTAAGATATTTGTGTCAAGTCTTTCATTCAGCATTGTGAGAAAAATAGATGGGCAAAAGCAAGCTGAGGATGTAGAAATGGTAGGTGGACCCTGAATGTGGAATATTCCCCCCAATCCACAGCCGACCTTTCGGTATTGTTCCCAAACCTGTTTATAACTTGAGCCATGACTGCCTCTCTGAGGATCATAAATAGGTGCCTGCCAGGCCCTGAGGAGGAGGGGTTTTCAAAATAGCTGTCTCCTGTTCCTCCTGCTGGCTGCAGTGGGTCAGACCAGCTCCAGCAACACAAGAAAAGGGTGCGTTTCTGTTCAGGTTCTTCATCGTCTTACCATTATGATCCCTTTCTGACCTTTTCTCCTTGCAGCCTATTTTTTCCTCTGTGCCTCCTAGAAAGGCAGTTTTGCGTAGTGTTTAGAAGCAACAAGAGGGAAAAAATAAGAGGGTGTTTTCAAAGTGTCCTGTCAAACCAGCAGGTGCAGTGTATCAGCATCACCTGGAACTTGGTAGAAATGCGGACGCTCAGGTCTCATCCAGGCCTAGAGAGTGAGAACCTTTGGGGTGGGGCCTGGCGATCTGTGTTTGAACAGGGACTCTTAGTTGAGTCTGATGCATGCTCAAGCTCGGGAGCTACTGAATTGGACAGTTTTAAACTTTACACACACATACACATACACACGCACACTCAAGCTGGGGAGCTACTGAATTGGACAGTCTTAAACTTTACACACACACACACACATACACACCACCACCCCCCCCCCACCCCACCCCCCACCCCGGCTTTTGCAGTGAGATAGACCTGAGTTTACAATCTTATTCCACCACTTCCTAGAACCCTGGGCAAGTGACTTGACTTCTCGGCTTTCATGTCCACATTTGTAAGGCGAGGATAACAGCTCTATCCTGGTCATTGTGAGGATTAATCTTTTAGTACATTTTCAGCACTCCATAAATAATAAGGGCTTTCCTCTTGCGCTCCTCCCAGATCTCCAGTAGCATCATCACCATCACATCTGGTTGTTCCCTCACAGTGGCTTCCTTGTCAAAGGGCCTGGGGCTGGCTATTTTTATCACTTATCTTGTCTCCCCGCCTCTCCCAGCCTCATATCAAGCTGGATATCTGTTCCCTTTCAAAGTGTTCAGGAAAATGAGTGAATCTGGCGAATGGTTGCACATTTTTTGGACAGGCCTGAAGGAGGGAGCACTTGCATTGGATTATTATGTACATATTAAATGCTTACTGACTCAGTGAATGAGTCAGTGCTTCCTGCCAGAGTGCCCCAGCCTCTCAAAAGACTGATCCATGCTTCCATGCTGGTTATTTTACTGTGTTAGAAATGCTCAGCTCATACTCTGTGCCTCAGTAACCAGCAGTTACTGTCACATGGCAGGAGCTCAGTAAATGATCATTTATAGTAAATGATCATTTATAGACACACCAAGAGGACTTGAAGAAGACTAGGAATTATGGGAAAAGTATTTGAATTATCCTAAATAGTTTCGGGCTCGTCACTTTAGAGAGCATTCTCTTCGAAGGCAAAGGCATGCCAAATAAAATAGGATGAGCATGTTTTTCTTCTTTCGAGAATTTGACTTTGGCATCAAAGAATGGAGAGCCAAGAGGAACTTCCTAGTATCTAAATCACACCTACTTTGTAATCTGCTAAATTTACTACATCATATTTCAAGTTCCATTATCTTTCCCCATGGACTTATGTTCCAGCTGTATTGATGTCCTGGTATGTTTTTCAAACATTTCCTGCTCTCATATCTACAAGCCTTTGCATATATACTTCCCATTCTAGAAAGCTGCACAGTCATCCACGTGACAAATATCTAATCGTTTGTTGTCGTCGTCAAAGATTCAGCTCAAGTGTTACCTCTTCTCCCCCCGTCCCCCAAAGGAGACTTAAACACTCCTTTCTCTGGGCTCCATCTCCACCCTGTATGTCACCGTGGGAACTTTGTGATACTGTATTATACCCGTCTGTGCAGACCCCTTGCCCCAGTAGGTGGACAGTCCCTGCAATGCCTAGCATGCACCTGACGGATTAGCAAATGCTCAGTAGTTATTCATTGGATTCTCAGTGATAACCAAAGAAAACATTTTCTAGCACTCCCATTTTCATGAAGTGGAGGGGTTTTGCCCCGGTCCCTGTCTCATCTCAAGGAGACAGGAGTGACTTAATCTGGGAGAAAGAAGAGAGTCAAAGACGAGGCTGGGATTTATCAACTGAGCACCTAGCAGTGTGGAGGCGTCATAAAGTGAGCTGGGAGGGGCTGAACCTGGAGGAGGTTTGGGGGGACCGACGGGGAATCCCGTTTTAAAGGTGTTAAGTTTGAGATACTTTATGAACTTTGATTTGCAAGGACCGTGAACATTTTTTAGCATGTCGGGACTTATTGGAAGGGACATCTGTCCTTTGGAATACAGCTGGAGAAGTGGCCCCTGAGTGACACGACAGAAGGCATTGGGACTCTTCTCAAAAATCACATCCAGGCAACAGGAGACCTGGAAGTCTCTGGTTCTTTCTTTTTCCCTTAAATTATGACTTAAGCCTAGGGAATTACAGATAAGGAAAAGTTAGTCGAATATGCCGGGGGAATGAATTAAAAAAAAGTGCAAGCTCCCCTTTCTGCTTGCTTTGAAGGGAGCGTTCTCAGAGGCGCATGGTGGCCGAGGCGTGCGGCTGGCTGTAATTACGCGGGCCTTCTGGACGTCACCACGAGAGAAATAACATGTTCGCGCGGCCTGCCTTCCTTCACTCTGGAATCCCTGTGTTTTGGAGTGTTTGCTTTATTTCCCTGGCTTCTCCAGCTGCCCCTTCCCCTTAGCCCTGTGGCTTGGCATTGGCCGTGGAGACTGGGCCTCTCTGCTTCGGTCTGCCCCGGGGTCACTTCGGTGGCTGCCACATAGGTGATGGGTGTGCGTTAGGGCTTTCCCCTGGCTGTAAGAAGGAAAACAGTTTAATTCTGAAAGGCTTTCTCACTGTGGCTTTTATTGTTTCGATGGTTCCATCCCATTCTTCCGTTTTGATGTCGTCTCCCCTTTTCCCACATTATCTGGGCCGCCTCAGGCCCAGGGTGACACAGTAAGGCGGCTGGCGGGCAGGAACCTCATTCACGTCCCTGGAAGGCTGCCTTCCACTGTCTGCTCATGTCAGCGGCAGGTCCATCTCCGTGGGAAACATTTGCATGTTGTGTCTTCTGAGCTGTTGGGAGGTTTGGAAATGGTGTGCGTGGCACCTGTCTGGGCCTGTTGGTGGCAGGGCCGTTTCCAAGCAGTGTCCTGAACATCCTTCCAGTCTCTTTGGGGGAAGGGGAGACAGGATTTTATAGTCTATTAGAGCAGACTCACTACACGTATCTCTGGTCCCCTGTGTTTTCTTTTCTCAGTCCTGTGAAGATAAAAATAATAAAAGGCTTCTATAACACATCCATAGGACATGCAACCTGGAGTTCCAGGACAAAGCTTTGAATCAGGCCTTATTCCAGTCTTGGCCTCTTCTGCCTCACTGCTTGTTATATTGTTGTTGTTTCTGTTGTTTCTAGAAAACAGACCTTATAGCTTCAAGCCGAATGGTCTCTAAATTAACTATTGTTATGCCCCAGTCACTCCTAAACATACATGGATATGTGGGTAGTGTAGAAATCTCATTGGGTGGAACATAGCACTGGTTACCTTGCTACAACCAACTTCTCTTGCCTCTACTTTCTGAATAATGTCTCATTTCAGCCACCTCAGAATATAATGTGTACAAAAGCTTTGACTATTTTTGTTTTTATTGTATCATCACCCTGACCACTTCCCCCTTTCATTTCAGGACATTTGCAAGTCACTTTGGTGCCATCGGGTGGGTCACAGGTGTGAGACCAAGTTCATGCCTGCAGCGGAAGGGACCGCGTGTGGCTTGAGTATGGTAAACTGCGTACTTGTTAGTTTTTAGTTCTAGAAACTTGATGAAGTATAGAACCCAAACTCTTTGTGCTGTGTGACCTCAGGATGCATGTATTTTCTGACTTCTCTGTAAATTAACCAGCATTATCTAGCAGCTATTACTCAGCGCTAACATAAGCCAGTTGGCTCAGTTGTTTATGAAGATGATTTTTATTTTGCATTTTATGTTTATTTTTAATTTTAAATGGAGGTTTGGGTCAAAATATTTATCTTTCAATGAGCCAGTACGTGTCATTGTATGCTGTTTGTCTTTTAAACTTGATTTGGCATAGAAAGGCCTCAGGGAGCAGCCGGCCCTTTGAGTAACAAAGACAAGACTGTCCCTCCCTACAAGGCCTCTACTAATCCCTCACAGGACCCGTCACGGAGCTTGTGTTAGGCCCAGTAGACTCCCATCACATATAGCGACTCCTGCTGAAGGGTAAGCGACGTCTCCATCTACGTTGTATCAGAAAACCCTTTTGCTAGCCAGTGTCTTCAACCCTAAGAACCACTCCCATTGTGGAAGATTATGGGAGATTTTTGCATTTTGAATGAAGAACTCTCACATATTCGTTTCTCCTTTTCTTCACATTTCCCAGTAGAATCTGGAGGGAAAGGTACACTTGAAGTACAGGAAATCATCCAGATTTGGGGTGTTCCTTTGAAAGACCGAGAGAGGGGAGTGCAGAACAATGAAAGAGCATATGATGTTACAGGATTTTTTATCTCCGCTTTTGGCTCTCCTGAGACAGCACCAGGCTGCGTAGAAGAATTAGTCATTGAAAGTGAATTCAGTTCCACAATAATTTCCTGACTGTGTACTAAACATCAGAGACAGAAAGCTCTGGGGATGCCCAGATGGATAAAACTTACAGATGGATATCTCTTCAAGAACTTACCATCTAGTGGGGAAACCAGTAACTCTAACTTTCTTTATAAACACACCTTCTTGAAGCACGGAATTGCTTTCGAGGCCCAAATGAATGAGAAATGAATCTTGCTGGGGATCAGGTGTGCACTTAGAATAAACTACAATGAGTGGGTGCACCAAGGTGGATGCTGGAATTTGAATTGAAGCTCTTCGGTCGGATGAGAGACCTACAGTGACAGAGTAACAATAAAGGCAAGGACAGACACACATGAAAATAAATGTTCAGAAAATGCTTTCCGACATTTGTTAAGTCATTCAGCATCTCTTCAAAGATTTGCAATTTTTAACTATTTTTTTTTTTATGTTTTTATTGATTTTAGAGAGAGAGAGGAAGGGAAAGGGAGAGAAACCTTGATGAGAGAGAAACATCGATCCACTGCCTCCTGCACACCACCTGCTGGGGATCGTGCCTGCAACCCAGGAAGCAAACCTGCAACCTCTCAGTGCATGGGACGGTGCTCAACCAACTGAGCCACACCTGCCAGGGCTTAGCTCCTTTTATTTTAAAGAAAATAAATGTTTTAAAAGTTGAGGTGTGAGGAGGGGACCACGCCTTCCCAGTGAAACAACACGTCTAATGGCAGCAGCCAGGACAGGAGTCTTTGACCCCAGGTGACCACAGGAAAGGCTGTCCCACAGTGTGTGGCTTCCAGATATAAAGGGGCCAGAGGGCTGCGCTGAGCAGCCACCTACAGGGACCCCCTGCTTTCCTGCGGGCACTGTGTAGAACCCCAGAAAGCATTTGAGCTGTATGGCAAGTGGAAGGGGAAGAGAGCCCTCCCGCCGCTAGAGAGGGACCAGGGCCGCCAGCGGGGTGACCCCGGAGCTGCTGGTGGGGTGAATCTGAGATTTCTGACCCTGTCTGAGGGGAGCCGGGATAGCGGGCATGGGGCTGCCCCAGCTTTATTGAGGTCAGGAGTGCGGGGAGCTGACTTTGGGTCCCCTCCTGCTGGGGGCCTTGCTGGGCCGACTCTCTGCCTGTGTGTTGCTTTGTGCGGTTTTGAGTTTCTGATCCCTGAACTGGCCCCCACCTTCCTGGCTTGCACTGGGCAGGCAGACCAGCGGAGGCTGGGATTTGTGCGCAGAGCAGAGAGTTTGAAATATGCGTCCAGAGCAACCAGCCAACCAGAGCTGAGCAGGGAGGGGTGGAGCCGGCGGCCGCTCCCGCAGCCGGGAGCACCGCCCCCAACAGGACAGGGGCAGGTCCCGCTCACTGAGGCCCCAGACACCCCGCAGGGCACAGTCCTGAGGGGGAGGGGAGAGCAGCTCACAGGAGGACATCATAGGAATAAGACTCTCGGGGACTGTTGTTTGGGAGCTGGAGGAAACGCTGAACACCCCTGCTGGGGGCTGGGCAGGCAGAGGGCTCACTGGAATGTTCTTTAATCAAACCCACTGAGGCCAGGCTGCTGAAACGACCCAGACAGAAAAGACAACAGGTTGAAATCAATCTGAAGCTGCAGCAGGCCAGAGCCTGGGGAACTAGAATCAGAGGACAGGGGAGGGACTGAGGAGCTGGCGGTGGAGCAGAGACTAACTCCTGCACAGTGAGTGCCTGACAGCGACACCTCTACGGGGAGTGACACCCTGAGCTACACTAGCCACCCTGCACCCTAAAGACTCTACAGAAGACTCTGGAGCAAGACCAGGCAACCACAAGGGAGAGGCAAAATAGCTGACAGGAGGTGGCCTGTGGAGAGCCTCAGATCAACCATCTACCTAAGGACACCAGAGCCCAACCTAGACTGTTCCTCACATTGGCTGACACACAGGTACCTCCCTGGAGACCCGAAATCAGCCCACAAAACAGTGAGCCACAGACAACATAAGCTGCCCAGACAAAACTCACCTGATGGACTTTTTATAAAAAAAAAAAAAAAAAAAGAAACATTTCTTTTTTAAATTGTTTGTCATTAATTTTTAAAAAATTTGTTTTGCTTTGCTTGTTTTGTTTTTGTTCTATTATCAAGATTTTCTTCCTAGTCCCCGCTTAATTGCTGGGATATTATCATGATAACCAATACGTTTACTGCTTTTCTCTATTGTTTCCCCCATATCTCCTATTGGCCTCCATCCCTGCCCCTGCTTTACCCCGTCCCTCTTTCTCTCTCTTTTGATCCATTGGCATAACTTTTTTTTTTCCTTTTTCTCCCCTTTTATTCTCTGTCTTCCTGCCTTTTTGTTTGGTTGGTTGTTTCTGTTTGTCTCTATTGTATTTTTATTTTTTATTTTTCAACTATTTTTCTATCCTCTCTACCCTTAATTTTTTGCTTGCCCTTCTTTCAGAATCTTTCCTCTGCCCCTTTTATTTCCCAGCAGCATCTCTATTTTTTACTTTTTATTTTATTTTTTATTTTTCTTTACTATTAGCAATAATATCCTTTTTTCTCTCTCTCTCTTTTTTTTTTTTTTTTTTTGCCTTTTAGTATTTGTGTTCTCACTTCACTCTCCCAATTCTGTTTTCTCTTGGGATGTTTTCATTGTGATTGGAAGGATGTTTTATAAGATACTACTTGTTTCCTGGCAGTCTGGTTGTGTATTGTCCAGCTTTGCCAGCACCCGTACAACAGCTCACATGACATGGTTGGGGCTGAACCCCACAGTTAGCCAACTTGAGAGGAGAGTCCGCCCAAGGATGCGTCGATAATACTCTAGACCCGATCACAACAGGAGAGTACAAAGAACCCACAAAAGGGACACCCACAAAACGGACATACCTACAGCAAAGAGCTCAGAAGTATAAGGAAAACACACCTCTGGGTTCCACTGGGCACACACTACAAAATCCCACCCCACAAGACTGGGAGACAGCAAATATATCTAATATACGGATACAAACACTAAGAGAAACTAAAATAGGGAGACAAAGAAATACCCCCCCCCAAACTAAAGAAAAGGAAAAATCTCCAGAAAAAGACCTTGATGAGAAGGAGTTAAGTTATCAGAAACAGAGTTCAGAGTAGTGGTTATAAACATGTGCAAGGAAATTAATGAGAACCACAAGACACTTAATGGAAAGGTCCAGGAACTTGCTGAAAACATGAAAAAAGAGCTAGATATCATAAATAAGAACCAGGCAGAAGTGAAGAGTACTATATCTGATATCAAGAACACGCTGGAAGGAATTAAAAGCAGGCTCAATGAAGCAGAGGGTAGAATAAGTGACTTAGAAGATAAGGTAGAGGAGAACATATGTGCCAAGGATGCATCTGATAAGGGGCTAATTTCCAAAGTGTACAAAGAACTCATACAACTCAGCACGAGGAAAACAAAACAATCCAATTAAAAAATGGGCAAAGGACCTGAATAGACTCTTCTCCAAAGAGGACATACAGATGGCCAAGAGACATATGAAAAAATGCTCAACATCACTAATCATCAGAGAGATGCAAATTAAAACCGCAAAGAGGTATCACTTCGCACCTGTCAGAATGGCTACCATCAAGAAACCAACAAATGACTCCTGCTGGCGAGGGTGTGGAGAAAAGGGAACCCTAGTACACTGCTGGTGGGAATGCAGACTGGCGCAGCCACTATGGAAAATGGTGTGGAGGTTCCTCAAAAAATTAAAAATGGAGCTGCCGTTTGACCCAGTGATTCCACTCCTAGGAATATATCCTCAGAATCCTGAAACACTAATCAGAAAGAACTTATGCACCCCTATGTTCATAGCAGCACAATTTACAATAGCTAAGATCTGGAAACAGCCCAAGTGCCCATCAGTAGATGAGTGGATAAAAAAGCTGTGGGACATATATACGATGGAATACTACTCAGGCATAAAAAAGGACCTCTTACCCTTTGGGACAGCATGGATGGACCTGGAGAGTATTATGCTAAGCAAAATAAGCCAGGCAGAGAAAGACAAACATCACATGATCTCACTAATATATGGAATCTAAGGAACAAAATAAATTGACAAACAAGATAGGACCACAGACATGGAAGCATGAAACAGACTGACAGATCTTAGAGGGAAGGGAAGGTGTGGGTGGGTGGGGAGAGATTAACCAAAGAATTTATATGCATAACCCAAGGACACAGACAATAGTGTGGTGAGGGACCCGGGAGGAGTGTGGGTGCAGGGTGCAAGGGGTCAATGGGGAGAAGAGAGGACATCTGTAATATTTTGAACAGTAAAAATAAGTTGAGGCATTACATTCAATTTTTAGTCAGATGCACCTGTCTTAGGAAATCCCAATAAGGATTCTTATGAAAGCATGACCAGGATTGTTTTAGTTGTGATGGCACAAAACAATGAATGAATTAAATGATTGACAATATAGAGACTTCTCAAGTCATTTGTATTGTTAAAGCATCAAAGCTTAGAACTTGCAACTTGAGGATTCATAGATATTTTTGTCATTAAGAAAGCAACAGTATTAGACATAAGAGGCATGTACAAGAAAAGATTTATATAATAAATGAGGAAAATACGTGCAGCATGGCATAGGTCTAAGGTTTATTACATAAATACACCCTGGAGCTAGTTCCAGGGGGGCAAAAATGCCCCTGGGCTATACTTCAACCAATATAACATGTGACACATGAAACCAGCAGTTAGAAAACACCCCATTATTTTGAAAGACCACACTGTGGATGTATATACTGGGGGAAAGCCCTTAATTGTAAAGCCACCCTCAGTAGGAAATATTCTGGTAAGTTTCTTCCATCATCACTCCAGTATAATTATTATTCATTCATGTAGATGGTTCTCTTGAGTCTCCCTCCTCAGGGTGGGATGCAATGGGCTATTTATTAGACTGTAAACTCCGTGAGGCCAGGGCCATTCTCACTGTTGCTTTATCTCGAGGGTCTTGTGGGGAGTAGCAGTTGCTCCACATTTTATTTCTCTATAACTAGAACCCAGCTGAATCCTTCCCCATCGTTCAGTCCCTCCCTTGTCATTCAGTGAGAGCTGTGCCATGAATGTTCAGTAAATGTGCGAGGGTGTGAAAGCCCCATTGTTTTATCTAAGAGTACATGTGCAAGGAAAGAAAGGTCTGTGCTCGCTGTCTATCATTAAAGACATTTGCCCAGTTGGCCATTCCATTTGAAATTAGAAAGCAGTGCTAGAAATGCATCCGTGTGACTAGATACAGTTCTGTGTGTGTCTATTTAATATTTACATGTTATATGTGGAATTTTATATACACACGTGGATTGTGCATGTATGGACGTATATTCCTGTATGTTCCTGATTCCTATACTCATAGAAAAAACCGAGGAGACTGTCAGTCCTAGGATGAATACTGGCATTAAAGGAAGTCAAAATAATTGAAGGGTTGGAACAGATCTAAAAACCACATTCCTAAAAAAGAATTTAGATCAGAGGTTCAGGAGTTGTGGCTGCTGAGTTTAAATCCAGCCCCAGCTAGTTGTGTAGCTACTTGGGCAAGTTAGTACCTCTTTGCTCGAGTTATTGGCCCCTAAGCACTTTGTGACGGTTACGTTAGACACTGCGTGTGAAGCCCTCCCTTCCTCCCGTCTGCACCATTGGGGCACATAGATGGAACTTAATAAGCTGTAGCTGTAGCTGTAGCTGTAGCTGTTGCTGTTGCTGTTGCTGTTGTGGCTGCCGCCGTTGCTGTTTTGTCTCAGCCACTGAGCTCTGTCCCGGAGCGTTGCGGGGACTCCTGCGAGGGAAGAGCCAGAGATTCCTGCTTATGGTAGATGAACTCCTCAAATGACGGACTGCTCCCCGCCCCCTAAGTCCTCAACTGTGTTTTATGATTTCGTGCAAACTCTGAAATGGCAGTTAGTCCAAGGGAAAGAAAAATTATAAACAGAAGAGTTAATCAGTTCATGGCAAAAAAATTGAAGACAGGAAGCAGTATCTTGACCTAGACAAAGTGCACCAGCAACACAGTAAATAGCCACAAGCCAAATGCTTCACGGGGGAAGAGTGAAGATTTGAAAGTCAGACCTCCCCGTAATTCTGTAAGCGAACCCCACTCCCCGGCTGAACCTGGCGCAGTGCAGACCCCAGCCCTCTGGATCTGATTGCAGAGGCTTTCGGAGAAGTGTGCACTGATCTAAGTCGGGCAGAGCTTGCTCATCAGAAGAGCACCCCAAGAAAGACACCACTACCAGAGGCTCACGCAGCCCCCCGGGACAGAGATGACCGGCAGCGCCTGGACTGTGTTCTAGAGGAAAACTGAGACGAAAAGGTTAGCGCAGAAAACCCTTCTCTCCCTGGCTTGGACAGTCATTGGCAAGCGGAAGACCAAAAGCTAATCACAGAAGACCCTCAGTTCCAAGTCGTCCGAGGGACTTAAGTCGGGGCCTTTTGTACGCAGAGAGGTGTTACTTAAAAGCACTGTGTGTGTCAACGGAAAGCTCTTCAGTTTTATAAGACATGCAGTATAGGTGGGATACGCAGCAATGTGTGCATAGTTGTCTCTGTTTTTATGAGATAACCATCTGGAATAATGAATTTTGTTTCTTAACAACTGGTTCTTGGTGAGTGCGTGATCCAAATGCTCTCCACACTGTGCTGTTTCTGTACGTCCGGGGAGGCCCTGCTGTCACTTTTCTGCTCTGACTCCCTTGGCTGTTGGATGGGATCTCATCTGCACAGTTCACGTCCACAGCTCAGAAAGCATCTGTGGGTGACAGATGCCTCTTCTCTCCAGACCTCAGCTTTTCAAAACGCAGACTAAGCCCCCTGTTTGCACAGCACCGCCAGCGAAGGAATCCCGTCGGGGTGTCCCGCGCTCTCCCCTTTGCCAGCAGACTCGCTTTTCCTGTTCCTGTGCAGGTGTTTGCATCTCCTTGCCCTTTCCCAGGTGGCTTCTTACAGGAAACATGTCCCGTATTCTCTCCACAGTGGTGTCGTCAAGGCCAGTGTGTCAAGTTCGGGGAGCACGGGCCCCGGCCCATCCACGGCCAGTGGTCGGCCTGGTCCAAGTGGTCGGAGTGTTCCCGCACCTGTGGCGGAGGAGTCAGGTACCAGGAGAGACACTGCAACAGCCCCAGGTAAGGCTCCAGCAGGAGGTCGGGGTTTGTAAGGCGCTGACCTTCAGCGGGGAACCTACCTGTTTGGCTCTGTTTTTAAGGGCAGTTTTCTTCTCTCGGGTTCATAGCAATCAGCGAGGGTCTGGCTGTTGCGCGTAAAGGTTGTGCGCCCTGCGGGGAGGCACTGTGAGCGGAAGCAGAACCGGCAAAGGCGTTATTCCACCTGGGAGCGTGATGATCACGGCTCCAGTCACGGTGGTCATGGTCTGAGCCGCTTTCTGAATCGAAGTTAGGGTTACACAGTCACATACCCGAGGGCCTGTGCGACTGGAGCAGGGAGGCTTGCCTGGGGGGGCACGTGTCTCTCTCAGACTGATGACCTGGGGAAAGCAGTGCGCTGATTTTTGCCTCTCAGGAATGTATGTCAGCTCGTGTTGCCAGATCTGCCTGACTTTTCAAGAGAAACCAGAAATCTAAAAGAATGTTGCATGTGACATTTTCCTAATTTCTAAAATATTGATAACAAATTCAATTTTCTTTAAAAAAACAAAACAAAACACAACCAAACATTATGAGGATTAGTCAGAGTATCTGTGGATTGAAATTGGCGGTGATCACCTGTGCGGTCCTCTGGTCTAGGACTGGGATTCTGAACCATAGGTGGTGCTGTGCGGAGAAGGTGGTTTAATGTTACTTTTATCAGCTCTAATTCCCGCAGGAAGCACGTGTGTGTTTCCTGATTGGCATGGTTATGTGGAAAGAGCCCAGGTTCAGGAGACAGAAAGATATGACTCCACTCCAAGTGTTTGGCCTGCACTTACTCACTGCGTGGCTTTGGGAAGGTCGTGTGAACTTCGAGCTTGGGTTTATGCATATAGGATGGAGATAATGATACTCGCCTCTGGAGGTTTGGGGAAGATTAAAAATTGCATCTGTAGAATGTCTGACCATGGAGGTGCATCCAGTGGGCATTCAACAAAGGTTCTGGGGTCCATGTGGTTTTCGTCATTTCATCTTAGGAACACAGGGTAACAGAGGGCCAGCCCTCAGAAGCAGTGGGGAGGGGCCTTACTAATGAAATTGGACTTTGGAGGATGCTATGGAGTGAGGACGTGATGGGACTCTGGAAAATAGTGGAGTTGATTTTACATGATTTGAGTGGTGGCGTAGCATGGGGAGTGAGGATACAGATTTAATCCCAATAACCTGGGTCTGCCTCGGGGCCCACCAAGCAAAATTTTAAAGAAACAAATGATACTTCATGTGAGTGAGCAGGCTGAGCTGGACCAAAAGGCCAGTTTGTTCCAAAACACAAGGAAGGATTGGGAGATTCATTAACCGTGGTTTGTTAGGTATTCTTAGGATATCTCAGGCTAATGTAGGATTTCTCATCTTTGGCACTATTGACATTTTATTTTAATTTTTTTTTATTGATTGATTTTAGAGAGAGGAAGAGAGAATGATTGAGATTTGTTGTTCCACTTATTTATACATTCGTTGGTTGAGTCTTATATGTGCCCTGACCAGGGATCGAACCCACAACCTTGGCGTATCGAGACAAAGTCTAACCAACTGAGCTAGGGCACTATTGACATTTTAAGCCTGAAAATTATTTTGGTGTGGGGGTTGGTCCTGTCCGTGGCAGGCTCTTTAGCAGTATCCCTAGCCTCTACCCGCTAGAGGCGGGTAGAATGACTCTCCCTCCCTCTGCCCCCTCCCACGCCCCCCAGCCTCCAAGTTGTGACAACCCAAAATCTCTCCCGACCTTGCCAAATGTCCTGCAGGGGCAAAGTCATCTCCAGTTGAGACTAACTACTCTAATCAGACCCAGTCACTATGTACAATGGTAGGGAGGTTTATGATACATGTACAATTTATATCAGATTATTAAAACCACTCTTGTCTACTTTGAACATGGCCCGTGTCTTGGATAGAATTTTCAAGTTCATCATATTACTTTTCATTTTTTGCAACAGATTTCATGGATCTGGTTTTCATACATCGCAACATTTTACAATCTTGATATTTTCCCAAGGAAAAAAATCGATCGCCTAATTTAATAGCCCTGCTGGTAAAGTGTATGAATGACGCCCCTGAGATTTAAACGAGAACCTCTCCCATATCTGTGGGATTGAGAGCTCTCGTTATAATAGGGCATTGTTCATGGAAATATCATATTGTAATGTTAGAGGTGCCTAATAGAAGAATTAATCACTAAAGTAGTTCCACTTGGTGCAGTTTTAATTTTAAACGAGATTAAGTCTAATCAGGGTACTGTTTGCTTTAATTAAGTTTGAAGTCATAAATAAAACAAGCAAGTGACCGGCTATCCCAAGGCAATTGAATTAGTTGTTCTCTGTTCCTATTTCACTTGGTTGTGGTACAGCTGTTTTTTCTTCCCTATTTCGGGTTCCCGATTTCTTTCTTCCTTCAGCTTAAACATTTGGTCTGTTCCCATCACTCAGCCTGACCATTTTTATTTTTTCATGTGAATGCAGTGTGAGCTTTTTATTTCACATGATGATGGTTTTCCCAGAACATATTTTTGTTTCATAAAAAATGAATGATTCCTGGCTGATTCAGGGATGTATATTAAGCTTTTTCAGCTTCATAAGGCTTTACAGGATATCTGGTCCTGGAATGGCCAGTGCCAGGGACATAGGACCGTTTTTATTTCTCCCATATCTGTGGCAGACATTTATAATTGATTGGAGCCCTATGTTCTACTCGGAGCCCTTGGGAACCTTCTCCAAACACTTCTCTGGGCATTTGTTCCTAATCAGGTTAGAACAGATACATGAGTTGCAACCCGTTGTCTAATCCGGTTATTTTACAAGGAGGTAACAGGGGTGGCAGCAATTCTCACTCAGGTCACCAAGCTGGTCATGTTAGAGTCAGACCAAGAGGCCACAGTCTTAGTCCTTTGACATTTTTCCTGGGTCCCTGACTATTAAATCATAACACCTAACAGAGCCTGGTAAAATTCCTATAAACTCTGTTTAAGAAAACAGTGAAATTAAAAACAGTGAAAATTAAACCTGCTAAGGTATTCTAGAACTTTCCTAAAATGCTAGTCTAGTTGAGAAATAATAACAGGCCACTAGGGTCATAGCTCCAGATTAATAATTGAATCAACTCTCTGGCTCTTTTCCCAGCCAGTAATTTCCAGGCTCAGCTGAGGATCAGAGTCCCCAGCGTGCTTTACAGAAACTGATGTCTGGGTCTTCCCCATCACGTATGCTTATGGAGTGTCTGGGGAGGGGCCCGGGAATGTGTGTGTGTGTGTGTGTGTGTGTGTACTAGAACCAATTGGTTCTAGTATCAGCCAGCCAGCCAATATGATAGCCATTTATAGGGAGGACCTGATAAATTATGCAGAAGCAAATTACAGGTATACTTCATAATAGTCCAGTATAAACACAGAGTCATGTGCCTGGACATTTGTTTTCTGACTGTTTATATTTTTGTTTTTAGTCTTAAAGAACTTATTATATACCAAGGGATGCCATAGTAGAATTTTCTGTTAATTTACCCTAACATGCATGTTCATAGCTGCAGAAAAAAAAAATGTACCTGTATTTGAAGATTTGATGTAAAAATCCAAATTCTTGCCTGTCATTAAAAGTAGAAAGCATTTAAAAATAGTTACAATTGATTTGCGCTTACTGGACCCTAGACTCTGCCCTAAAATTTCTTTCCAAATGCTATCTCAGTTCATTGTCACAGTTGCCCCCACTTTGCAGATTAGGAAGTTAAATAAAATTGCCTGAAAATAAGCTGGGAGGAGGCAGAGCGTATTGAAATCCAGATCTGCCTCATTGGAGACTCTCTCCCCCGTCCACGCACGGTCCCGGTGCCTAACTCAGTGAAGTGCGGGCGGAGTGGAGCTGAGCCCGCGACGGGGGCTGGCCCTGCTCTCTTGCGGCCCTGTGACCTCTCTGCAAGTTTTGTGAGCTCTCCCAGCCACTTGTCTCTTCATCTGTCAAGGGAGCAGATGGCTACAAGAGTTCTGAAGTCTTTTCCACGTTCCTCTTTCCTGAATTGAAAAAGTAACACGCACGGTCCTCTTTGACTTTATTGCATTTAACTCGCCTAAATGAAGGTTATTTGTAAAATCTCAGACAGAGCGTCTCACGCTGAGGAAGTTTGGCATGTGCTTCGTAAAGATGACCAGCAACAGGAAGGCTGTCAGATGGCACTTTCAAGTTTTCCTGAATGCTTTTTAGATAATGATTTAAGAAGTCCTCAGGGATTTGATGTAGCACAGTGACTGCTGGATGTTTAAGTAGTTACTCCAGAATGTTTTGAAATAGCAGAAAAATCTCATTTTGGCAGCATGACACTTCCCGTTTCTGTTGAATCCATTTTAGCATGCAGTTATAGGAGGACTTGGTAAAATATGCTGAAGCAAACCCAGGGGTGTTTTATAGCATTCTTGTGCTTCCTAAAGAGACAAGGAATTTTAATCACATAAATTTATTAACCTGGAGCCTTCTTTCATGTTACATGTTTGCATTGAGCTTTGGTGTGAGACGATCCATCGTTGGGTTTTAGCCTTTGTAGAAAACTACTAAAAAAAAAAAAAAAAAGTGGGAATGAAAAGAGGCGATCGCTTCGTGCCCGGACTAGGCGGGATAAGATGCTAGCGGTGATTTTTCAGTGTGGTTTGTGCTCCTTTTACTCTCTCCTTTGCTTTCTGGGTTTTGCCGCCTGCCTACCCAGATCTTAGTTTGCCATTAGATCCTAATTATTTATGTTCTAATGGGATCCCCTACTCTTGAAATCCATTTCCCATCACGCTTGGCAGGAAAAGAGTAGGCCACCTGCAAAGTTAAAAAGTGATTGTGCAGATGAAAAAGAGGGAGTGTTTTGCCTTGGAGTTTAGGAGCAATTAGAGTAAAACGCACGAGAGTCAGACAGTAATCAAAACATCAGCTCAATGACTGACAAAGCTGGAACAGAAAACATGGCAGATGGGCCTTCCTGCTCTTTCTCCCCAGTGTCCCCAATTTCTGCATAGCAGCAGGGGCAGGGCGACCTGTGGAAAGATGGTGAGTGTTTAGAAATGGGAGAGAGGCTGGGGAGTTGGTTGGGTTTGCATTTGAAGAGCTTTGATGCCAACATAGAGTGTATGTATGCAGGGGGCACACATCTATATTAATAAAACATTGAGGTGTACTTACAGATTTCCTAATATATAAGGTGATAAGGCGAGTGTCAAGGCTATGCCTTCATCCGTCTTTAAGGAAATTTTCAGAATGTAAAAATTGGATCAGAGATGGCAAATAAGTTTGATCTAACCAGTCAGTTCCAATTGATGAGCAGTGGTAGGGGCTACCTGAGGGCTATGTTGAGAGGGAGTTTGAGGACATATCAGTTTCTGCTTAAAAAAAAAAAAAAAAATCTGATTGATTAGTTATGTCTGCCATGGATACAAGAAGGGCTGGGACACATTGTATGCTACATGCTTCCATTCTCATAACAGGCTGTATACACTGCTACAACACCCATCTGGGTTATTCCTCCATATACTACTCTCTGTGACATAGTGGGCCCTTTGACTGCTAGCATTAAAGTTCTTTAATTTTATTTTTAGGCCTCAGTATGGTGGCAAGTTCTGTCCAGGTTCTAGCCGCATTTATCAGCTGTGCAACATTAACCCTTGTAATGAAAATAGCTTGGATTTTCGAGCCCAGCAGTGTGCAGAATATAACAGCAAACCTTTCCGTGGATGGTTCTACCAGTGGAAACCCTATACGAAAGTGGAAGGTAATTTGGTCCCCGTGCCCCTCAAATAAATGTGTCTCTATGTGGATGATAACGTGAATGAACACCCCAGAAGAAATTGCTGCCTATATGAAAGAGTTTCAATTTTTAATCTTTTGTTCCCCAGACCCATCCTGGCTCATATTTTTTATTCAATTCCAAAGATTTTGTTTATTTTTCCACACTTTTTTTTCCCCACAAGACACCCCTTGTGTCCCACATCTGTAAGCCAAAGTATTCATGTGTTTGGAATGCACTTATATTTCTAAACTTACCTTTGACATTTCAGCAATTAAGTCTCCCAGGGATGTTAATTGAAATTGGTATGAATTATCCAGACCAAAAACTCATGAAACCATATATACCCCATAGAGACACCATACTCAGTAACTGACATGTTAGATGATTACAAGCATGGGAAGGTCTATCTGCAGAGTATGTCCACACACACACACACACACACACACACACACACACACACTCAAATAAAAAATGTCTCCATACTAGGTTCTTAGTACTTATTGTAACTTAAAGTAATGGCTTGTATTTTACTTTTAAATAAATTTGTTTTTATTTTGGTTAAGCATCAAAACATTTCTTTTAGTTGTAATATCCAATTTTGATGTGCTTCCTATTACCTGTGCAGAATAAGCTGTCACTGTTCCAGTTGCTTCCGTTTCATTTTTTTCGTTCACTGAATTAATCTGAACTCATCCATGCTCCCTTGAGAAATGATAAATGGGAGTCTGAACCACACATGTGTAAAATGGAAAGAGACTACTCATGGGGAATCAGAACGAGGGTTATTCCTGTGCAAAAGTTGAGAAGGAACCTAGATTACCAATTCCCACAGAGCAGCTAATGTACTTAGAGGCATCATTGTAACAGGGAACACCTCCCCTCAGAAATGTGGTGCCACTTTGCTCAGCCGTTGCAGAAGCATTGGCCTGTCTCCGGGTCATAAGTATCCAAAGCACAGATAAAGACAGGCATGAAAAGCCTGAAATCTGTGTCTTGGAGGAAGCAATGAGGAATCTATGTAGATATTTCCTATAGAACAGAAATTAGTTACCTTCAGAAATTCAAAGGGTGATTGAGTAGAAGGGGATTTAGATTAATTTGCAGTTGCTTTCAGCAAATAGCATTAACTCAAGGTCTGAGAACTTTCTAGCCATATCACCTCCTCAGAGAGACTCTGCTTGCCAGGCTACCCAAAATGTCCTCCTCTCTTTATCATTCTTGGAACCCTTCATCTGCTTTATTCTTCATAGTTCTTACCAGTGCATGAGTTTATATTAGCCATTTATTACCTGTTTCAATGGAGCCACTGTCCATTTAGAGCACGCTTGCATCTCCAGCATCTTAGAACAGCACTCAGCACATACTGTAACTTTTGCAATGAGTTGTAAGCTCTCCATCGCTAGAGGCATTCTATGGAGAAAGAAGTAATTACCTGCAAAGGATACTGTCCAACAGTTTCAGTGGACAGTTGAATAGAACAGCTGCAGTTGCTTTCAGTTCTGACGTTTGAAGGGTTATTTTCTCTTGGTCGTACTTTCCCGTAATTCCCTGTTTCTTATCCACGGTTCTTTCTCCAAGACTCTGTCGTCCTTCCTTTCGTTTCCCCTTCTGCTCTTGGCTTTGTCTCCTTGGATATCCCTTGGCCTTTCCCACATTACATCTTCCATTCAAATATAGTGTTTATGGGATCTGTTAATGAATCTTTAAATAGGCCCCATCTTGAATACGTAAGGAGGAACTTAAGCAAATAAGTTTTGCAACTTGGAAGATTTGGGGGGGTTTCAAAGCCCTTCCACTAATTTTGCTGGAGTTTTTACTAAGTAAGGAGCATGCCATTTCATTCATTCACTTGACAGACGTTTACAGAGCATGGCAGACGCCCTGCCCGATGCAGAGGAAACTGCACTGAGTAAAGCAGAGACCCCAGCCTTAGGATCTCAAATCCAATGGAGGGAGACAAAAAGTGAAGGCTGCCTTGTCCTTCCCTCTTCTTTTTTATTTATTTTTTAAAATAGATTTTTATTTATTTCAGAGAGAGGAAGGGAGAGAGAGAGAGAGGGGGAAACATCAATGATGAGAGTCATTCATCGGCTGCCTCCTGCATGGCCCCGACTGGGGATCGAGCCCACAACCCGGGCACGTGCCCTGACCGGGAATCAAACCTCGGCTCCTGGGTTCATGGGTCAGCACACAACCACTGCTCCACGCTGGCCGGGCCCCTCTTCTTCCAATACTTAGAATCAGAAAGGGCTGACCATGATTTGAAGATCTTGTGACTTTCCTTCTGTTTGCGAAAAACAAGCAGTGGCTTACGCATAAACGTAGACCACCTTTGTCTTACAGTAGTGAGCTTTTCTTCTGTGTTTCTAATCGACTAATTCTTAACTTGCTCAGGAACCTGTGCTGGGAAAACTTACTTGTTAATTCCAGCTCCCTAATCTCATATGCAAAAATCGGCCGGTGTTAAAGCTGCTATTAAAAAAAAACAAAAACCCTAGGTGGGAGAAAAAAAAAAAATCCATGCACACATCTGCATATTTGGGACATAATAACTGAACTTCTCTCTCATTTTTGGTTTAGTCCTGTATTGAGAGGTTTTATGAAGCACAACTGTTTGCAAACTGTTTACACATTTGTTGTAAGGCTGTTGTCAGGGATATCACGCAGCGTTGTCCACTTCAGGCCTCGTGAGAAATGTCGTCTGGAGTTCCTGGCCTAGAACTCTTTCTATTGGAGAAATTAGTATAATAACTTCTTTCCGATAATAAGAGCTCTATAAGTATAATACTTTTTCTTTTTGCCTTTGATACCAGAAACTTCTCAGAAACTTAATGGTCAATGAAAATTACATTGTTTTAGCCCTTAGGTTCAGTTTATTGGCTTCCTTTTCATGGTATGATTCTTCTCTGTATGTTTTACAAACATCCTTCACCATATGCCTTTTTTTCAGACACGCCTAAATTTTTTTTTCCTAATTGATTGAATAAATATCTAAAGTAAGCCATGTCCTAAATCACAGGTCAGCACACTATGGCGCGTGGGCCAAATCTGACCTGCTTTAAAAAAAAACAACAAAAAAACCATAAAGTTTTATTAGTAAAGGACAGATAACATATCATTTCACTTATATGTGGAATCTAAAGAACAAAATAAGTGAGCAAACAAAACGGAAACAGACTCACAGATACAGAACAGACTGATGGTTGCCAGAGGTGGGGGGCCCTGGGAGGCTGGGTGAAAAAGGTGAAGGGATTAGGAGGTACAGATTGATAGTTACAAAATAGCCACAGGGATGTAAAGTTCAGCATATGGAACATAATCAATAATATTGTGATAACTATGTATGTTGCCAGGTGGATACCTGAATTATCGGGGGGGGGGGTGTAATCACTTTGTAAATTATATAATTGTTTAAGCACTATTCAGCATACCTGAAACTGATATAAAATAACATTGAATGTCAACTGCAGTTGAAAAATGAAATTTAAAAATAAATAGAAGGTGTTATTGGAACTTTAAACACTCCTTTATTTACATATTGTCAGTTGGCAGACCACAGGGCCTGCGAAGCCTCAGATATTTACTATCCAAGGGGAGTAGCTACACAGCCCATGTGTGTATCATGGCTATTACTAAGGATTAGAAAAATAAAATTGTTATATATTAATTTTAAAGCAGCTTTATATGGATTAATAAATGGTATTTACATTTTTTAAAGCCACATGCATAAGCACACATGCGCCAACATGCACACACACATGTACACACAAAACTGTGTAAATAACGTTTTGCATTTTGACCACGCTAGCGTTCTGAGTCCATCCCACCCATCCTCGCGGGCATGCCATTTGCCTACGATTTCCTCGTGACCGTGTCCTATCTTGCTCTCTTTGCCTCTAGAGGAAGACCGATGTAGGCTGTACTGCAAGGCCGAGAACTTTGACTTTTTTTTCGCAATGTCCAGCAAGGTGAAAGACGGAACTCCTTGCTCCCCAAACAAAAATGATGTTTGTATTGATGGGATTTGTGAAGTAAGAGAACCTTTCTGCTTTGGGATGTCTGGTCATGTGTGTGTTTCCTCATATCAAATGCAAATGTGAGAAGTGTGGCAAGAGATTCTGTCTGCAGAGGAGCAGGTGGCGCAGGGTTAAAGGGCAACAGTCTCACGTTGGATGTGAGCACCGTCTCCAAATTCCCCAAATTCCCCACTTACTTGCTGCGTGGCCCCCATCTGATTTCTCAGTTTCCTGTCCCCTCCATTTTTTACGTATATAGAATAGAGATGATATCGCCCACTTTACCTAGCAGCTATAGAAATGACAAAAGAGCGTGTGTAATAGTAAACTTAATGTATTCACTGAGTACACTCACCATGTGATTAGGATCTCACAAATGTGTTTGAAATAGTGCTACTACTTATTTCTGTTAGTTGTCCTTTCTTCTTGGGTATCTACTTTCTCTCTTAAGTTGACTGTGAGATCTTTGATCTCTTGGGTGGGGAGGGTGGTGTTGTCCAGCATTTTTAGGTTTCAGTAGTAGAGCTGGCCCAAATACGCTCCCCTGCCGTTGGTAACAATGGTGAATTTTTATTTTGGTTTTATAGATGAAAAGTCTAAGCCTAGATGAGTTAAACAGACGCCTAGGCGTGCATTCTGGTAACAGCAGAGGAAGGATCTGAACCCCGAGTCAGTCAAAGCTTGACCCTGTGTTTTTAATCATAAAGCGAGCCTCCTCCCTAATGTCCTGGAAACAGAGAAAACCATAAACCTCTGGGTTGTTCTTAGGCACCGGCTTCTCTGACCTGTGATCTTTCTCACCCCCCCCCCTTTTGTCACAGCCAGTGGGATGCGATCATGAACTCGGCTCTAAAGCCGTTTCTGATGCATGCGGTGTTTGCAAAGGTGATAATTCCACTTGCAAGTTTTACAAAGGCCTGTACCTCAACCAGCATAAAGCAAATGGTAAGACTTGCTGCTGTTTCATTGCTGTCACTGGTGGGACACGTCTTTTGTCACTGAATAAGTTCAAGTGATGCTAAATGTGGTTGAGCCTTTAGCTGGCTCACCTGACACACAGCAGCAGATGATGGCTTTCGACACGTCTGCAAGAGCTGGGGAGGAAAGATGGGGTTTTTAACGTGAAGACTTATCAATACACACATCTCAGAGCTGTGTTAAACAAATGTCCTTCTGCCCGGCAGGTGTGGCTCAGTGGTTGAGCATCGACCTATGAACCAGGAGGTCACGGTTCCATTCCCGGTCAGGGCACATGCCCGGGTTGTGGGCTCGATCCCCAGTAGGGGGTGTGCAGATTGATGACTCTCTCTCATCATTGATGTTTCTGCCTTTCTTTCCCTCTCCCTTCCTCTCTCTGAAATCAATAAAAACATATTTTTAAAAAAACAAAACCAAATGCCCTTCTACTTGGCAGTTTTAATATGCTGACCAGGCTGCTATACGCCCCGCATTCACTTGTTAAACAGAGAACTTACTGTGAAACTTAGATAATACCTCCTCACCATGCTTGACGAATATTTGAAGCAATTATCTGAATGTCATGAGTAAGATTAAACTTGGGGCCCTGTGTTTTGAATATCACCGTGAGAATACATGACTGTCGCTTTCTTGTAGGGAGATGAGACATAAAAAAGCATTCTTGAGTTCCTTGGCCTTGCAGACTGACTTCTGCCCACACGCGGCCGTTTGGGAAAGCCACATGTATACCTTCTCTCTCGTGTTCCTACCACTTGGAAAATGAAATCATTGATCATTTACTTCATAAGAGTAGAAGTGAATGTCAGCTAATGATTCCAAAACCTCACTCTATAAAAATGGCCACGACATGTCTCTGCATCTCTCTGGTCACTTTCAGTGGAAACAGGACTGTTCTGTTCTCTCCACTTAGAGTACTATCCAGTGGTCGTCATTCCGGCAGGGGCCTGGAGCATCGAGGTCCAGGAGCTGCAGATGTCCTCCAGTTACCTCGCCGTCCGAAGCCTCCACCAGCAGTATTACCTAACGGGGGGCTGGAGCATCGACTGGCCCGGGGAGTTCCTCTTCGGGGGGACGGTGTTTGAGTACCAGCGCCCCTTCAACCACCCCGAACGTCTGTACGCGCCAGGACCCACCAATGAGACGCTGGTCTTCGAAGTAAGCCCCTTCTGGTCCTTCCCTTCTCAGTGCCTCTTGCCAAATTTATAATCATGACCCCACTTTGAGCTGGCTTAAAGAACCCCAGTCCTTCTGGTGCATGTTTCCAGCAGGCTAAATGTCAGGGTGCAAAGGGGAAGAGGCTGCAGCTCCATGTGTGGGGAAAGGACAAGGATCCAGTGGGTCCCCAAGGGAATGTGTGTTTCACGTGTAGGTGCCGGCCTTTTGCTCTTGCACTCGCCTGCCCCGAATGCTAAGGGGTCCACAGAGTAGGAATACGTTCTACATTGTTCCAGTGTGTCTGTGTCATTTGGATAGTCCATGGTGGCGTTCACCACCTGGGCCCACTGGCCCAGCGGCCAGAGGGTAGAGCAGAAAGAACCCTTGCTTGAGCGACAAGAAAGTTTTAATCATAGCACACCACCTTGCCTTTGGAGGCTGTCGTTTTCTTAGAGGTAAGAAAAGAAAACGAATTAATGGGCAATGATGATCATGAAAACAGCCGACACATCTGCAAGTGGCTCTGAGGACTGTTCTCACAGGTACATTTTCTTTGGTCCACATGTTTAGTTTTCAAGACCGGGCTGCTCAATGGCTTTCCGAGGCAAGTGACTTGCCTGAGGTTGTGAGGAAGTCACACCGGCTCCCACGTCCTGAGGGCGGACACAGCCAGGCACTTGTGTTAGTCATTTTGAGCTTCAGTTTCTCACCCATAAAATTGGGATAGGAAACCTACCTCACCGACTTGCCAGAAAAACAAGCAATGAAGTGTGAAGAAAGCTTAAAAGATTTGCCTAACTCACGCAGCGAGGAAAGAAGCAGAGCAGAACCGTAGCTCAAATGTTTTCCAGCTCGGTCCAAGCATACTGCTCTTCTCAGTTAAAGGAAATGGTAGCTTAATTCAGTAATAATAATTATAATAATTATAATTATACTACTAATAATTATTATTAAAGGCACTAGCCTTAAGCATTTACTAAGGAAAGTGAGCAGAAGACAGCTTTAAAAAATGACCACCTGTAACGTTGGATTCTGAGTCTTAACTAGCTATAAACTTGGGCAAGTTTCTTAACCTCTGTGTCACTTAATACCCACATTTAAAAAATGGGCAGACAATACTAGCTAATTATTAGGGCTGTTGTGAGGATTATTTCAGATAAATTCAATGCTTACAGAGTACTTGGCACATGTTTGTAACCATGATCATCATTTCGCCTTCTGAGCATATCACATATATGTTTTTAAAACCTAAACCTCAGACTGTGGTTAGCAATCTGCTGACCACAAGCCAGCTTCAGCTCCCAGATATGCATATTAAAACAAAATGGGTCAATGCTTTAATATAAGGTGATTTCTTTTTTTTTTTTTAAATATAGATTTTTGACATCTCTTAAGAAAAAAGAACTTCTAGCCCCAGTGGGTACAGCATTTGAGTTTGCAACACAGGCCCTAGATCCTGACCATGCGTTCACTTCCCATTATCTTATGAACTTGGGGTACTGGGTCCTGTCACTTCTGATAGAAGGTCCCTCAAAGATTTCACAACACTAACTCTGAGAGAAGCCATCCATACAAAACATTCTTGTTGCCCTGTCAGGGCTTTCAGAGGATGAGCCTAGGAACCCCTAGTCAGATTGGGTTAAAGTTAGGGTGGGTGGAACTCCACAGAGAGGCCAGCCCCTGAAATTATACATTCATTAGACCTATGGGACAAGAATCGAACACTCTGATTAAGGATTTCTGGACTTTTTTTTCAAACTGTTTTTCAGATGTGTGTGTTTGTTCTATATCTTCTCTATTCAGCATCTAGGCCACAAACATCTTTCACTTTTCTCTAGAAAAGGTATATTTTCTTTAGGGGGGTATACTGAGCTTGCAAGGTTGAAGTTTGAGAGCAACGTGGCTCCATTTGTTTTGCTAGGAGGCCTTCGATCCATCTCTAAGCAAATGCTCACACAAGTTTCATGGCTGAAAAATAACATATTAGGAGAAGTGGGGTGAGGTGCCTCTCCTGGCTTCAGCCATGTGCACTCACAACCACGCGTAGATCATGCCTCTTGAGAAATGTGTGTTTTGCTCCCTTGTGACCAGCAACCCTTCTTTGTTGTTGTTTCTCCAGTTTTGTTCATAAACACAGAGCCGTGCCAGTGGGTGTGGACAGTGCTGTGGGTAATTTCAGGTTTGCCATTAAACGCATGTCACCCGTAGGGAAACCACAACAAAGGGCAGGACAGGAGTGGTGGAAAGTGCAGAGCAGAGCGGCAGGGTTGCTTGGTGCTTTCATCTTCAGAGCCCAAATATCCCCAGGCGCTGTCTGCGCCCATCAGATTAACCAGGTGATCCACACGTTGTCACTCAGGGTCGTCCCCGCTTCAGGCTGAGAATTTCCCCTTGTGCTTTGTTTAATCTAAGTGTAGCTCCATATCGTATTTAGCTATATTATTCAGCCCTGGCGAAAATTAAATCTTTGGGTTGTTCATTAGATCCAATTTTTTTTTCTGATGTTTAGTAGCTATTTTTGAGAACTAGAAGAATGACCCCAGTTGATGATGGAGTTCTCCAAAATTGGTCAAGTTCGTCAATCTGCTTGCAAATATAGGCAGCGCCTTGGGAAAAAATTATAAGGGAAAATATTGGGTAGATCTAAATAAAGTTATAAAAACATAAAATCTTCCCCAGTCCCAACTGGATACGTGTAATATATTTTTTTAAATATTTTGTTTACTACTATATGAATAGAAATAAGAACTATAATACTATCTCTATTGATACAAAAATCATAGTTTCACTGCAGTGGAGTAAGGTCACAGTTGCTTAGCTATTGCTTTACAAAGCCATAGTTTCTGTACTCACTCCACTTACAGAATCAATGAAAGCTTAAGTTAATGTCCTAGGAATGTGACCTGTCTGAAAGGGAATCTAGAGGGAACCTTATTTGATTAATTGGACATGAATTACTGGTATTTTTAAAGGAGTTATGGTTTCATTCAAAACTTGCAAATATGTTAGGAGCTTTAAAAAAATCAAATCCAGTGACCTAGTATTACATCTATTTTATCTTTTAAAAATATTGGGGTTAATGACTTTAATATTTAAATTACACTTTATTCCTCTCGGGAGAACATCAGATTTCAGGCCAGTTTTTATCATGTGTTCAGACCTCTCCTAAATCGATATAACACAGTGATTTTAAAAAGTTAAAATCACAGTAAGCAATAAATTACATTTTTTCCAAAACTAGACTGTATATCAGTATCCAAGTGATCCGTGGCTGTGTTCTTTAAAAGAGGTTCAAGTTCATACGCCTTCCCATACAACTGTGAATTGAACCAAAATGAATACTTTCAGAGCCAAAAATATGTTCACTCCAATATAAAAATGTTGAATGCATTTTACAATCCTGTGGGATGCTGAAAATCAAAGTGTGGGAACCTACCAAAATAAAAAATGCTGTTCCATCCACAGAAAGTATAAGCCTGCGAAAGAAAGCACTTAAAGTATCTGTGTGTTCACAAAGTTCTCATTATAGTGTGAAATTCAGCAGAAGGGTGTGTTTGCCAAAACACACGAGGATGGCATTTTACGGACCATGTCCCTATTTTTGTCTCGTTGATATATCTTGGTCAGACCCTCCCAATATCTTCGCTAGTTTCCATCTTCAACCACCTTGGTCTGTATTGATTTAGGTAACTACCTCCAAAGTAATTTTCCTCTGCTTACTTCCTCTCGATGCCTGGGGGGGAAAAAATTGAGCATTTGTTGGATGCCTTGCACTGGACATTGGAAATACACAGTGGCTAAGACATAGATCATGCCTCAGGTCTTTAACGGATGTAAAGAGTGAGTTTTGGAATGTGGATCCCATACGTTTTGGAAGCACATGGTCTAGAGCAGGGAGCATCTGTATAAATAGGTGACAGTTGCCCTAACTGGTTTGGCTCAGTGGTTAGAGCATTGACCCACGGACCAAAGGGTTTTGGGTTCCGTTCCAGCCAAGGGCACATACCTCAGTTGCAGGCTCGATCCCTGGCCCATCAGGGTGCATTCGGGAGGCAACCAATCGATATGTCTCTCATATCGATATTTCCCTTCCTCCCTCGCCCTCTTCCCACCTCCCCTCCTCCCTCTCTCTCCCACCCCCTCTCCCTCCCCCTCTCCCTCCCCCTCTCCCTCCCCCTTCTCTCTCCCTCCCCATCTCTTCACCTCCCATCTCTCTCTCTCTCTCCCCTTCCCCCTCTCCCTCCCTCCCTCCCTCCCTCCCTCCCTCCCTCCCTTCCTCCCTCCTTTCCTCCCTTCCTTCCATTCTCTCTGAAAAGCAATGGAAAAAATATCCTCTGGTGAGGATTTAAAAATAAATAAATAGTTGGCAATATGGGTTACCGTGCACCTCCTCCCTGTGTCACTTTGCATGAGTCACTTAAACTATTTGGGTCCCAGTTTTCTCATTTGGGAAATGATTTCCCCAAACTCATAGTAAACGAATGTCTTCCACTATATCCTACAGCACTGTCCTTGTGCACTTTAATAGCACCCGAGACCCCAGGTTAGCAAAAAGACTTATCTTTGCAGCTTCCAGGGCTGGCTTAGTACCTGGGACATCGTAGGTGCTCATAAAAATACTTACTGGATGAAGGACATCCAATGATAAAATTCACTTATACATTTTAAAAGTAGAATCTTCTT
Source organism: Miniopterus natalensis (assembly GCF_054644295.1). Taxonomy (NCBI): domain Eukaryota; kingdom Metazoa; phylum Chordata; class Mammalia; order Chiroptera; family Miniopteridae; genus Miniopterus; species Miniopterus natalensis. The sequence goes on from NC_142098.1 coordinate 21,872,546, forward strand.
TCCAAGTTGAAAAATCATACGTAGAGGCAATAAATAAGTGACAGGAGTTTCTCTGACCAAAGTCAGGAGCGACAGGCCCAGAGGCCAGCCTCTTCTTACCCCATTTCTTTCCTAGTCCCAAAACCACAGTTAAAATCTGGAGTTCTCTGAAAGGCCCAGACTTCTAAAGGACACATTTTAAAAAACCACTGAATTTCATCATCTCTTAGGACTAGTCTTAGAACTGGGTAGAGTTTAAAGTTAAGTACAGTGAACAGCATTTAAAGTATATGAAATTTGATCTCCTAAATTGCATTTGAGGAATCAATATGGTTGCTAAAATGCTTGCCTTTCCCAAAATGAATAATTTGCACAGAAGTTGCTGACCAGTTGGTTCACAATAGACTCACCCCAGTCTGAGAGAAGAGCAACTTGCCCTCCCAGGGTGGTGGTTTTCCAAGATCCTTTTGCTTATTTCTGATTGTTTTCTAGTACAAGGCAGAGTGATGCAACCCTGGGAATAATTGATGGCTGTCAGTTAACCCCAAGAGAAAAGCACATGGCCTGACACCAAATACAAGGGTCTTCTGCTTCTGGTTATGTTTATATGTCAAAGCTGTGCAGAATGTCTTCATAGGGAAGCTCAGTCTAAATGGAAAACAGACCATTACTTTTATCCCTGAGTCATGCGCCCGCCCAATTTTAAAATGTAGCCTCCCTTACAAGCATCCGTTCTTCTCGGAACCTTGGCTCTACGTGTTTCCACATTTGCAAGAGGTGCATGTCAGTTGAAACAGTGCTGGCCCCATTGGTTTCCTCGGTTGCCAGGGGAAATTCGTAAGGATCATCAGGGATTTATATGATTATCTTAGATCTTAAAATGTTTGTGCATTTAAGTCCATCAATCAAATTCTCATTTGGAAATACACATATATATGTAAATGAGTTGAAGGAAAAGAGCTAATTTTAAAGAACCTGTATTATATTTCTTCATTGCCCAGGCACGTGCACACCCCAGCACCAAAAGAAGTCAATATTGACCTGGCAATCATACACATTCTGAGGTCACTGCAGATACATTGTTATAAACTAGATAATTTCCACATTTTTAAAATTAATTCAGGGAGAGGAAGGGAGAGAGAGAGAAACATCAGTGAGAGAGAACCATCCATGGGCTGCCTCCTGCACGCCCCCTACTGGGGATCAAGCCCGAAACTCAGGCATGTGCCCTGGCTGAGAATGGAGCCAGCGACCTTTTGGTGCCTGGGATGAATGCTCAGCCAACTGAGGCACACGGGCCAGGCGCCACATATTTTATTCAACTCATTCCACGCAACATAAGCCTGGATAAAGTCTAAGGAATTTCTCATTGAACTAGTGCACTTGTCAGTCATCTGAAAGATTTCAAAGGCAGCTTGTGTTTCAATTGTCTGTAGGATATCATGTATAGACCAGTGCATTGTTTATTTTATTGGGTTTGGGAAGACCAAGGAAAACTAAATCTATGTTACTTCCACAGCCCACACTTAATATGTGTGTATGTGTGTGTTGGACTTAAATTTTGAAGTGGTAGAAATGTGAAAACTGAAGATCAGAGTTGAAACATACATCTTGTTGAAAAATTATCATTTACTCTGAAGTCGACATATATGTCCCGGGCTTTTGAGTGTGGCTGAAAAGTTAATTTTTTTTCTATTTGGGGATAAGATATAGTCATATAAGGTCACTGGCTCTTTTTTTGTTTAAGCACCATGCAAAAGGCCTGTTTAATATGTACTTTTAGGGGGCCTTGACAATAATAATTAAAAACACATTCTTTTTTTCACAACTAGCGAAGGTGTCCACTTAGAGATGCTGCATTCTTTGGCAGGGACTAGATGGGCCCTTTTGCTAGCTGATCCCCCCTCTCATCCCCATATCCCTGTCCAGCTTCTTTCCCACATGCTCTCTCCTTCCACCGCCTCTCTCTCTCTCTTTCTCCCCCAGCTCCATCTCTCTCTGTTTCTGTCTCTCGCACACCCAAAACCCGGCATGAGTCACCTTCTCTATCCAAGGGCCTCGCAGCGGGAGGGCCGGTGAGGGAATTCATCAGGAGCGTTTCATTATAAACTAACTTCACCTCTGTGTGATCAGCGGTGATTCAGAGTGACATGATAACACAGGTTGCTATTCTAAGACTGAAATGTGATCATCTGTTTTTACAGTATTCTTTTAAAAAAAAAAAAAAAAAGTCTTAAAAATAAAAGCTCTCCTTTAAGGATTTTTTTTCTCCTCTCTGGTGACAAAAGGGGCGTTTAACTCTTTGAAACTCCCTTCCCAATTAATAGTGTTCCACGGGAGAATCCTGAGGCTGAAAAGGACAGCAGCCTTTGTAATGACAGCAAGTGAGAAATAGGTTAACGACAGGCCAGTTTCAAGGCAGAAAAAGACATCTAAAGAAAATTACTATAATAAACAACTTCCTCCACTCCTCGGCAAACGGGGATGATGGAGTGGCGGGGACCAGGTGGACGGGCACATAGATCAGCCAGATGACAGTGTGTGAGCAGCACTGCCCTCTCATTGAGCTCCCTCCCGACCCTGCCGCCTGAATTCCCCCCCGGGGAAGGGAGCTGAAAGGAGTGAAGATGAGCCTTTAGATAAGCCGGGTTGGAAGGGAAAGCAGATTAGCCAAGCAGCCTGGACTGAGCGCAGACACCGCACAAAAGGGGCAGAGAGACAAGACGGAGGAATAATTCAGAGCAGATGAGCTAAAACTCGGGCTCCGGGGGACAATTCGGAGGCGCTCTGGCGACGCCACGTCACTTGTCGGGAGGGTGCCATTTGCTATTAGAAGGGCAGGCTCTGGTGAATTCGGGCACATACTCCTGTGGCGGGTGGGGGGACCGCCTCGCTCCTCGCTGAACTCTGAGGAATGCTGAGGAGTTGAATCAGGGCCGCCGTCGGGGCTCGGCGTGTCCACCGCACCTTTGAAGCTGCCTGACAGATGCGTTTGCAAGTCCCCGTCAGCGTGTCGGTGTTGCCGTCTCTTGTCAAATCTGGCTCACTCACACCTCATAGCAATGATGACACCCGGCCGTGCTCTTCAAGCCTTGACGCAAACGGGAAGGCTAAGACAGCTGGCTGGCTTGTCGTGTCGCGGGGGCGTCCAACAATGACAGGAACGTGCGCGGCCACAAACCCGCACCACGGACGTGTCCCTTCCGGAGCATCGGTCCGCATGTAAAGGACGGTGCAGTTCGTGACTTCCCGGGAAGGGCTGATCTATAACGTGTGTTGTGTTTCAGTTGTTCAAACAGTGGCTAAATAACAGATCTAAATAAGCCCAGGGGGAAATGGATTTAGGAGATTAAAAATCCTGGATGCTTGAGTCAGATATTAGCATGTTCAAGAAATAAACTGCTCTGGGTTGAAAGCCAGTAGCACAACGCCCAGGGCACAGTATGCCTTGAATCCTAGAGATAAAATCTTTTCAACAGCGGATACAGGTTTTAGAATTTTAGAATTTTGAGCCCTACACACTGTTTCATAGCTAGGGAGGCAGTGTCCCGGAGTTAAGATGCTGAGTTTTGGAGTCAGGCAGTATTAGAGACTCTAGTCCGGTGCTTCTGTTAACTGGCTTCGTGATGCCGTGTATTGGTTTATTGGTTTATTGATCTACAGTATTGGAATATTAGTAGCACTGTCCTTTCCTCCTAATGTTACCAACTCTAAATGAGAAAACGCATGTGCAGTACTTTGCCTGGCGCACAATAAGCACTGCTAGTAGTAGTTTGTAAGCACTCAGATGCGTGACTGAAGGGGCAAGCTTCCTAGCATGCATTAAATAAAAAGCCCGCCTTTCCTGCCTGCGCCTAACTGATTTCCATGGGAGGACTGGGATAACCTCTTTTTTGTTTTAAAGGCCTCAATAATGAAACAAGCACAAAGCTGGTCGAAGTCATTTACAGTTTTAATACTAAAAATTAAACATGAGGGCAGAAGAAAGAAGGCTGTCTACCCAAGATTACTCAATGTGTCCTTTGTTTTAGCTCCGTGTGCCCAGAGCAGAAGCTGAACCCCCTCCTTCAGAGGGCAGTTGGTAGAGTCCAGCCCCCCCTCTGTGGTTTTCCAACTTAAGAGGCTGTAAATTTTATAACTCTGCACCCTGTGGTCAAAGCTGCTGAGCGTTGTGTCTGAAGTCAGGTGGTTCGTGTGTTAAAGGTAGACATTAAACAGTTCTACTGAGGACCTGGAAGCATTTAAGGAGGTTGCTTGCCAGCTGTAAATTAGAGACCCAATGCCAGTTGGCTGGAAAATTCTCTGGACTAAGACCAGTTAAGTAGACTGAATCGCTGGCGGTCTTTCCAAGGCTGTGCGTTGAGCAGAGCGGCTTCGGTCTGACATGCAGCGAGGGGTGGCTCGGGAGCAGGGCTCCTGCCACGTGGGGCCGGGACGGAGGTTGGGGAGGGGCGGTGTGGCATTCCCGTGGCCTGCAGGGCATTCGTCTTCTCCCCTAGTACTGAGAAAAGTTATGGACTGCTCCTGACAAGGTTGCTGAAAATGTTTTAAAATCAATATGAGTGATGGGAATTATTTTCAAGTTACGTATTGTCCCAGATGTGTTCCTCGGCATTCACAGAGGCGGTTAGAACCTCAGCTACGCGGTTATCACGCACCGTCCCCAGGTCCTCCCACTTCCCAAATTCTTGGTGGGACCAACTGTCTGCGGTCAAGATGATGGTCATGGTCATTCTGAAGTATAAACTCACACAGCAAATTGGGGCTATAGCCTTCCTCTAGGAAGAACAGGCGAAGCCGTCGTTCGACCACAGGGCCATTTGGCATTTGGAAGCCTTTAAATTGTGTCTGCAAACTGCAGCAGTGAGGAAACCTCCACCTTAAGGTTGGACAGAGCTGGCTGCACAGATGTGGGACCTGCAAAGTCACACGGGACCTCATGCCCAGAAGGGCCCTGTGTCTGGTTTAATGCTCTGCTGTCACCAACTTGAAATTCTTCATAATTTTTTAAAGTCCAGTCTTTTTGAGAATCTCTGTTCTATTAGCCAAATGGACAGTCTGCTTCCAAAGGAAATAGGAGAAATAGGAAAAAGTGAGGAGACGATTACTGCTGCGTGTCCTGTTCTTCGTCACTTTTTCCCTCAATACACCTTAATTACCACCGAGAAGCGAATAGTATGTTACAATCGGCAAATGCTCATCTTTTATAATTTGGTCTCCGCATCTATTCGTTTCAATAATCGCTACCTTTAAGGGGCTTGTCGGAGGGGTTGCTAAATAAATTCTGAAGTCGGCATTCTGCCGGTTTATACAAATATTGTCTTCTCGTGTACACGATCACCCATACAGCTCCCGACGTGAATTTACAGCTGCGCAGACGTTAGTCAGGCCTCGAGCCGTTTGAATTTTAAAGTGGAGAGCCTCGCAGCCACTGTGCGTTCACTGCATGCATTGATATGTTCAACAAGCAAACGATAAACAACAGATCCTTTATGCCATTGGCTACAAAACTATAGTAGTAATGCAGCGATAGCTCTACGAGTGTTGTGAGTTAGTGATTTAAAGTCGCATGATCCTGTGAACAATTACAGTAAATTGTGTGAGTTATTTCTCTGGCTCTGGCTGGGAAAGTAAACTCCTTATTTCCTTGACAGTGCAGAATGGATCCGTTGCCTTCTTGCGATTAAATACTCTGTTTGCTACTATACTTTCTTTTTCATCACCATTTGTCCCCTCTCTGCCCTCTGCCACCTCGGCCCGCGCGCCTCCTACCCATGCCCATGTGCTTTCTCTCTCTCTCTCTCCCTCTCTCTTTCCTTTTTTGCTCAATCCCCACCCCCAACACCCTCTCCCCACCAGAGCTGTCTGCTTACTCTCCATCTATGAGGCTGTCTCTCTTTTTGTTTGCTACTATTCTTGATTTTTGCTCAATAATTTTATTTTTCAGGCCATCTTTACATAGTTTTGTTCAAGCTGTGAGAGAAGGCACATGGGAAACTCATTATAAAAGTTTGTCCTATTGAGGTGAATAGAAATCCTCAAAGAAAACTTAAGCTCTCTCTTGTTGTTTTGTGGGGTTTTTTGTTTGTTTGTTTGTGTGTTTGCCAAAATCACCCACCAGCATGCTTTATGAATTAAATGGCAGCTACAAAGCTTCACTCCTGTGATCCCCGCCCCCAATTTCACAGCAACGGTGGGTTTTTCTTGGCAGGAGTGTGGCACTTTGTTTTCGGCCTCGTAAGTAACTGTCACTGTGTCCTTTCTGTGTGTACCTGCCTCATGTCTTCCACTGCAGACGAGGCCTCTCCTATCTAGTGAGTGCCATGCTGTGGAAATCGGAAGAGGTGACAGAACCTTAGATCTGGGCAGCCACAGTAGCCTAGACAAAAGGTGACATGGTCAGACCTGAGGTTTGTTGAAAGTGAAGGTAACACCGTTTCCTGATTGATTCGCTGTGGAGTGTGAGAGAGAGAGAGAGGAGATCCAGGTGCCTCCGACTTTTAGTTTTGGCCCGAACAATGAGAAGGATTGGGCTGCCATTCTGTGAGATTCAGGAGAACAGGGGGAGGAAATCAAGAATTCAGTGTTGGACGTTGATGTACCTTTTATTTTTTTTAATTTTTATTTTTTAATATGTCTTTATTGATTTCAGAGAGAGGAAAGGAGAGGGAGAGAGATAGATAGAAACATCAGTGATGAGAGAGTGATCGGCTGCCTCCTGCACGCCCCCGACTGGGGATCGAGCCTGCAACCCGGCCATGTGCCCTGACCGGGAATCGAACCCTGATCTCCTGGATCCTAGGTCGCCGCTCAACCGCTGAGCCACGCCCGGCCGGGACAGATACCAAGTAGGCCTTGAAACTATAAATAGGGAAGTCAGAAAGTGGTTTCGTCTACAGCTCTACTGTCCGGTACGGTAGCCACTGCCCACACGTGTTAAATTTACATTTTAAATGATTTAAATGTAAAGTTTTGTTCTTCAACGACACTAGCGTACTAGTGCCCAATAGCCACATGTGGCTTGTGGCTGCAATAGGGAGCAACGCAGGATTATAGTGTATTATCATCATTGCAGAATGCTCGATTGGAAGGCACTGGTGTGGTGGCACAGATCTGAGAGTGGTCAACGTGTAGATTTTATTTAAAAATCGCAGGCCTAGGTGCAGTCACCTAGAGAGGCGAGTATAGGTAAGTAAGAGCAGCGGTCAAGAGGTCGGAGGGCACTTTGGTATTGAATAGTTAGGAGGTAAGGAGGATTCAGCAAAGGAGACTAGAAATGCAGGTCGGTGAGTCAGGAAAAAGACTGAGAAAATGGGGTTCTGGGGCCAAAGACAGGAAGCGATCAACTGTGTCCAGTGCTGGTAATCGGTTGAGTAAGACGAGGCCTATGGACTCCCAATGTAACAAGGTGTTCTCGAAAGAGCAGTTTCAGCGGTGTGGCGGGGAGGGACACCTGGCAGAAAATCATGGACTAGTGAGGAAAGATGTGGAGACTGGGAGTAAAGGCACCTCTTGGAGGAATTTTTGCTATAAAGGGAAAAAATGGGATAAGAGCCGGAGGGATATATGGAGATCATTTTTTTCTTAAGATGAGAGATGATATATTAGCACATTTGGATGCATTGTGGGAATGATCCGATTGACAGGGAAATTTAATTAAGGCTCAAGAAAGAGTGGGCAACTGTAGTAGTGATGTCCTTAAGCAGGTGAAGGCCAACCTGGACTAACCCAGAGTCAGGACTGAGCATCCTGGGCAACAGGAGAGGAGGAGTCTGTGGGTACAGATGCAGAAGCAGGTCCTACAGGGAGAGATTGTCTAAGTTCTCTTGTTAGTAGCAAGATAATTTTTATACTTTTTTTATGGTTGGCTTTCCTGGAGATCTGGGGACACCTGACATCTTGGTTGGTTTTGTTTGTTCAGTAGCAATGACACTTTGATCTTCACAGTCTTTTTTGTTTGTGTGTTTTTCTTAAACTCATCCTGCTGTTCACAGGAACATTTAAAAATGTTTTACAGTAAAACCACATGCCATGTATGGCTTAAGTTCTACAATCTATCTAAAAGATGGAAGTAGAATATATTTTAAATGCCCTTTGAAAATGTGTTAAGCCACTATTAAACCACCAGAATATAAATCCTTGAAATCCCAAAAGCAAGAACTAATGTTTGATTTTCTTTGCATTCCATTAGGGGTCACTTTCCCCTATGGCAGTAGAGGTCGGGATCTAGTTTGAATGGGTGAGATGGGTGGTCCTAGGAAGGGGAGATACGTGAGTGGATTTCTTGATCTCACTTACACTTGAATATGCCTACCTTACATGCATGTGCGATGCAACTCCACTGTATTGTAATATCATCCTGCCTCATGAGCCTTAGCTCACTATTACTCTCAGGCAATTCATGCATTTTACTACGTGTACACGTGGTCCACTGCATTATTTTCTCCCCTACAAGATCTCCGCATTCCTATTGCATAAAGAAAGTAGCAATCCACAGTGTTGCATTTGAGATACCACTTTAATTGAAGGAGAAACTGAGTTGAGAAATCAGTGAGCATCAAGATTATCTTCTGAAGGTAAAACTTTTCTCAAAATTCCAGTTTGATCGTGAAAAAACCCTCAAGTGTCTATTTACTTAATAGCACACAAAGACATTTACAGAAACACTGCAAAAATCTCAAATAAGGAGAGCATGCTATGTATTCAAAATATATGAAATGCTATAACACAATTGAACACATGGTTCTAAGAACAGTTGTATGATTTAGCTGCAAAAATAAGAAAAGCAGAGACTGAAAAGGTCCTCAGGACTAAAATTCCCCTAGGATCTCGACTTTAAGAAGGCTTTCACTGGTCACTAATGAGAATTTGGCACTTGTCTATTTTAATGGTACTACCTGTTGGTTTTGGTTTTGGTTTTGGTTTCGGATGGGGGTGAGGGGAACAAAGGCCCATTTTGGTTGTTTCTGGGAGGCACCAAGATTTGTTTTGTTGTGTAATAAATTATGTCCACGCCATGGAATCTCTCCAGTAAGCCATTGTATTCCTGGATACACTTAAGCTAATAGCAGTGTGGAAACCATGTTGTAGCATCCTAAGGAGTGGTCTGGGTTAATGGAGGTCCTTGAACAGCGGCCACCCACCCAACTTTAAATTGAGATGGGATCCCACCAGACAGAGATAGAGCCAGAGGTTTCTATTTTTAACTGGAAATCTGCTTTGCTTCTTGGGCATGAATGCCCAGTTCTGGTGGTAAAGCATTTTCCACAAGACTCATAGGGGAGACGAGCAGCTATTTATATTCAAGCATTGAGCTTGAAAGAAGAGACGAGAGGAATAGTTAAGAAAAGAGAGAATCAGGAAGGGAGGCAAATAATTTTGGTGTTTTTGTCCACACCAAAAACACAGTGATATGTGGCAGTATTTAGACACACCTTGTTGGAGGTCCCAAGTTGTTCTGTTTTAAGCTCATTCACTAGTCACCCATGTGACTTCCACAAGGTTTTGTTGGTGTGTTTTTTCCCCAATGAAAAAATAGGCAGCTACATTATAAAGTGGTTAGAGGGATATTTTGAAATAATGCATATTTTGAAAAAAGTTCAGCAGGGTGCCTGGCACCTAGAATGTGCCAGTAAATGATTGCTCTTATTTTAGTAGTCAGGTCTTATAGGATCAGATTTAGCCAAAGTTCTTGCCCTTTTAAGGTTAAATCCATATATATGGGAACTATCACTGGAGAAAGCATATATATATAGAGAGAGATATATATATATATATGTGTGTGTGTGTGTGTATATGTGTATATATACATACATGTATATATGTGTGTGTGTGTGTGTGTGTGTGTGTATATATATATATATATATATATATATATATATATATATATGACCAATCCCTACTTCTCATATTTCTTTTTGTCTTATCTGCTGCTCATTCTGGTACGTAGTTAACAGACACATTCTCTTTGATTAAGACTTCATAATATAGCCTTCTTCAGTATAATGTAAACATTTTTTTGTTTTATTAATGTAATTATTTTTTATTAAATGCATACGTAGAGTTGAGGGCTGCGGGCTTATGGCAAATGTCAAGTCATGTTTCCCTATGCAGCATTTATCTTAGTCAAAGTTTTGATGATATGGCATACACATTTTTAAGTGTCACGGGGAAACTTTAAATCAACATAAAACATACTTGGGAACCATGATGTGAACCAACTTTAAGGTCCGAATGTCGCACAAACATCTTGAGCATGTTGGGCGAGCTCCCTGGAATTGCAGGCCGCCCTGTCCTGATCTCCGCCTGTCTCTCCCGCCCAGGTCCTGATGCAAGGCCAAAACCCCGGCATCGCCTGGAGGTACGCGCTTCCCAAGGCCGCGAGTGGGCCACCACCAGCCCGGCCCACGCACGCCTGGGGCACGGTGCAGTCCCCGTGCTCCGCCTCCTGCGGGGGAGGTAGGTTGCTCTCTCCCTCCCATCTGCCACGTCCCACCTTAAAGCAGGTTCTTTCACCGCGGGCCTCTTTCAATTGCGTGGTTCGAATAAGCAGCAGAACTGTCTTCTATGGGAACCATCACCGCAGAGAGCAAATGTTACTGTACTACCTGAGGATTTCCCATGCGGAAAGGGACGGATTCTCAGAAATTCAAGTCAGCCGCAACCAGGACTCAAAAGTTATACATCAGACACTTGCAGGGGGAAAGATACAAAATCTGTTTATTTATAAATATAAGAACAGCTATATGTGTTTGTATGTTTTTAAAATTTCTCAGCTTACAGTTTAGTTGCTCCCTGCCATGACTTTTCTGTTGTTACAAACCTCCCCCTGGGACTTACAGAAGGTAGGGTGGTGACAGGCGAGAGCCCACGCGAGGCGGACTCCAGGCAGCTCCGCAGTGCGGGTGCTGTGCCCATCCATCGCCTCGGCGGGGAGGTCGGCTGTCTCTCGGGAGGGAAGAGAAAACAAGTTATGCTCTCGGCAAGCAGAAGGCTGGCATTTTATCGAGATCCAAAAACATCACCTGTTTGTTCACTCATTTCCTCATGCTCAGAGCGCCTGGTGACTGGGTCTCCTAACTCTGCCATCCCACTTAGTAAAGTGGGTGCCTGGGAACCCGAGACAGAGCTGAGGCCTGATCTTCAGGTGCTCGTGCTAACAAAATAGGAGGAAATACTTTTTCAAAAAATACTAAAAGATGTTTTTATTAAGAAACATTTTTAAAGGCAATATGTTATAAAGAATAAAAATAATTTCCCATAACCTCTTAGTCATCAACAGCCAATGTTAAATACTTTGGTCTATATTATTCTACTCTATTATACAAACATAAAAAACATGTGTTTGACCTCCTCGGACACGTGCCGTATGTACCATTCTGTTTGTTATTTTTACAGAACAGAAACCATGCCTCAGACCAGTGATTTTCAACCTTTTTCATCTCACCGCACACATAAACTAATTACTAAAATTCTGCGGCACACCAAAAAATATATCTCATTTTTTTGCCGATCTGACAGAAAAAAAAAGTTATAATCTTGATTCATTCACACTGGACAGCTGTATTGTATTGGCTGTTGTCATTTTTTTATTTGACAATCTAAGGGAACCGAGGTCAGTGCCCTGACTGAAGAGTCAGGTAGGGCATGTTTTAGAAATTCTTGCAGCGCAGCAGCTGAACATCACTGCTGTGGACATGCACCTTTGCATTTCTTTTGCTTAGTTTTGGAGCACGAGCGGTTTTTCACACATCACATGTTCTTTGAGATCATTTGCAGTAACTCCCTGAGGTTCCAGAGAGAGCACAGTTCCTTGGGAAGGAGAGAGATTCGATCCATTTTCCATTTACAGGGAGGGTGCTGGAGAAGGGCACTGTGGGATCCCACTTGCCTCCATTTAGCAGCCCCTTGCGTGACTCCCAGGCCATGCGGTGCCTGAGGCACGGGGCAGGAGCCTTCAAATGAATGAGTTCTGGGGAAGTAAGCTCTCAACTTCAGGGGACCCCAGGGTGGCTTTGTCATGTGCCTCCTGAAGGCAGGTCTACTTCAACCTGCTCGGAACAGCAGGAGTGACTTCGCATTGCTTCTCAGATTCATTGTAAGGAAAAGAACCGTGGAAATATTAACAAACAATTCAAAGAGGAGGCAGAATTCCTATTTGGGGAGCTGGCAGAGACAGCTGCTCACAAAATGAACACGGCAGGCGAGGCGCAGGCTGCCACTAGGACAAACCCAAAGGCCTAGCTAATGGGTACAAATAGGTACATACTCGGTGAGCTCCGCTTTTTTTTTTTTTTTTTTTTTTTTAAATATGCATCATACACCATGAAAGTAGAAGATGCTTCATGGAAAAGCCGAATCTTAGTTTCCACGCGTAGCTCACCAATGGTTTTCCTTTGAAGAGCATTTCCATTTGATGTGTGCAGTGCGAGTTACAGTGTGTGGGGTGTTTCCCTTCCAGCTGCCCTGTTTTCAAAGAGTCGTGTGTCTCACTGTGTGGTTCTGGAACCCACAGCAGTCTTGAAAATGAAGAACCTACACATTAAAATTAAGATAGGAAAACTATTACCTTGGGGGGAAATGGGATTCAAATTAGTTGCAGATTTTACCCAAAGGAGGCGGTCTCGCACAATATATGGACTCTGTAACTTAGATAAAATATCAGAACCCTGGCAAATCAGAAGCTAAATTTGGAAGCGAAATTGAGCTGGTTATCTGTGATTTTTACTTTGTAACTTTTTGATGTCTTACTAGGTTACGTAAGTGTAAAGGCCATTTGCTTACGAGATCAAAATACTCAAGTCAATTCCTCATTCTGCAATGCGAGAACCAAGCCAGCAACTGAACCCAAAGTATGCAACGCTTTCTCCTGCCCTGCCTAGTAAGTCATCTGGAAATGTCTTTCTGGTTATATTCTTTATTCTGCCTTTATTGTTGGTACGAGATAATTAAAGCCCACAGCTCAATGCTTCTGATCAAAAGTGATCTTAAGATAGATAGAATGCCCAAAAAAGTAATAGAAGGTAGTTGAGTTTAAAATATAAAACTTGAAAAATAAATTTGCTTTAGACATTCATTTAACTCTGGCTCTGCAAACCTAACCTTAGGATACGGGTGGTGGTGTTTTTTTTTTATGACTTTACATAGAGACGCCTCTTCTCTGCACTAAGATATTTGACACAGATTTGTATATTAGTTAAAATTTACATGTGGTTGTGTGCTTAACTTTTATATAGTTGTCTAAGAATTTAAAAAGCATAATATTGTGCAGGCCATGAAACCCCAAATGCAAATTACACAGTAGCAAGACACAGTAAAAGGAAAGGGGTAAGAGACCAAGCGGTCATCCGCTTCTGATGGTGGTAACCGATGGGGAGCCCAGTGGGTTTGTTTCTGGATGGATTTTAGCCACACTATTGTTTGAACAATAATTTTAAGTCATCTTCCCAACCAAATGGAGTCTTTTCTTGTGTGATTTATCTTCTGCCAAATGTATTTATATAGAATCAACAGAGTTTCTTCCAAAGCAAGGTTGTGTTCACCAATGTTTCGGGTCATCTTAATAAGTAGTGTTCGCTTTGTGGTAATGCAATGATTTTACACAATCTTTTTATACACATAACATGTATTTGTCATCATTGTTTGGGGCTTTAGCTCTCTACCAATCCCATGTGCCCAACAGTCAGCCCAGTTTTTCTCTTAGAATCTGGAACCAGCTGTATCCTAAACACAAAAAAAGAAACAAACTTGGGGCTTTTATGGATTTTTCCCTTTTGCTAAGAAATACCTGGTTCTAAGATGCAATTACCAGACAGTATTATTGAACCCTGTGGAGTCCTCTCTCCTGTGGGTGGGAGGTGTGTGTGTTTATGTACCTGTAGGAATTGTAGGCTTGAATACAAGCTGCTGCTTTCTTACTGTAAGGTGCCTTCCCATCATTAGTTAGCTCAGCCAGCCAACGAAAGGGACTCCATGCACATACACATCCAAGAAAAGGGGGAGAGCCTCGGTCCTGTCGAACTCCTAGGACTTCCCCAATGGCTCCATGTAGAAACGATACTCTGTGCAGTAACAGGTTCACTGGCTCTTGAAAAGTAGCCAAGTTGGAGCAGTGACACGGGCAGGATCTCGTTGCCTTCTTTCTTCACCCCATTATTTATTTCTCATTATTTTCTGGTGTAATCATGGAGACTCTCAGGGACTATTCGTCCTTAGGGATATACTAGAAATAAAGTTCAGATTCCGACTGTTAGAGCTAGAAGGAAAAAGAAATTAATCTGCAGTAACTCCACTCTTTCCCCACATAGCAGTCGTGTCATGTGTGTACTTACTGTACGCCAGCCCCGAGCAAGGACTGGGGTATGGAGATGAATGACTTGTAGTTCTTGCCATCAATGAACCCCCAGCCAAATGGACGAGATGGGAGTGTAAAGAATTAATAAGATGCAGTGAGATACATGCTGTTACAAAAGTTACATAAGAAAGCAGTAAAGGAAGAATGGACTTCATTAGGGGTCCGGGGTCTGAGGTCAGGGTTCATAGGGTAGGAGGATAGGTGGGAAGTCAGCCTGGGGTCCAGATGTGGGGAACCACACAGGTCATGCAGAAAGTCTATGTGTGTTATGCTTCTTCTAGCACTTTTATAAAATCATCATCTCTGCCACATAAAGGAAAGAAACTTGAATTTGGTAGACATTAAAATGCCATCTTTATAGACAGATGTTGAAGCTACTAATGTTGTAACATATGTCTTCTTTACATCTTAGTATAAGATACAAATAATTGTGCAAACATAAGGAATTTTTATTTGATGCAATCTTCCTTTAATTAATAAGATAATATGGACTATGTAATGTTTTAGAATACACATAATCCTAGACCCCATGTGGTAAACTCTCCAGGCTAAAGGTCTTTCATTTCCCACGTGAGGCTTGTGGGGAAGCTAGAGATAAAATTTATAGGACTAGGAAAGGTGAGAGAAATGCAAGGATGTAACAAGAACGTATTTGTGATGTTATAGTTCTTAAAATGATTCTTAGAACACAGGTAGAACAAGCCGAGTTTTAGACATCGCTGCTGTGACTCAAATGTATTAAATGTCCTATCTGATAGATCTTTTTAATGCTAGGCCTTCAAATCATAGACTTTCAATTAATCAAAAGTAGTTGTTGAAAAGGATTAATAGTTTCTGTTGATTACCGTTCAAATATAAACCAAGCCTCAGACGGCTGTGAAAAGGCTGGTCTGGCAATTTTTGAATAAAGACCCATCAGTAAGTTTTAAGACTAAGCAGAAAATAGTTGGGAGAGTTGCCTACTTAGAAATTTCTTCCGTGAGACCTCTGAATGCACCCCTCTCTCCTGCATGTGCACACGGGTACGAACACACACACACACACCCCTCTCATTGATCACTTCCATTAATCAGCATTGTAGTTTATATATCAACTAATATTGTGGCAATTATCAGAAAGCATTGTCTCTGTTCCCATATCTGCCTCTTCGCTGTGCTGTAGGCTCCTTAATGGAAAGAACATTGCATCATTCCTTTTTCCAACCCTAATGCCTAGGAGAGTCCCTGGCACAGAGTTAGGATCCCAAGAAATTTGGCCGAATGGCTGGATTGCTCAGATTTCCAAATGGCACACGCTTCTTCCCCTGCAGAGGGCAGGAATGCGTTTTTCCCCAGCACTGTGTGGTGACTAAGTGACTCCTTCTAACTGGACCATACTTATGTGGGCTTCAAATTCTGTAGAAGAAGAGTTAGCGTGAATTGCCCTTACTGGTTCTAAAATTGGCCTAAGGCTTTCATCAGGTGGTTAATCCTCTGCTTTGGAAGTGATGAGCCAAAGTCTCAGCTTCGTTGGAAGTAATTTTTGCTTTTCACTGGCAGTTGGAAGCCAGGCGAGTGGAGCGTGTGCAGCAGGCCGTGTGCGGGGGGCCAGCAGAGCCGGAAAATCCAGTGTGTGCAGAAGAAGCCCTTCCAGAAGGAGGCGGCAGTGTTGCACTCCCTCTGCCCAGTGAGCACGCCCACTCAAGTTCAAGTCTGCAACAGCCACGCCTGCCCTCCCGAGTGGAGCCTCGGGCCCTGGTCTCAGGTAACTGGGACAGACGTCGAGTCTTTGGTCTTGTTCCCCATGGAAAACGAAGGTGACAAAAATATAGGTGGTATCTTTGCTTCCCAAGAGGCTCTCAGCTGTTTACACCTTCAAGAGAACCACACTGAGTTAATGCGATGGGCCTTTTAATGAACGTTTTTAGTAATTCTTATGCAACCTGCAGTTTGGGACCCTTAGAAGTCCAGAATTTAGAATGTGGGGGACAGGCTAGACTAGTGAGCCCAGCTAGATAGGATTCAAGAGTCAGAGGACTGGCAGATGAAACTGGCTACTGAATTCTCCAAAGCAAATGGAAAAAAGAAATACGAAAACTGAGGCCTAAAAAGGTACTTAACTCTTGCTTCCATGACAGAGGCGGGGTTAAAGGACTACAGAGAGGAGCTGGGCCTAAAGTTTGCTGTTGTCACAAACTCCCAGTGAAAGGTACAAGGTTGTAAAGGTGCAAGAAACGTAGAACCACCTGTCATTCACGGCTCAGAGGTTCTCAACTGGGGCGGGGCATTTGGCAATGTCAGGGGACATTTTCCATCGTCACAACGGGGGTACTACTGGTGAGATAAACATCCTACAATGGACTGGACAGCTCCCCCAATTGTGCCCAGGGTGAGAACTCTGCTGCATAATCGCCCAACCTCTGCTAAACCACAGATGGTGAGCCCATTTCAGGCAATAAAAAAAAATTCAGGTTTTACCGCCTGAAGTAGGAAGCCAGGTAGCAGCCCCTGAGCACATTTCTGCCATGCTTCCCTTTAGGGCACATTGTATTGTGGAGGGTAAATGCAGCAATGCACTAGCATGTCCCCAACAGAGGTCAGAAAAAGGTTTTGTGTTCTTAATGATAGGACATTATGGAAAATGTTTTCTGATGTTGGGGGGAGAGAACGTCTTTGAGCATGGTTAGGTGCACTTTTAAAATGAGGGCAAACGTTCATTTATCGCAGAGGGTAAATCTAAGTAGTGCGTGGGGCTGAGTCTGCTCCCTTTCTTCGCGATTAGGAGTTATAATTTACAAAAGGGAGAATTCAAAGGCCTGTTTTAGCCAAGTGTGTGTGGTGTGCATGGATAGAGGAAATGGGGGGGTTCTTCATGAAAAGGAGCCTTCATTTATGGAGTTTACCCCAGATTTCACACGGAAAGATTTTGAGAGTATTTTATTTTTGTTTCTTGACTACAAAAACCAAGTATATCTGAGAACTTGAAAGTCGTTTGAAACTAGCACGCCAATGGCGTTTTGCTTTCATCTCAAGTGTTCCAAGACCTGCGGGCGAGGGGTGAGGAAACGGGCAGTCCTGTGCAAAAGCCCCTCCGCGGCAGAGGGCCTCCCCGAGAGCCTGTGCTCCAGCAGCCCGAGGCCGGACTCGCAGGAGGGCTGCGTCCTGGGACGGTGCCCCAAGAACAGCCGGCTGCAGTGGGTCGTCTCTTCATGGAGCGAGGTAGGAGTTCGAATGCACTGCTGGGGGCTGGGTCTTGGGTGTGTTTTTAACGCTCAGCTTACCCACCAGCATCCGGATGCTCAAAGCTTCTTCCTGTTCGACACACATATACCAGGTACCTTCTAATTATTTGTTCGTCCCACCTGATTTCTTCGTCAAATATTGATAAAGCACCCCTCGCGCTGATCAGGCAGCGGAGGTCCCAGGCTCCATAGAGCACTGGGATGGAACATGGGCAAGGGACGCAGAGAGCTGGCATGGGGTCTGTCACCCCATGGCTCAGCTTGAGAACTGCCTAACCCGACGTCAGGAGGGATCCTTGTCAGAAGGGACTTTCCAGGGAGTGAGAGCCTGGAGGACGAGGAGGAATCAGGCGGAGGTGGGCTTGGGGGAAGGTTGCCCCTCACAGGGAGAGACTATCCACACTCCATAAGAAGGGACCCGGGTGTGGGGAGCCGGAAACGACATCGGGGACAGAGCATGAGGGCCTCGGGGAACAGACTAAAAATATATCCTTTAAACATTGGGGAGCCAATTAAGATGTTGACGAAGTGGAACAAGCAGGTTTTCATTTCAGAGAAAAGGGGAATCGATGCAAAACGGGCAGAGGCAGGATAGGTGTTTGCCTGGGCGCCGGGGTCATTAAGACCAAAGGGGAAAGCGCTTCAGCGATGGGGAGAAGGGATACCTCTGAGGGATCCGAGGGAGGCCATTTGGTACCTTCAGGATACGTGGGCAAGGCGAAGATGCCCCCGAGATTGCTGGCGTGGGAAACACGAGGGCAGGAGCCAAGCCAGAAGTGGGCTCCGGCGAGCTGTGAGACGAGGTCTCTGCTCTCGGATTCAGCCTGCGGAGGAAGACAGATGCTGAGAAATGAAAGTCAATAGTGGGGCTCAACACAGGAGGGGTTTCTATCTATCTCAACCGGCTCTTTTCCGCCGAGGCCCTTTTACCCTGCCTGAGTGACAAGGATAGGGCAATATATCCATCTCTCTTTTCCTCGCTGTTTCTTTAAGAGGCATTTAAAGTCCTACTGGCTAAATGCTTGGGTTGGAATCAAGCTTACCCCATTGGAAGGCAGCTTTCAGGATTTACTGTGGGCTCGGGCTTAGCACGTACCACGGCTCAGCCTCAGTTTGCTCGTCTGTACAATGGAGCCGACACTTGCCCTGCCTCATAGGGCTGCTGTAAATAGGAGGCTCAGCGCCATCCTTTACTGCTTATGATTGTTACACTGACACCCATTCTTATTGATTCAGCTCATCAAGGCCCTGCCCTTTATCCCAAAATAATGTTTAAAACAGAAACAAGTCTTCTCATACTGATTTCATCAGTCTCCACCCTTCTTTCTCTCTCTTTCCTGTCATAACACGACACCAGGTTCTCTCTCAGCGAGAGCAGCAGGAGAAATAAAATAGAGGCTCCTGAGTGAGAACAGCCCTAAGTCATCTTTGTGTCCTGCCTCCCTGGCACAGACTCCCAGCTTTTTAGGCATCAGGTAGACCTGGACATACAAATAAACGCCTCCCAGAGACCCTGATCCCATCCTCTGCCATCTTGTCTTTGTCTGGACTTTGCCTCACTGACCTCCAAAGGGGCAGGGCCTGGTTTTGTTTTATGGCGCTGATGAGCCCCGTGGCTGCTTTTCTCACCTGTAACACGAGGGACTTGGTGCCATGTCCGTGGGATCCTTGCGTGCGTGTGGCTGACCTGCCGTCACCCAGTCCCCCTAATTCCACGTGGACCGCGCGGCCTGAGCGGGAACACATCTGCTCAGCAGACTCGGCTGGAGCTCTGCACACTGACGCCTGCTTTCTTGGCTCCTAGTGCTCCGTGACCTGTGGTTTGGGTGTGAGGAAGAGGGAAATGAAGTGCAGCGAGAAGGCCTTCCAGGGAAAGCTGATAACTTTCCCAGAGCGAAGGTGCCGCAATATTAAGAAACCAAACCTGGACTTGGAAGAAACCTGCAACCGAGGGGCCTGTCCAGCCCGTCCGGTGTACAATGTGGCGGCTGGATGGTATTCATCGCCATGGCAACAGGTGAGCGCGCACACTTACAAGGCTTGCATTTAAGCGCGGTCAAAGTAAGAGGCAAAGAGGCAGTCCACCACAGGCCGCTGTTCGAGACCTGTCCACACGTCAGGAACAAAGGGCTCACGTTCTTGGGCCAGCTTTACCCCCCGTGGGGCCCGCGCTGGTTATGTATAATCTGTGAGCCGCCATTTTCACATCTCAAAAAATTGAGAGGATAACATCTTGCAAGGTTTGTTGTTGTTTTCATGAGTAAATAAGATATCAAGCACTTAGTACCTGGCTCGTGACATAGTGCTAGTGTTTGCGGTTGCTGTTAAATCCACCACTAGCATCTTCTACATTCTAGAAATGCTGCGCACAGTCTTGACTTGTTTGGTACTTATTTTGTGTTTCCGAATAATATAAATGGCTAACGTTTGTCAAACCATTGCTGTGCACGGTGCTGTAAATACCTTACATGCATTTGCTGTTCTCTCACTGCATCCCTTCAATGGTCTTATTGGTGGGTATTCTTGATCCTACTTTGTGGATGACGCGGGCAAAGCTCAGAGTCAGGCATTTCAGCCAAGGACCCGCAGCTCTTTCAGCTCAGCAGATGTTAGATGACATTTTGGTCACATTGGTTTGGTTCTCATTGGTAGGAGTACGTGATGCTAAGCCTGAGAGAGCAGCATGTCCTCAGGAACTCAAAGGTCTGTTTGGGCCCCTGCAGCATTCCAACCAACAGGCTGGGCACAGCTCTCCAAAGAACTCACTGGCTCGAGGGGTGCTGCCCACGCCTCACCCTGAAACATAGGGGTGCGTGTGGGTACAAGTATGTCTGCAGTTGACCCTTGAACAACATGGGTTTGAATTGAGCAGGTCCACTTATATGCAGATTTTTTTCAATAAACACTAGGTATATTTTCTCTTTACGATATTCCTCATAACATTTTTTTTTCTAGCTGACTTTATCATAAGAATACAAATAACACAAAGTATGTGTTAATCTACTATGTTATTGGTAAGGCTTCTGGTCAGCAATTGGCTATTACTAGTTAAGTTTTGGAGGAGTCAAAATTATATGGGGATTTCCAACTGCATACAGCGTCAACACCCCTAACCCATGTTCAAGAGTCAACTGTGTGTGTTTGGGAGGATCTGAGAAGTAAAACATGGAGAAAAGGAAGTTGACATGATTTTGATATCTTTAATTGGCTAGGCACTAGACCTATGTGGTTACCTATGTACTAGGTGCAATACCTATTGCTATGGATTGCTTTTTAAAATTTGTATTATTTTACAGATTTGGAAATTGATTCTTATAAGATTATTTAGGTCAGTAAAGAGCCACCAGCATGCCAAATCTGCTTCCTTGACCCCTGCCTGTTTGTCCTACAAAGGCAAAGTTGAACCATTGCAACAAATGGCCCATAATGCCTAAAAGTTTGCCAACTCCTGGTTTAGATGATGTGATGACAATCATACATGTTCTTTCCACCCGAACATATTTTTTCATCCCAAATACCAGTCTATATAGTAATGGTTGTCCAAGATGAAGTCTTCACCTGTCTGCAACAAAATAAAAATGATAATACAGTGAATTATAAAAAACAAAAAATCAATTTAAAGAGCTGTCTTTTCCCCTGATAACATATTACTTAATAAGAAAATGTTTCTCAGACACATGAAAATTAAAGAACGCTAACAGTCCTTGTTAGTCATCTATTTTTAAAAATAATTCCAATTGCACAGCAATAGCACTGACTCCTGGGAAGCACCCTACCCACCATGCTAGCCAGGAACTTGGCTGGCATGACAGGGCTGTCTGAGCACCGTTTCTCCTGCTGTCCTAGTTTTGAACCATCCCCTCCACGACGGCATCTGCAGAGATTACTCAGAATTCTTTAACTGCTGTGATTAATTGCCTAGATGTGTCTGCATTTGTTTCTGCATTCTTACGGCAGCTTCAGTGTTTCTGGAAGCTCTCTTGTTTACGAGTCACTTAACTGGGAGACACACACTCTTGGGTGAGATAGATCATATCAGCCTAAGACCTTTCTAATCGGGTCAGATGGCTCCCACATGTTAGAAAGACTGTGGACCGCAAGCACGTGTACCTGGCTCTAGACGATTCATGTTATCAACAGGCACCTTGGAAATGCCATGGAGATTCTTTCTTCGATATCACTGACATTAAACGGATACCGTCCAGCTGAGTGTTTCTGACTCCTCCCTCTTGTCCCTCTTCTGTAGTGCACGGTGACCTGTGGAGGAGGGATCCAGACCCGATCTGTCCACTGTGTTCAGCAGGGCCGGCCTTCCTCAAGTTGTCTGCTCCGGCAGAAACCTCCAGTGATACGAGCCTGTAATACTAACTTTTGCCCAGCTCCTGAAAAGAGAGGTAAAAAGGACCAGACACTCCTGTCAATTTTACTAGTCTTAAGAGATTTCAAAACCCCGTCATATTTGGTTGTGCAGCTTGTATATTCCACGCCTCTAGGGGGTGCCATTCGCATCAAAGTCTATGTGAGCAGCACTCCTTGGAGGCACACAGGGGACAAATCAAATCCAGGCAGTTCCCCTTCAACATGATCTCTGTGCAGGGAACATTTTGTTCTATGATGAGGCTTTTTAGTTATTAACTTACTTCGAAAGGGAGAAATGGTAATCTTGTGAGCCCATTTTTCTAAACTAAAGTTTAATTGAACAAACACATGAAAAAGGAAATACGTGTGCCAGAGGTTATAGTAATCAGGGGGCTTGCAAGAGTGAACAAGAATTGCCCTCGAGGAGCTCACATTTTAACTGAGAAGACAGATACATTACAGTCCATTACAGTGACTATGTATTGTCCTAGGACTACAGCTGGAATGCTTTCTTAGTTCAAACGAAGTGCAGTGAGTGCTCATGGGAAATCCTTTCAATGAACTATCCCAGCTTATTTCAAACATCACGAAATATTTTTCAGCCTAACCAGATTTCCTTGGGCTAAAGAATCATGTACCTGCTGAGTTTTCATGTAATCACAGCTTTTTCCAAGACTCTCTAGTCTCTTGGCTTAAGCTCATCAGACTGTGGCAAGTCCTCACTTCCCATCTCTGTCTACAGTGTTGTTTATCTACTTCTTAGAGAGCCTTAGCTCCAGGCTCTAGCATCACGTCTCTTCCTCTGCTCTCTCCCCTATCTTATCTGAGGCTTGCACAAGACCAAAATGCTAGTGATATAGCAGTTGCTCAGTCAGGTCACCTCTTGGCAATGCTGGAATTCTACAAACCTGCAGCCTTTCTCAGCAGAAAGCTTATGGGGGGAAACTACACACATTTTGAGCAAATGGTCACATTTTCCCAGACCATCTTTCTTCACTATCAGCGATTTCAAATTTCCACCCTTCAGTCAGATGGCTCCAGACGCAACTACTCATGACTGAGGGAACCAGATCCTGGAGCTCTGTCCCCCAATGCAAGAACTACCTTTTACTCTGAGAGCTGATGGGAGAGTTTGGGGCAGAAGCATTACAGAAACTGGCTTAATTTTTTCCAAGGATCACTGGGGTCACTATTAGGTGGAATGTGTGTGTAAAAGGGAATTTTAGGCAGTGCTGAATCATAGAAAGGCTGCAAGTTGTGAGCTTTGCATGCTGTGACCAGAGGCAGAGTGGAGAGCCACATGTGTGTGGTTTTAGGTGAGCTGAAGGTAAAGGCAACTTAAGGCTTGCATAGAGGGGGAAAACTATCCCGGCCTTGAATGAGAATATCCATGTCGAGGGTAGACCCTAAATATTATTGAAGTCAAAACTCCTTGAGAATCCCATAAAATGACTGGCCCTAACTCCTCAGACATGTATGTATGTTTACATAAATAACATCTTACTTACAGTATCATTTGCATTCTGTATCTCATGAGGCCCTTCTGGGGAGGAAGCCCTGGTGTACAATGTCCTGCTTCTAGTCAATAATCACATCCGTTCTCCTATTTAAACAAAAGTTAGAAAGGACTGGTGTTGACTTAAACCCACTTAGTTGCAGATTGGCTATGGGATTTATTTAAACCTACAGTGTTGCAGCTGGGCCTCCAAACCAGGTGTCCCAGCTCCCCATAATTAGGCTCCTTGTTCCCCAAAGTAACTTGCATGGACCAGCAGCAGCATTGCCTGCATGCTTGTTAGAAATATAGAACCCCAGCACGCAGCATAGACCCTCTAAGTCAGAACCAGTGGTTTCACAAGATCCTTAGGCGATTCTGAATGTGCTGTTCTAGGGACTTCCCTTGGGTGCAAAATGCTACCTCCCAGGCTATTTGGGGAGAATCAGATAATCTCTAGCCAGATATGACTTTTTTTCTTAACATCCACTTTTCCCCCACTTGTTTAAATTTTACCCCCACTTGTTTAAATTTTACCAATAGTCCCTTTTAGTGTCTCAATCCTGTTCCCCCCACCCTCCTACCAAGCCCTAATGGATAAGAAGAACCACTCAGAAGCACAGCCAGGTCAATCCAAGGCCTTTGAGCTGCAGGCCTTCCCCGTAAGAAAAGAGACTGAGCCTTTTCCTAACATGCTAAATACGTTTTCTCATTTTAGAGGATCCATCCTGTGTAGATTTCTTCAACTGGTGTAATCTAGTCCCTCAACACGGAGTCTGCAACCACAAATTTTACGGCAAACAGTGCTGTAAGGCATGCACAAGGAAGAGCTGACGCCCTCCCCAGCCCCTGAGGGCCAGGGTCTCACCTTTCAGGTCAAAGGCCGAGGACTGCAGCAGCTCACAAGAGGTTTGCGGTGTCGAGGGGCCAGCTCTGAAGAACAGAGGCCTGTTTTTCAGTTCCCCAAAGCACATGGTACTCTGAAGCACTTGAAAATGGGAAGCGACGACAAATCTGACTCACAAACAAAAAATAAAAACCATGTTGATTTGCACTGCTCCATGAAAGAAGTGATGAATCACACTGATAGCGTCTTAATTTTGTCAAAGTGAGAATCTGGTCAACTCTGTCATAGCACCCTTTTAAATTCAAAGGGGGATATGTCCCAAAGACATCTGGTTAAAAAGGACCTTCAAGACTTCGGGTCACAGACAGAGCTGGAGGAATTGAACACGGATGGAACGTTTACTTGGAGCTCACAGTTCGACTGCAACTGGACACCCCAAACCAGGAGTTACTCAAGAAGCCAAATGGTGCTCATGACAGTGCTTGCTGCTGGACTAGCAAGCTTCGTGCTATGTTTATTTAGTGTGTGTGTGTTGTTTTTATTATTTTGTTTAAAGTATATTCTGCCTATAGTCTCCAAGACTAAAATTCACAACTTGAAAAGTATTCCAAGGAATATTCTAAAAACAGGGCAACATGGGCTATTTAAGATCTCCACTTAATTGAAATGCACGCTCTGAAAAAAAGCTCATAAGAAAGGTAAATAGTGATGCCCTACACATTATATCAACCTCGTAACTTTTTGGTGCTAGACAGGATCCTCGAGTCTGCTCTTTGGGAATCAGAATTGGTGAAATGTTCATTTCTGGTAAAAATGTAGGAGGAGTTAAATAGCGAAATAGCAGTGTTGAAGGAGAGGAGACCATTATTTGTAATGCTCCCTACTTATTACCAGAGCTGCTTGGAAAATTAAAGGCCACTTGTGGGTTTTTTCCCTACCAACTGACATGTTCAAATCTGCCCGAGGATTTAGTTAACAAGAAAAAAGTAATAGTGGCAATAGAGAAATTCATCTGTCTTCCTGCTATGTTAATATTAATAAATCATAATATGACAAAACCAGTCAATGAATAAGAGTATTTTACAGTCTTTCAGATGATATTTTCAGTCTTCAAAAGCCAGCTGTTGGTTGGCACTAATGAGCTTAAAATTGTTCTCAATTGCAAAAACACCATACTATTTTGCCAAAACCAAAGTAACTTACAAGACTGGGTCCTTCTGTAATTTTTTTGAGATGTGGTTATAAAAGACGTATTTATATCATTCTCCTCCATTCCTCAGTTTTTTGATGAATGTAACCCAGTTTTACTGCTTTAAACGGTCGCAGTTCAAACAGGGATTTGCTAGCTCAGCACAACCAACTAGACAGTGGTTTATTAAATTTAGAGCATCCTTTGTTCCCATTCTAATTAAAATCATGCATTCTCAAATCAGAGAAATGATTAGCATATTCTCTCAACTCTCTTGGCCTAGAGTAGTGGTCATTTTATCAGAAAAAAAGAGTTCTACATCACCACCCTCTGAAAATTTACAAGTTATTTGTTTCTTTATATAATTATCATTTTATTTTATGGAAAAATTAATTTATTAATTAATAGCCTATTGTTATTCTCACTTGCTTCTCTGAGTGATATTAATTCTGAGGAAAAGTGTTGAATAGAACCATGGGTTATAGAGAAAAGTCAAAATATATGTGTAATATGTGTAATATTTAATTATTTTATAAGTTTTATAATAAAGTGTTCTGTTTATCTTTGAAGCTTGTTACGTTCTTGAATAAATTAGTGAGAAGTCAGCTATTTTCAAGGTGATTTAACTGTATAAATGTTAATTTTTCAATGAAAAGTTGAGAAATATTTAGAGATGATTTTTTCTGTGTCTGAGAAAATCAGAAACTATCAAACAATGGGGTGAAATAGATGATATTTGCCACCTTAGGAGGATACTAAATTTTTTTCTACTCTAATGGTCATGTAAATATTTATGGAAATCATCCAAGTTAGTTAGATAAACTTACCATAAATGTAGTTGGTTTTATTTTATTTTTTTCCTAGTTGAAAGTCATTCCGATAAAATTGTTTTGCAAAAAAGAGAGAGAAAAAAAACTAAATAAGCCCAAAACTAAACCCATGCCTATATGGTCAATCTGTGACAAAGGGGGCAAGATTATACAATGGAGTAAAGACATTCTCTTCAATAAATAGTGTTGAGAAAACTAGACAGATGTATGGAAAAAAAAAAAGACCACTCTCTCACACCATATACAAAAGTAAACTCAAAATGGATTACCATGACTTAAATGTAAACCCCAAACCATAAAACTGGAAGAAAATATAGGCAGCAAATTCTTTGACATCACTCTTAGCAATATTTTTTGGGTATTTCTCATCAGGCAAATAAATAATAAGCAGATGGGACAACATCACACTAAAAAGTTTTTTCATTCTTTTGATGGTTCCCTTCATTGTACAAAGACAACCTACTAAATGGGAGGAGGTGCATCTGATAAGGGGTTAACATCCAAAATATATTTAAAAACAACACCATAAAAAAACCATTTGATCTAAAAATGGACAAAGGACCTAAATAGACACTGCCCCAAGGAGGACATACAGGTGGCCAAGAGACATATGAAAAGATGCTCAACATCATGACTCAGAGCAATGCAAATTGAAACCTCAATTAGATCTCACCTCACACCTGTCAGAATAGCTATCAATAAGTCAATGAAAAACAAGCATGTGGAGAAAAGGGAACCCTCCTGCACTGTTGGTGGGGTTGCAAACTGGTGCAGCCACTCTGGAAAACAGTATGAAGGTTCTCAAAAATTAAAAGTAGAACTATGATCCAGAAATTCCACTTCTAGGTATCGGAAGAAACCCAAAGCACCAACTTGAAAAGATATGTGCACCCCTATATATTCACTGCAGCATTATTTACAATAGCCAAGATATGGAAGCTACCTAAGTGTCCACCGACAGACAAATGGATAAAGAAGCAGTCCAATGGAATATTACTCAGCCATAAAAAAGAATCCTGTCTTACCATTTAGAATAATGGATGAGCCTAGCGGATATTACACTAAGTGAAATAAGTCTCAGAAAGACAAATACCATATGATCTCACTTATATGTGGAATCTAAAAAACTAAATAAATGAACACACAAAACAGAAACAAGCTCATAGATAGAGAAAAAGTTGATAGTTGCCAGATGGGAGAGGGGGTGGAAGAATGGATGAATAAGGTGAAGGGGTTAAGGAGTGTAAACTGGCAGTTAAATAGTCACAGAGATTAAAGTTCAGCACAGGGAATGTGGTCAGTAAAACTAAGAATGACATATGGGGTCAGGTGGGCACTAGACTTACTGGGGTGATCGGTAAGTTACATAAATGTTATCACTCTGTTGTGCACGTAAAACTAATATAATATTGTATGTCAACTATAATTGAAAAATAAAATATTTTTAAAAGATGAAAGAATAGGAAACCAGAAAGCAGAAAGAAACTGTGCCTGTGTTCCTTTGGCTGGTCTGCCTCAGATCAGGGCTTAATGGAAAGGCAATGGGCGGTAATTGGAGATAAAGCCCAGAGCTGTGACATCATCCTCAAAGGAAACAATCTCAAAAGGAAACAAAATCAAAGACCTAGAGCTTCACTGACAAATTCTAATTCTGAGGGGTGGGCCCTGCCCCCATTGAGTCGTAGCGAATTTATTTCACCAGAATTGAGTACTCCGTAATCCCCTGCAAAGAAGTTTCTAAAATTTGTACATAATTAGGCCAAGCTTGGGATTGTTCTGGGCCATGATTACAAATTTTACGTGCAGTCCTTTTTATTGAGTATTATACCAAATCCTTGTGTGATCATCGATTTCCTAACCTAACAAACATTCACATTCTTTTTAAAAACTAAAATTAAAGCGCACTTTTTCTCTGGCTTTTCAAATTTTGAATCATCAGACCAGTAGAGAATAAAACTGTCTGGGCAAAGTGAATCCAATTGGCCTGAATAAAAAGTATTTTTCCCTGCGCATGTGATTACAGATGTAACGTGTGGATCATTTCTACACACGTAACTTGAGAGTATATTCAAGAGGATTTTTATGTGAATTATTGCTAATCAGTACACATAAAAAAGAAATTCAGTTAAGAATGAAAAATTGTAGATGGCAGAAAAGAGACAGTATCTTTATACCTTCTGGTAGTAAAATATGGATAAAAGTAACCGTGTGTGTTTAATGGGCGCCGGGTACCGCGAGAATAAGCCCTTCATACGTGTCATCTCATTTACTCCTCACAACAGCCTCGTCAGGGGGACAGCGCTGTGTTCCCATTGCAGACGGGGACTCTGCGGTCGGAGATTCGGCCCCAGGGCACACAGTCATCCGGTGCCGGGTCAGGGTTTAAACCCAGGCCCGTTGGGCCTCAAAGGTTCTCCTCTTGTCACTGCGCTGCACTGCCCTGGGGGAGATGAAACAAAGAGGGCAGGCCTCGGAATCTGCGTGCGCAGAGGACCTGGGAATCGGCGACCTAACCGTGAAGGAGGATGGGCAGAGCCGGGATGGTTCCAGGCGGGGGACTGGGAATGGGAGGTTTGCTGACAGAGTTAGACACTGAGAATCACGATATGAGTGACTTTAGTTCAACAAATTGTTGTGTATAGAGAAGCCATCAGGAGCAATAGCCAGAGAATATATTTTTCTGAATGTGTCCAGTTATTGGTTAGTTTCTGCAGAGTAATGGCAAATTGCCTTACCCACGCACAACCACCATCCTGTCTGACTGTCGTGAAGAGACACTTGCAAGGCGTTTCTAAGTGTTTTCCTGAACTGTGCTTAGTGAGGGTCACAGCTGAGCTCCTAGTCAGGTCATTCAGGAACAAAAAGTCATTTATATAATTGTTGGTTCATTTAACAAACAGATGAGGTTCAAGGGGTGTTTCCAGCATCCTGACTGGGTTGAGAATGAGGCACCAATGTGCAGGAAAAGGAAACCCTGTAGGTCATTTCTCCGACCCCCCCCCCGTTTCCTCCTCTTCCCTGCAGCGCCTTGGCCGCCCCTCTTGGGCTGCCTCTGCCCGCTCAGGTCAGGAGCTCGCCTGACATTACCCAGTGTTGCGTCGCAGTGCCCGCACCACGAGCTGGCACACACCCCTCTAGACGAGCACTCGGTACTCCTGAACCCTCTCCCCCCGTGGCTAGCAGACTTTCTAAAACTGGTGTGCAGTACAAAGAGTGGCATTTTTGCTGGAATAAGTTAACAATCAGAGCCCTTGGAGGAGGAGGTCTTTGATGGTGAACCAGGGCCAGGGGCTATTCCTGCTAAAGACAAGGCCCAGACAGGCTTCTCTCCGACTCCCTCCTCTCTTCTTTTATGCGACTGGAGCACAGGAAGGACAGGGCAGCCCCCTCTTGGACGGAGGCCTAGCCAGCTCTACTGTTCTGGCACTCGCATTCCATATGCTATGGGGCTGAGTAGCTCCCTTTTCTTGGAAAGAGGGTCCTCTCTCCCCTGCCCCATCCCCTTTGAAAGCAAGTTGGATCTACAGTAAGTCTCAGGACAATGGTTTCTAAATAATTAGGGACATCACAATCACAAGAATATTTCACAAAAACTTCCCAGGCCCCATTTCAGAAATTTAATTAATTAAACCTGGGAGAGGGCCTGGGAATTTATATTTTAAAAGGCATTCAAGTTTCTCAAGGAACAGCTAGTTTTGGAACCATTGGCCTAGAGCAAATAAAGAAGTGCCTGGGTCTGCCTGCCTTGTGTAGGCAAAGGAGTTCCCTTGGCACCACACCCTCTGGTGCAGCTCTGACGAGGCCTGGGCCAAACCCATTTAATGATAAAGGGGCCTTGGCCTATTCTTGTCCTCTGCATGCATGTTTCATCTGCGAAACTTGGGGGGCGGTAAATAACGGGTCAAGAGGAGGACTCACAGGCAGGAGCCAGTTTCCCAGACACCTTTCTCTCAGAGCCTTCGCATTCCCAAGCATGTCCGTAGCCTAGAGCAGGGTTTGGTGGGCGGCGGGTTAACAGTATTGAGGGCAATTGACCATTTGTCTCAGTCAAGCACTCACATGCAAGAGCTAGTATATTATGATTTTTTTTTTTAAGGACAAAGCATGCAATAGAAAAACCAGCAAAATCGCCATCAGAAAGTGTCTTCTGGCAAATTGCTCCCAGGGCCTCGTGTGGGTGTGGGTGTGGGGGTGGGGGTGTGGGTGTGGGTGTGTAAACAGTGTGCTCCTAAGATCCAGAGTCAAGGCAGAATGAAGCCTCCTGTTCTAGTTTCTGCCCAGTCATTAGGTGCCAAGAGGTAAATTCATCATTTTTAAGACTAAGACCAACTGTAACTTCCTTATAAATTACCAGAAATGCACTGGCTGACTCAACTGAAGGAAAACAGTAACTTCAGCTTTTGTACCATGGAAGACAAAAGCAGCAACATCTTCGATAATATAGAGAAGAGATACTAGACTGATGCTTTTTGGCCACACTAAAGTAAGAAACAAGAAAAAGCTCCATCTAAATTTACACCTAAAGGAACTGGAAAAAGAGAACAAACAAGTGAGAAGGAAGGAAATAATAAAGATCCGAGTGGAAACAGACAAAATAGAGCCTAAAAAACAATAGAGAAGATCAGCAAAACAGAGTTGTATTTTTTGTAAAAGATAAACAAAATTGATCAATCTTTATTCAGATCCCTCAAAAAAGATCTCTCTCAAGTCTCCCAAATAAATAAAATCAGAAATGGAAGTAATGACGACTGAACACAAAGGATTTTAAGAAAATACTATGAACAATTATATGCTAACTAATTGGACAACTTGGAAGAGACGGATAAATTCCTAGAAACGTACAAGCTGCCACAACTGAACCAGGATCAGAGAATCTGAACATACCAATAACTACTAACAAAATTGAATCAGTACAAAAAAAAAAAAATCTTTAAAGTCCTAGACCAAATGGCTACACAGGCAGATTTTACCAAACATTCCAATTAGGATTAATACTGATCCTCCTCTCAAACTATTCCAAAAAAATTAAAGAGGAAGGAAGGCGCCCATACTCATTTTAAGAGGCCAGTATTAACCTGATCTTAACACCAAAGACACTACAAAAAAAGAAAATTATAGGCCAATATCCCTGATGAACATGGATGAAAAAAATCCTCAACGAAATATTAGCAAACCCAATTCATCAATATATTAAAAAGATCACACACCACGATCAAGAGGCACTTATCCCCAGGGTGCAAGTTTGGTCCAATATGAGCAAATGAATTAGCATGATACACCACACAAACAGAATGAAGAATAAAAATCATAGGATCCTATTAATAGATACGGAGAAATTGTTAGACAAAATCCAACACCCATTCATGATAAAAGCTCTCAGCCAAGTGGGAATAGAGGGACTACATTCAACATAATAACAGCCACATACAAAAAACCCGCAGGTAACACTGCACTCAATGTGGGAAGCTAGAAATGTTTTCCTTAGGATCAGGAGCAAGACAAGGGTGTCCACTTTCACCATTTCTGTTCAACATAGTATTGAAAGTCCTGCCCACAACAATCAGATGAAGAAAAAGTAAGGCATCCAAGTTAGAAAAAGAGCAAAACTGTCATTATTTGCTGATGAATGACACCAGTTAGAGAGAACCCTAAGTATTCCACCAAAAAGTTATCACAACTAGTAAATAAATCCAGTAAAGTAGCAGGATACAAAATTCATATTCGGAAATTGATTGCACTTTTATATACCAATAACAAACTATCAAAAAGAAAAATTAAGAAAATAATCACATTTACAATTGCATCAAAAAGAACCAGATACTTGATGTAAACTCTTTGACATCACTCTTAGTAATATATTCATTTTAGACATGTCTCCTTGGGCAAGGGAAAGAAAAACAAATAAATGGGACTACATCAAACTAAAAATTTTTGCATAGTGAAGGAAACTGTCAACACAATGAAAAGACAACCTATTAAAAGGGAGAAGGTATTTGCCAATGATACATTAATTAAAGGGTTAGTATCCAAAATATATAAGGAACTCATACAACTTAACATAAATAAAAACACATACAAAAATCTGATTAAAAAATATGGGCCAGGGTCCTGAATAGACATTTCTCCAAAGAGGGCATGGAGATGGTCCATAGACATATGAAAAGGTGCTCAACATCACTAATCATTAGGGAAATGCAAATTAAAACCACAATGAGATATTACCTCCTGCCTGTGAGAATGGCCACCATCAATAAACCCACAAACAAGCGGTGGTGAGGGTGTGGAGAAATGGGAGCCCTCCTGCACTGTTGGCAGGTTTGTAAATTGGTGCAGCCACTGTGGAAAACAGTATGGAGGTTTCACAGCAAATTAAAACCAGAACTACCACATGACCCAGCAATCCCACTTGTGGGTATTTATCTGAAGAGATCCTAAACACTAGTTCAAAAGACATGTGCACTCTTATATTCATTACAGCATTATTTACAATAGCCAAGAGATGGAAGTAACCTAAGTGTCCTTGGATAGACAAACGGATATAGAACATACATACAATGGAATATTACTCGGTCATAAAGAAAATCATACCACTTGTGACAGTATGGATGGACCTAGAGAGTATTATGCCGAGTGAAATAAGTCAGACAGAGAAAGACAAATACCATGATTTCGCTTATATGGAATCTAAAAACAAACTAAATAAATAAAACAGAAACAAACTCATAGAGAGAGAAAACTGTTGACTGCCCGATGGGAAGGGAGTTGGGGAATGGGTGAAAAGGGTGAAAGCGATTAAGAAGTACACATTGCCAGTTATAAAAATAGTCACGGAGGTAAGTACAGCATAGGGAATACAGTCAATACGCATGGGGAGAGGTGGGTACTAGACTTATCGGAGTCATTGCTCCAGTAAGGAATATAAATGTCAAATAATTATGCTGTACATCTAAAACTAACATAATGTTGTATGTCAACTGTAATAGAAAAAATTCTCATTAAAAATAAAATGAACCTGTCTGTTTATATATCTGCGTAGTCCTAAACCAATACAGGGATAATAATTGTTATTCTATACAACAAATTCATTCCTTTGTTATGGTGTCCAGGGCTTTTATTACTTGCAAATTGGTCTGCTCAGGGTCCAATGCTTCACATATTCTTAGCGGTTAGTATTTGTTTTCATGCTAACGTCTCTGACCTGCAGAATCACGCTCACCCTTCTGTAGTTTGATCTGCCTAAACTAACTTTTTCTACATTTTTCCTATCTCAAATATGTTCATTCTTTCAGCAAGCATTTATTGATCATCAACTGCCAGGTGAAATCCAAGCACAGAAACAGATCTTGTTCCAGACCCAAAGGAACTGATCATTGAAAATATGGATGCTTACCCACACAACAATTAGGCATCGGTCCACGGTCATACAGTCCTAACATTATTTTAACTCCTCACTTTTACATTCACCCCAATCAACATTCCATAATGCTTGTTTTTAAGTCTTTATTATTGTCAATATCACATAGGCAAATCAGGGTCATGCAGATTGCAGATGTGGTTTTTCCTTCCCTTCTAAAATAAAAAAAATCTCACTAAGGAGAGTGGTCCACTTGCAAATTAATATATAGAAGCTAAGAACTGGAAAAAAAGTTGATCATTTTATTCTCTCTCTCAAATGTAGGCACTGGGACCCAAACATCCAAGGAGCTTTCCTAAAGTTACCTATTGAATTAGTGGTAAATCCAGTTATAAAGTCAGTTTTAATTATTTTCATATAAACATACTTTGCACCGTCTTATAAAATACTTACTAATTTTTTACTTTACAGCCAAAAAATTTACTGAGTTTAAGGACAATTTGAATGAGTAGTGAGTTTGAAATAGAATTCTAATAAGAAACATTACTGAGCCCACATAATATGTATAATATTAACTTAAGTTCCCCTCCCCTAAAAGAAATGCTCTGGTACCATAAGCAGCATAAAAATGTTCTCGTATTTTCTCTCTGTAGGGCCAAGGCGACCCCATGAAAGTACAGTTTTTAAAACTATCTGACCCATTCCCTTTCCAAAAGTCTGGTATCTTCAGGAGACTGAGCTATTGCTCTGCCCTGAGCCATGAATTAAGGAGGATGCTGAAGGCCACAAAACTCTGTAAATATGCTAAAAATCATTGGATTGGACACTAAATGGGTGGATTTTACGGCATGTAAATTATGTCTCAATAAATCTCTTATGCTTGAAATGAGGACTGTCTACGCGCACACCTATGGTCACAGAGGAATTTTTCTGTGTAGCTCCAATTCTTCCCATTGGGGATATTTGCTTAGTACAACACAGCCCTAAACAAATCTGGACTATAGAAGAGGCAACTTCATGCATTTGCTGTCTCACTCAATGAGTAACCATAGGACGGTAACTTGGACCTTGTGCTTGGAACTGAAGATGCCATTAGAATTAAGGTCCACGAGGGCAGTGGGATTTTTTGGTCTTGTTTCGTACAGAATCACCATTACCTACCATTTCCTGAATGGATGATATACAGGGGAACAAGACAGACTCAGTCTCTGCCTCTTCATGCCTATAATCTAGTTAGACATTCAGAAAATTAAATCGTGCTTTTAATACAAAATTATCTATGAAAGAGAACTCTGTGGGGCCAGGAAAAGAGCACTTTATGAGATTGCTTCTCAAGTTCCTTTGTGATTATTTAACTTGATAACTGAGGTGCCAAGGATATATTTAATGTTAGCATTTGTTTTAAAAAAATTTTCTAAGTTAATTCCCTATGCCCTTTCAAAACGGAGAAACATTCGCAGGATCAGTGTTAAGGGCACAGATAGCAAGCATGTTTTGACCCAAATCATACCATGAATCAGTAAGTTTAAAATGGCCATATATGCCTAGTTAAAGGAGTAGTTTGATTTACTGTGCTTGTTGTGTTAAAAAACAAACAAGTAAAAACAGCCATAGGACAACGGAAACAATGACAATTAAGCCCTCCTGCCCCTGACTGGGCCAGAGGAAGAAATAAAGCGGACGGAAAGCAAGCCCTGGACTTGCCCTGCGCTGGCACTGAAGGGTAGGGGCCTGTGGGGCAGGGCGGCTTCTACCGGATAAGAGGGCGGGAAGCGCTGTCAGGGCTCCGGCTCTGGGAGCAGAAAACGGGTTAGAGAACGGGAGCACCGTCCCCCGCTCCCGCAGCCCGCCCGCCAAGGCTGGCAGGAGCCACCTGCCTCCTAAGAGGGGAAATCCACACACACACACACACACGCACACACACACGCGACAAGGCTGAGGGCAGGGAGGAAGGAGGGAAGGAAGAACTAACTCGATCTCCCTCCCTTTTTTCTACCCCACACATCAAAAAAGAGAAAAAGAGATACACCCGGGGAAGTTATTTGGGCACAATGTTCTTGAATATCTTGTCGAGTCTATCAAACAGGTTTTCTATTTTTTAAAAAAATCTATGTTTTAAGAGTCACCTGATGAAATTTAAATGTTTTGCTTCTTTTCGTAAAATTTTCCTAGGACTTAACTTGGAAAATCAAGAATAATGATGCAGTAAGAGGCTGGAATTCCCAAGACTAGCAACAGGACGGAGAGGAGCAGGGAGGGGCAACGATGATGTGATGATGGTGTAAGAACTAACATTAACGTACATCTGCCCTGGCCGGGGTGCTCAGTGGTTAGAGTGTCGGCCCGAGGAGAGAAGGGTCCCTGGGTTCGGTTCTGGCCAACGGCACGTACTTCAGTTGCAGGTTCGATCTCCAGCCCTGGTCGGCACATGCTGGAGGCAACCAATCGATGTATCAATGTTTCTCTCTCTCTCTCTCTCTCTCTCTCCCCCTTCCACTCTCTCTGAAAAGCAGTGGAGAAAATATCCTCGGCTGAGGATTTTTTAAAAATGTATATCTGCTATGCACTAGGGGTATACTTTGTATTGCCCATACATTAATCTGAATTTCTGTAGTTATCTGAATCTTAAACGACATGTGAAATTATCATTAATTCCCCTAATTATGCATATGAATCACGGCTCACAGACATCTCATACAATGACACTGTATTCAGGGAGACACTATTATGTTAAGGGCAAGGAATCTGCATCCACAGGAACCTTTTGAGTCTCCCCAAAAGGCTCATCTGGTCAATGACGATGTCATCTCATTTCTTTGAGCCTGAGTTCCTTCACCTAGGAACAGCATCTAAGCATTTATTCAACAAAGGGTACCCCACTTGTGCTGGATCCGACCAGGGGGAGGAGAAATAGGGTTCTGCCCTCACTGGGCTTACGAGTCATGGATGAAGACAGCCGTTAACCAAGATATCTCACTGAAAAACCCAAACTAAAGGCTCAGCGGAAGAGGCGGACGTCGTAGCAGGAGCTGCCTGGTCGCCGGCACCCCTGCGGATTTTCTTGCACACCAGCCTTCCGAGTGGGTTCACTCACACAGCCAGCACCTGCATTTCTTTTGGCTGCAAACACAGAAAACCACAAGTGCCTGGAAACGGTGACTACAGAAACGGACAATCAAGAAAAAGACGACAATAGCCAAGAAGGCCACAGATGTTCTTGCAACAGCGCAGGTCTGAAGCGTGAGAGTTTCAGCGTTTTAAAGCTTTTCAGAAAACAATGGGAAGCAAGTGAATTCGTGGCCAAGATTTCTCGAGGCCCTGGACCTGACCCTCCGCTGCCAGCCCCCTGGCTCAGGTGCGCGCCTGAGGTCCTCGAGGGACTGAGGCTGCCAGCCCGGGAATGGCCCGCTGCCAGCCCCGTTGCCCGGGGCGGGAGGCAGTTGGTTCCTGTGTGCCTATTAATTAAATCCTAGCTGGGTGGGCACTGCTAACGTCTTTCCCAGCGGCGGCCTCACGAGCGGAGTTCATAACTGAACCGCAGCCAGCGCCCGTCGGGGGGCAGGAAGCAACCTTTGGCGGGGGCCAAGGCACTTGTCTCCCATCCAAATTCACTCACCCAGGTAGAGGTCTGAGCTGGAGGTCAGCCTGGGACTCTGAATGGATCGATTGTTTCCACCCATCTCCCCCCTGCAAGGTCCGGAAGACACGAAATAGGATTTGGGAAGATTAATGGGCTGCTTTACCACATTGTCTATCTGGAAGGCACACTCTGGGTATTGTTTGCGAGCACAAAGGGGCTTTCAGAGTTCCTCTGGAAGGGTTGCTTTTTGGAAGGTTATGCTTGGGAGTTAGGTGTCTCGGGATCCCCACTACAAAGTGGCAGGGAGATTTAGCAGCGATCTAGATAATCTTATCAACCTAGATAATTCAGATGTCGGTTTTACTGCCTTCAAACGCTGTAGCCAAAGAATCACCAGCTAGTTCCATTGCTTTCCAAAGCCTTTACCGCTACACAAAAAAAAAAAGTGGGCTGGTGTTTACAAAGCCCCAGGCATGTGCCAGATATTGTTCAAGGCACTTTATCGGCACTCTCTCCTTTAATTCTCACATCGAAGCCCTTATTATAATTTCCTGTCTTTTAAGGGTAAGGAAACTGAGGTTCAATAAAGGTAAATAATTCACGTAAGGTGACACAGTAAAACATGACATTATAGGGCTAAGAATAGAGGTCTGTTTCAGGTTATAAAATCTTTCCACTTAGAAGAGAGAGGAGTCCATTTTTAAAAAAGCCAATAATAAGATTTGTTTAAAAATTGCCCTGTGGCTTCCACTTATAGGATGATGGTATAAGCCTCCTAAAGACCAACTCTCAGACAGACTTTGGACAAAATGTGAAAAACACCTGCCAAAAGTTCAGGCACCTTGTTGAGGGGAGTCAAATGTGGAGAAGCAAGGAGCAAAGGGATAAGTTTCTCTTCCTTTCATTTCCTTTCCATGAGGAAACCCAGATGTTAGACTTAGTAAACAAAGGATTTAAATATGCTACTTCAAAAATGGGGGGAAATTATGTCAAATGAACTAAAGTATGAGTGATGGCAAAGTATGAGAATGTTGTTCCAAACAATGCCAATAAAAAGACTGAAATTATAAGAGAAACAAGGAAAGACTCTGGAGTTTAAAAAGTTCAATAGCTGAAACGAAAAAAAAAAAATTATGAGAGGGGCTAAGTAGCAGATTTGAGCTGGCAAAAGAATGAATCAGCGAACTTCAACAGAGGTCAGTTGAGATTATTACAGCTCTGTAATGTAATTTAAAATCAGTGCAACGGTGCCGGCCAGTGCGGCGCAGTGGTCGAGCATCGACCTATGAACCAGAAGGTCATGGTTCGATTCCCGACCCGGGTTGCGGCTCAATCCCCAGTAAGGAGCGCGCAGGAGGCAGCCGATCAATGACTCTCTCATCACTGATGTTTCTATCTCCCTCTCCCTTCCTCTCTCTGAAATCAATAAAAAACATTTTTTAAAAATTATAAAATCAGCGTGATGGCTCCTTTGTTCATTTTCTCAGATTTGTTTGGCTCTTTGGATCTTTTGTGGTTCCATATGAATTTAGGGTTGTTTTTTCTATTTATGTGAAAAATGCCATTGGAGTCTTGATAGGTATTGCATTGAATCTAGAGCTCACTCTGGGTAGTATGGACATTTGAACAATATTAATTCTTTGAACATATAAACACAGGATATCTTTCCATTTGTGTCTTCAATTTCTTTTATCAATGTCTTATAGTTTTCAGTGTATAGATTTCTCACCTCCTTTGTTAAATTTATTCCTAAGTATTTTACTGTTTTGATGCTATTGTGAATGAGATTTTTTAAAATTTATGATTGTTGTCAGGATAGGAACACAACTGATTTTTGTATGTTGTATCTGCAATTTTACTAAACTTGATTAGTTCTGACAGTTTTTGGTGGAATCTTCAGGGCTTTCTGTGTATGAGATCATGTCATATGCAAAGAGAGACAATTTATCTCCTTTCCTCTCTTATTTGGATGCCTTTTCTTTCTTTCTCTTACTTAATTGCTCTGGCTAGGACTTCCAGCACTATGTTAAATAGAAGTGATGAGAGTGGGAGTCCTTGTTTTGTTCTTGGTCTTCGAGCAGGCTTTTTACCATTGAGTACGATGCTAGCTGCTGGGCTTGTCCTATATTACTTGTATACCTAATTTGCTGAGAGTTTTTACTCATGAAAGGACACTGAATTTTGTCAAATGTTTCTCTGTATCTATGGGGACGAGACGATTTTTCGTCTTCATTCCGTTAATGTGTGTTTCACATTTATTGATTTGCATATTTTATGATTTGCAAGGTTTTTTTCATCCATAGTCATCAAGAATATAGCCTGTAACTTTCTTTGGTATGAGGGTAACCCTGGCCTTGTAAAATGAGTTTGGACGTGTTCCCTCCCCTTCAACTTTTGGAAGAGTTTGAGGTGGTTTGGTATTAATTCTTTGCCAAATGTTTGGAAGAATTCATCCGTGAAGCCATCTGTCCCGGGTTTTCTTTGTTGGGAGGTTTTTAATTAATGCTTCAATCTTCTTGCTTGTTACTTTCCTGTTTAGGCTCCCTGTTTTCCATTAGTTAGTAGGTTGTATTCCTAATGGCCAAAAGTTGGAAATGACCCAAATGTCCATCAACTGAAGAATAGTTAACCAAAGAGGAGTATAACCATAATGTGAAATATTATTCAGCTATAAAGAGAGACTTTGTTTGGGGCCATGGGCGCACGATACAGTGTGCGGATTATGTTTTGAGTTGTACACTTGAAACCTGTATGATTCTGCAAACCAATATCACCCCAATAAACTCAATAAAAAATAAGTAAAAAGAGGGGAAAAAGGAATGAAGTACTGATATATGCTACAACATCAATGAATTTTGAACACACTATGCTAAATGAAAGAAGGAACTCACAAAAGATTACATATGATTACATTCATGTGACATGTCCAGAGGAGGGAAATCTATAGATTCAGAAAGTACATTAGTGGTTGCCTGGGGCTAAGGGGAAGCTAGGAGTCAGGGAGGTGATAGCTAAAGCATGTGGGGTTTCTTTTGGGGTTTTGAAAATGTTCTAAAATTGGCTATGGTGATGGTTGCACTTATCTGTCATACAGTAACCATTGCATTGTACACTTTAAATAGATGAACTGTATGGTGTGCAAACTATATCCCAATAAAGCTGTTTGGGGGAGGAAAAAAAACTTAAACAGTGTAGCATTTATCAGAACTCTTTTCATCACATAATATCAGAACTGAAACAATGTTCTCTGGGGATCATTAGTCCAGGAATTTTCAACTAGGGATGGACATCAGGATCCCTTGAGGATCTTCTAACATACACATTCCTGAGCCACTGCAGAGATCCTAAATGAAAATACTTGAGGAGAGTCAGAGATTTTCTATTTTTTAAGCTTACCAGAGGCGATTCTGGTATGCAGCCTGGATAGAAAACCACCGCCCTAGACTGAATGCATTCAACATACACGGCATGGCTGGTCTCAGGCTGATACTAGAACCCAGCTTTACCTGACTTGCAGCCCAGCGTGCTTTCTACATGCTCTGCTATCTCTCAGAAATAAAATGCTCAGCCCAATTATCAACAAGTATCGGAGCCCCATATTCTGGTGACTGAGAATCTTGGATGCCTAAGGTTCATTACTTAAAGAGAGAGATTTTACGATTGACTGTCTCTGTTCCCTGCACTGATTAAGTACACATTGCTAAGTGCATTAATTACTAAGTGCATTACTATGGTGCCTTTGAAAGCAGACAGACAGAAAACCTGGAGTTTCAACTTTAACCCTCTGGATGAGCCTGTTTTATTCTCATAGCCTCCTTGAGCCCAAGATATCATTAGATCTCGAGACACTCAACCCTCACTGTATATTAGAACAAGCCAAAGAGAATGTAAAAAATATTATGCCCATGCCTCACCTCCAGAAATTCCAACCCCGCTGATTTGAAATAGGGCTGCAAGTTCCCCAGGTTCTTATTCAGCGGGGCTGGGAACCATTGGTTCAAGGCCAACAACACTGTAGATGAGTCATTTAGGGCTCTTCCAAGCCCTTGAATCTTCCATAATTTTACGACGGTTTCCATTCTCACTGAAAATCTAAGAATGACTTCAGCCTATTGTGTAAGTGGCCTGAAAGTGTGATTGCTAAAGCAATTTATTTATCTTCCCTGGGTGGGTTCAACAAACAAAAATTGAAAACATTTGTGCTGAGTACTAGTTGCTGCAGTGACAGGGACACAATGAGAAAGGGGAAAGCGGTTCTCAGGGAGCTTGCTGGAAAACTCTGAGCAAACCCTTTTAATCTAGGTCACTGCTGCTATGGTGCAAGCAGCACCTCCCTGCCTGCACCTTGTTGGGGGGTTTGGTACAGTGGCCATTTCCAAAAGGAGGAATCTGAGCATCATAACTTCTTACATCTTTTTTTAGCTCTGTCAGTTGTGGTTTCCGTTTTAGCTCAACTTTTCCTCGTAGAAGGTTGTTTCTTATTACCATGATGTACGTTTATGGTTTAAATGAAAAATAACACTCGGTGCCTTTCACTCTATCTTAGGTACTATTTTGATTTTTACTTCCTTGGTAGTAATTTTGGTTCCTGAAAGTAGGTTAGGGATGATCAGATGAGGGAAGTGACATTAATTCATTGACCTGTTCCATAAGTACCTGTTGTTTGCCAAAATTCAACTCAATGCTTGAAACACTAGGTAAGATTCGGCCCTTTCTTTTTATGTCTCTTGGTAGAAAGATCAAACTGTACTTTACAATAAAATGAATCTTTTTATAAGAGATAACCTAATAGAAGGATATGCAAAGTTCTCTGGGGAAACAGAAAAAGAGCATTATTTGTTGTGTTTAATGGATTCAGAGAAAGTAGCATGTGAGATGATTCTAGAAGGATGGCTAGGAGGGTTCTAGGTAAAGGAGAGGCCAGGCAATCCAGGCAAAAGGAACAGCATCTTCAGAGTCATGGTGACTCTGCCTCCTGGATTCATGCCCTCGTGTGGTCCCCTCGCACACTGCAAAAAGCTTACCTGTATAACCTATAAATATCGTCAGGCTAACTGCGTGTGGCCAGGCCACAAGAAATACTGTGGTGTCTGTCCTGGGCCCTCTAGGATTTCACAGTTGGGGGAAGTCAGTCACCCCGTTGTGGCGATGCTCAAGCAGCCCATGGAGAAGCCCCCGAGAAGGAGAACTCGAGCCTCCTGACAAAGCTAGAACCAGGTGAGACCACCTTGGAGTCAGATCCCCCAGCCAAGTGTTCAGAGAGCTGAGAAGCATGACAGGGACTGTTGTCGCGATCTGCCTGACATCTTTCCTACAACCTCAGGAGGGACCTCCAACGAGAGCCACACAGGGAACCGCTTCTGGGTCCCTGCGGCTGTTGTTGTGCCACCAAATATAGGTGGCATCCATGTCCCTGTTATGCTCTGAGATAAGAAGTGAAATGGTAAGGGATCGGGGTATGGAGGGAAAGGGGGAGATCCGAACAGAAGGGTGAACCACAGAGAAGTATAAAAGGGGACTGTTGTTGATTTTAGCAATGAAGTGATGACATTGGATTTGTGAGTTAGAAAGCAAATGCCTAGACACGAGACCATGATCTGAAGAAAAGTGTGGGTAGATATATTAGGTATGAATTATAGCGAATTTTTTCTTCTACTGGATTGTCTCTGTCTACCTTTTTTAGAGGTTGATTTTCAGAGTTGCAAGAGAATTTATGGATTCCAACCTCCTTCCCTCTTCAAGACTCTTATCCACAGCCTACTTGACAGATGACCTTCCTAACTCTGCTTGAATATCTCCAGGGATGGGAAGCTCACCTCCAATTCAGCCAGACATTGACACGTTGAAAAGCTGTATGACTCCCTGTAATTCTGACAGACTACTGGACTGGGGTTTAGGCTTGTTTCTCCCACTAAAGAAATGGGGACCTTGAGTCTAGAACTTTTAAGATCTGCATGAACTTGGATGGAGTTCAAGATTCTAGTGCCTGCCACCAGTCAGCTCACTCTCTTGAGGTGAACTCACAGAAATCAATGATAAAGTAATGATTGTGTATAACCCTGAATATACTTATTAACTCTAGATTGGGATCTGTAGAAAGAGTGATTGAGACTTTATACTCACTATGGTTTGTAGACCTGGCTTTACCAAACTGAGCAACAGAGTCATCTGAGGGAAAGCTGAACCCATCTCAGCCTCTCTACTTGACATCCTATTCTGCAGCTATTTTAAAGCATTGGGTTTAAAATGGCTTTGCATTGATTTGTAGTTTTCTGAATACTTCAGAGAGTTCATACTATAACAGATCCCGTGCCATCCCACTCCGATGGCCCTCGAGTGGCCATAGATGGAGGTGGTTGAAAGGCCGCAGTC
Organism: Miniopterus natalensis; assembly: GCF_054644295.1. NCBI lineage: Eukaryota > Metazoa > Chordata > Mammalia > Chiroptera > Miniopteridae > Miniopterus > Miniopterus natalensis. The sequence goes on from NC_142098.1 coordinate 21,916,124, forward strand.
CCAGGATGTCTGTAATGAAGATGAGGTCATGGTTAATCAAGCCTTGGCTCAGACCAAGCTCTGGTGGAGGAAGCATCAGAAGCATTCCAGCTTGCATGAATCCCTTGACTTTCCAGCCCAGGGTTACACCACTTGGCGACCATCAGAGCCCTATTAAAGGATTTGGATGTCCATACAGTTGCTTAATCAGTATGTTCAATCATCTGGGGTTTTAATAACTTTTAATCATTCAGTATATTATATGACCCCTGTAGGTTCTGCCAAGACACAGTTTCCAGTGAGAGGAAACAAGAGTAATGGAAGCAAGATTGTGAATGAGAAGGTCACCTTGTATCTGGTTTTTCAGAGGAACTTAAACTCTAGTGTCATATTTATGTTGGGATTGTACTGATCGTGGTCATTCATGTGATCTTTAAAACGATGTCAGCACATGTAAGAGGAGATCCCTTAACTTTGAGAAGTGTAGTACAAAACGGGCTTTAACATCGGATTGACCCACTTTTTCAAATCATGGCTTTGTTGGGACATCTAGATTCCATCTGGCAAGGGGTACAGTTAGCTGAGAACTTCCAGCTGCAGTACCTTCATCACCATTTCTGCTCAACATGGGGCATCTCTACTGGGCAATTTTTGCTCTGGAGTCCCCTGCTGAATTGGCTATTCTTTGTCACACACACCCCCCCCCCCACTCCCCACACACATACAATGAACCACTTGAACTATTAATTCCATTTCAGCGTCTGCTTCCCAAAGGATCCAACTGACGGAGTAAGTTACTTAAATGCTCTGAGATTCAATTTCTTCCTCCTTCAAATTACACCGCTACCACGTGCATCATCAGAATCTGAAGAGGCGACACGCAGCAGAATACATAATATACCCTGGCTTGAAGGAGACGATCGCCAAGGTGTTTTGTTCTGTTCTGTTTTGTTTCCTTCACTCAGCTCACTAGTAGGACGTTTCTCTTCACTGGTGTGTAAAAATAAGATGCATCCTTTGCTTTTTTTCACCAGCTATGATATGCCTAGAACAGCATTTAACCACAAGGGGGGTGGGATGCTGGAAATACACAATTGTAGAAGAGTGTTGTCACAGCTCTCACAAGTCTGTGAGCATCTTGAGGGTGGCCTTCGGGTTTCCTAAGCGCTCTGACAAATGTAAATACAGAGAGGAGCACAGAGGAGGAAAACCTAGCCTGGAATGTCATGAAAAGGCTACCTAGGGCGGGAACACTCTCTTTGAGTCTGAAAGAAAGAGTACACATTCAGCAAGCAAAAGAGGAAGGCTTCTGCCAAAAGAGGGCACTGCTCTTGCCAAGTGTCAAAGACCCTGAGAGCGGGGAAAAGTGGGGCAGAGTCAAGGTGTTCCACAGACATTATACAGAAAACTGGGGTAGGGGGAAGAGGTGTCCCAGTAGAGCCACCCCATGAGGGGTTCATGGCAGGGATTACCTGCCCCATAGTATAGACAAGAAAGCTGAGCAGGGCCCAGTGGGGCTAAATACCTGGCCCAGGGTCACAGAGGGGTAGAGTCGCTGAGCCCCCGAGAGACACAGCCAGGTCTGTGATGCTTCCCTACCTGCAAATGTACAGAGACTACCCCCTCCCTGGGAGTTACTGAGTGATCCAGACAAGCCCCAAGCGGGTCTTAATTATGGGGCAGGGAGAGGGACACAGGAAACAACCTCAAAATCAACACTTGAGGCTTTTTCTGAGGAGAAGATTCTCTGTGCTCAACAGTTCAGGGAATGTGAGCTCCTTGGAAGCACAATTTTGGAGAAACAGAAGCCAATGTACACATTCACAGCATTCAGTTCCCCCGAATCAATTATGTTTAAGTGATGTTAAGGGCCTGACAGAGCCACAAAAGAAAGAACAATCTTTAACCTCAAAGTTGAGGCTGATCCTCGTGCCTTAATCTAATGCATTGTGTCTGGCCCTACTTGCAAGCTCAGATCTGGTTCTCATTGCTTTTGTGGATTTAAGTGAAATCCTTCCCATAACTTTAAATTAGGTTTTGTGTTGATGATATTTCTTTTGTTAAAATATGAAAAGAAAAAGAAAAAAAAGAAAAACACCCAAATCCCCCAAATCCAGGCCATCGGTCTAGTGGACACAGGCTGTCCCAACAGATGGAGAGAGCCTTTTCCCCAAGAATGAGGGTGACATCAGTGTGAGTGTGGCACGTGGGGTGTGAAGTGCAGCCCCTTTTAAAAGAGCCAGATGGGCCGAGCTGTTCCCATCCCCTGCTATTGCTTGTTGCTGCACAGAGGCTAATGCAAACCACACGGGCTCAGATGGCTACTACAGGAGGCTGCAGGGACAGACCGCGGGACTGCTGGATCAAAAGCTGGCTTCCGGTGCCAATTATCTAGAAGAAACCACGCCTCGTGCTGGGTGAGAACACAGAGACCAATCTAGCTCGACGTCTCACCTTCGAGAAGGAGAAATGCAGGATGCGATTGGACAGACCACTTGCTCCAAATCAAGGTCAAGTTCGTGGCACAGGCGGAAGAATCCGACCTTCCTGGTGTCCAGACCATCACTCTGCTTTGGCTCAGCTACTCAGAAAGCAATGAAAGGCTTCTGGTTCCAAGTTTTTCTTTCCATTTGGGTGAGAAAAATGAGATACAATTTTGAAAGAAAAGGCTGCTCAGGGAACAGTGAAAAAAAAAAAAAAGAAAAAATCCAAATAGTTCTGGCAGCAATAAGAGCGTTGTGAAATGCATTTCTCGATTTGGCGCGTTACCATCTTCTCTGTGCACGCACCGATGGGTATTTTACCCACGTGCCTGTGTGTAAATACAGACGTGGCTCTGTCTAAAGACACACCTGTCGGTTGCCTCTGCCACGTGCTCTGGGACTGACAGGTATGGCCCCTATCAACAGGGAGACTATCCCCACTTGTACCTAATGTTGAAAGCACGGAAAGAAACATCAAATGTAGGTGTGTTGGTAGAGAGAAAAGACTGTCGAAGTTGAAAAAGCTCTTAGATCACCTAGTTCAGCATGTCCCAAATAATAATCCATGGGAAGGGGATCTGCCATTAGGGAGAGGAAGGGGTCCCGAGGTCCAATAACTTTAGGAAACTTTAATCTCAATCAAACAGGTTTTTTTAACCAGAGGACCTCTCTACTGCCGGGTCGTTACTATGGTAATGTGCACTGAGGATTTCTAGGAAAGGGGTATAAGATCCAAACTCTCCCAGACCTGCATGTCCACTCAACTTCTTTTCATTCTAAGGACAATCTCATGAGACGAATGTTTCTTGGAAAATACCTTTCAAGGTTGACCTTTTCCAATGTCTTAACTTTACAGATGAGAAAAAATAAAAGTCTGAGAGAAAAAGTGAGTTTCCTTAGGTCGCTCTAGTCATCTGAACCAGGACTCCAGCCTAGACCTTCAGGCAGTAACCAAAGGACCAAGTTCCTTTTTTGCTGCTATATCCCTAATGTGTTTTCAATGGAGTTATCAATAAGTAATAAGGCAATGACTAATAAATAACAGCTAAGTGTTTTACCTGCGTTATTTTGCATCTTGATTAAAATCCTACGGGGTAGATACTCTGATTACCAGTTTTACAGACAAGAAAATAGAAATGTAATGCCAGCCACTGACCTTGGGCAATGGTAGTACATGCAAAATGAGTAAATGAATGAATAACACAGGATAAGATACTTTTTACTACAGATATTAATTACTACCACCCCCCACGAATCTTCCCCCAACAGAGGAAGCTATAAAGGGGATGAATAATAAAATATGGTTTCCCTTTGATCATGACAGATCCTTCTCTCAAATGTGAGCTGAAGATCACACTCCAGATGCAATAGCTCTATAGCTCAGTCCCATGACCAACACAGAGATGCTGTGCAGGTCTCGCAACAGAATGTCCTTCTGAGCTTTCTTCATCAAAGCCTGAGAGGTCCCATCCTAGCCATCAGGAAAGCATTAGCCTAGCCCTCCCACACTTCCATTGTCTCTTGAAAGCCGCTCAAGTCTTTTATGCCATCACAGAAATCCCATCTCTTGGGATTTCACATTGTTTCCCATCCTTGCCCTTAATTCTGTGTTCCTTTCTCACAACAGAAAAACCTTATATCTTAAAGTTAGAACTCCTGGGGCTGGGGCCTGGCTCTGGACCTTACATGTTGTGTGACCCTGGACTAATCATTCGAGGGATAAGAGAATCACCATCACCATCACCACCACCACCATCATCATCAAAGTGCTCATTGGTTGACTCTACCTACCGTTAGCAGCTTTAAACTTCACAACAAACCATTGCCGCAGCTGTTATTATTGTCCACACTTTATGAATAAGAAAATGGGACACAGAGAAGCTAAGCTAGGTCTTCAATTCAAAAGCCCGTTGAGGTGCATGGATCGCATGTGTGAGTGTGTGTGAATGAATTCTCTTTTGTTGTCACAAGCCTAGAAAGTAGGTATTATCATCCCCATTATAAAGATGAGGAGACTGAGTCTCCAAGAGATTTAAAAACCTGCTAAACATCATGCCCAGGGCAAATGAGTGGTGGAGACAGAATTGGAACTAAGAGCTATATGTCTGCAAAACGCGAGCTCCTTTGATTGTATGATTCTGAAGTTTCTGAGCCACAATTTCCTCATTTGCACATGAAGGTCATAAAAGTGCCTCCCTCTTGGTGACTGCTGGGAAGCTCGTGGTATGTGAAAGATGTCATAAGCTGTATGCCCCATGATGGGCGCCTATTCCTCATCTTTGTCTATGCAAACCAACAATGAGGAGCCTCTCTGGCAGGCTGCCATTTGCTGACTCTAGGTTCATGTGTTGGCTGCAAGTTAGATTCACTCACCTAATTTTTTAGGGCCTTTTACAATGTATGAGGTCATTTGTCTTTGTTAGAGAAAGAGATTTAGTGATGAATTCACCCTACAGCATAATTAGCCCCAGGCCTGTCGGTCCCTGAGGGAATCCTTCCTATCTTAGCAAAACATAGGCAACCTGAAGCGCAGGGGCATGTCACTCCATAGAGTCTAGCTAATCTAACACAAAATGCGTTGAATCAACAGGTCTTTCTTTATTCCTGCTACCACCAAGAGACTCCATTTCTCCCCAAAGCAAAACAAAGGAGTCTTTTTTTTTCTTTTTTTTTTTTTTTTTACCAGCATTAAGGTTGATTGAACAACGTAAACCCCAACTGCCAACTATTAAGAATGGCTGGATTCTTGGTTTGCATTTCTACAGATGTTCCTTGGGGTTTTTAAAGGAACAAAGGCGTATACTTAGGAAGCGGAAGACACTTGTTATGCTTGCTATGGCTTCTAGAACATGCCCCTACTTGATTTTCAAAAGACTTTCTGAACATAAAGGCTAGGTGGTTGCCAGCCCGCCTCAGAATGACAGAAGGATTTACTCAAAAGAGAGAATTTGCACTTTAATTTTCAATCATGCTTTGTTCCTGCCCACAGAGCAACGAGAGGAAATGTTTGCTCTCCATCCCCAGTGGCTTAGATCATTTGGCTATCATATGACCTTCGGTGATCTAAGTCACCTCTACCCTGGCTTTGCCAAAAAGTTGATTGCTGTTCAATTCTTCCTCTCCAAGGTCGTTCAGCAATAACATGTCTTCTCTCTACTGATTGAAGACAAATAGGGGGGAAAATCCTGTGGCAATCCAACTGGCGGTAGATGTGTGCTGGCTCAGATGGCTTCTGCCCGCGTGTGCTGAGGCCCACGTGCTCTCGTAACAGTCCTCGGAGTCACTGGTTTCGTGTCCACGACGAAGCCAGAAGGAGCATTTGCAGCCAGCTCCAGACCAGAACCTCTCCTCCACTCCCAGGGAAGCAGCAAGGCCAAAACAAGAGGCAGGACTCAGAGATGAGCACACCAGGAGACGCAGCCGGGACCAACAGGTAACAGACTCCAAAGACATCCCTCTTGGTGTTTTAGAAAGACGGCACACGTGTAGAAAGTCGCAGGAACCTTCACGTTGGAGAAAGCAGATTGTTTCCACGGGAAATCCTCACTCTCTCCCACCCGCTCTATCTAGCCAATTCCTATTCACGATTCTGGTCTCAAATCAGACAGCTTCCTCTGGGAATTCTTCTCCAGCTCTCCTGAGAGGAGGGGAGGTGCTTCTCCGATGGGCTCTTTAGCACCCAGTTCTCCCACCCTCGTTACTGTACATTTTATACCCCGTGGCTGTAACGCCCATTTTCCCTATCAGCGGAAGGTTCAGCAAGGCCAGGAGAGATGCTTGCCTCGGTCGTTACTGTGCTTCTAGCTTCAGCTCAGCACATGCCCTGTGTGGAAGGACTTTCTGCCTCAGTATCTCGTTAGTCCATCAAGTGTTTACTGATCCGCTCACCAGGCCGCCTATTCCTCTTGCCAAAATGAGGCAACGTGGTTTTAGCACCACCAGGATTGACCTGACCAGGCCACAGTAGAGGAAAATCATCACATCCATTAATGAGCACTTGTGTCCTTTTATTACTGCCACTTAGGTGCGTCCAGATTGCCTGGACGGGCTCACTGTGCAGAGCGTAAGGCGGCCCTCGCAGCCTGCGTGACAAAGGGCCCGGGTCGGCGCTCACTCGCAATCACCCCAACCCGAGAACGTGCCGCTGATTCGATTTGATTTACAAACACGTTAGAGGACAAGCACAGCGGCTGTCATTTAGCCTTGTTTTAAAAGGCGTGAGTAACTGGCCTTTCTAGGTGCTGTGGTGATTACAGAGGAGGGGGATGAGGCAGCGCTTCCCTGAAGTCTCAGGAAGCCAGGCTCCCACCTTACATCCCGCTCCACCGGGGTTCGCCTTCGGTAGGAACGTTTCTGTTTAGCACTTGGCAAAAGCCTTTGTTTAACTCAACTGTATTCTATTTGGAAAAGGCAAAACAGTTGCACGTGACACTAAATTCCTTTCAGTGAACTGAGTATTTCTTCAGAGATTTAAGTGTTCCCATGTTATAGGGGAAGCAGCAGAGGAAGGCTGCAGAAAGAGCGGAGTGTTTGGAATCAGGTAAATTTGGGATCGAATCTCTTCTCTGTCACTAGGCAGTTTGAGACAATGGAGAAGCGGCTGAGAAGTAGGCAACTGCTTCTCCGTGTTAAAGTGTGAAAAGGGGCATAGGGTTACTTCTCTCACAAAATTAAACTCTCCGCACGTCTAACATCTCATTGGACATACACTTCCCACAGTTGCTGTGCCAGGCACAGAGAAGCCCAGAATCAGTCCTCGTTCTCCGCTTGCTGCTGTTTCCCGCTGGATACAGCCTCTGTCCATCTGCTCCCCTGGCTGACCTTGGAGTCTAACAAGCCCTGCCACCGAAACATACATTTAATGAAGAACACGTCCTGTGATCGCCAAAGTGTAAAAAGTAGGTAAAGAGAAATGATAGCTCCCTCTGCACCTTGAGATCTGCGGGCTCATTGGCCCTGTCTCAGATTGGAGAGAGAGAGAGAGAGGGAGAGGGGGAGAGAGAGAGAGAGAGAGAGAGAGAGAGAGTGTGTGTGTTAGCCACGGCTTTGTAGACGCCACAGGACCCTCTTTGTGGACAGACGTGGGTGGGTGGGTGTGTGTGTGTGGGTGGGGAGAGGGTACTATCTACAGGGTGGAGAGACCCCAAGAGGACTGTTTCCTGGAGAGGTCCTTTGAACCAGCCCACTCTGTAACCAGCGGTGAGAGCTTAGAGCCCCCTGGCGTTCCTTAACCATGTTCCGTGGGGCTGTGAGGCGATAATGGGGCTGGTTGGAGCATCTCTAGGCAGATGCTGCCATCTCCTGGTTAGAGTCACGCTTAGCAAATCCCAGAACGTTCACTGTTCTAGGCTAGAACTGCAAGGACAGCCTCTCAGTGGGCTCTCGGAAGGCACGAAAATACTAGGGAAAAACAAGCTGACTGTCAGCAGAGCCCATCATTCCCTTAAGACATAATCTGGGCCCATCATGCACTACACAAAGCTCTGCCACTGCACTTCTCAAACTGGCCTGTGCTGGTAGTTTTCTTTCTGGTCTCCAAAACATCAATGTTACATAAAGATTTTGTTGTCAGGAGCTAAGCAACTTTACCAGAAGGTAATTTTTTAAACTTCTTCCTACCCTGAAGCACATGATCCAAAGTACTGGGAAATAGCCTGTAACATAACAGGTATTTTTCACATATTAACTCCCTTTCTAGCTGTTTCCCAACACACTACAAACCAACCAAGCTTTTACAGTTCCATCCCAACCACTGCACATATCTGGGGCAGCACACTCATTAGCCGCAGCCTAACCTGCTTGATTACCTCTGCTGACGGAGCTCTCACTACTCAACATGACTGCTGATTCTACTGTTGGACAACGATATTTGTTAGCAAGTCCTCATTTGTCTCACTGGTTCCTTTTTTCGCATATCTGTTCAGATATGCAAAGGGAATTTTAGTATGCAGGTCTCTGTTCATCAGAATAAATATTCTTAGGTTCTTCAGACTTAGCACTCACAACATACATTTCAAAATCTTTAATCACACTTTCCCTGCTTATTTGGATGTGCTTCATTTTGTAATCTCCATCTCAAACTGAATTTATGGGAGTTTATAAAATGCCCTGAGCAGTGCTACATCAGTAGAACCATGATCTCCCTGTTCTGAACAGTAGAGTTGTATCAATGTGTTTAAGGATGCATAAATGTGGTTTTAAAGGGTTAGTAAACATGTTTGCACAATGTCATCCAGATATTTTGCACAGGGACGTCTGCTAATTTTCTATATACTGACCCTGGTCTTTTAGCATATATAAATCATTCACATTCATACCATGACAAGGTTAGTTCTGGCCTGTTTTCAGACTTCCCATATACTTGTCATCCCTCTGCGATTATGACGGTTTAAGGCTCTGGTTTCTGTTTACCATCCTAGAAGTACGGAAAATACTGACTTACATGCTCCTCCTTGGTCACAAAAGTGACTCATTTTATTTTTGTAAATTTTTCATTTATTGATTTTTTAAAATTTTTTTTTTTTTTTTTTTTTTTTTTTTTTTTAAGAGAGAGAGAGGAAAGAAGAGGGAAGGAGAGAAAGGGAGAGAGAGAAACATCGATTTGTTGATCCACTTATTTATGCATTCACTGGTTGCTTCTTGTATGTGCCCTGACTGGGGATCCAACCTGCAACCTTGGCGTGCTAGACAATGCTCCAGCCAACCGAGACACCCAGCCAGGGCCTTGATTCATTTTATTTTAAATGTTTTTTCAAAATAAACTCATTTTTACTGAAATTTATTTAAAAGATTATTTTTTATTACTATCATATGTGAAAATCTAGCAACACTTGTCTTTAGAGGAAAATGCAAAAGTAAATAGAAGGGAAACTAGACAAATACATTATGTTCGAGAAAAATATAGTCGTTTGCCAAAGGTTTTATCAAAAAGGGGGCAATTAGAGGTTTTAGGCATTATTTAAAATAAGAGTGTTTTTTCAGGGGAGCCTGGGGGGTTATTGCTTATTCGGTAGAATTTCTATTTGAGGGGATGAGACAGTTTTGAAAATAGAGAGAGGTGATGATTGCACAACATTGTAAATGCACTTACTACCACTGACTGGTACGCTTAAAATGGTAAATTTTACATCATGTATATTTACTAATAAAATTGCTTCCAAGAAAGTATGTTTCTTTAATCATATTTAACCATTTTGAAAATTTTGAAAGGAGCATAACATTCACCCCATGTGATTCAATGTTATGAAATGAGCCACCGGGACCACACGGATCGAGAGTGATGTGAGTCCCATATCTTGGAGAAACACGGACCTAAGCCACTGATAAAGAATATTGCTCACATTTGGACACATATATTTAGCATTCAAAGCTGGTTTTGAAGATGGACATATAGATGTGCTATCATTCCCATTAACGCACAGACTGGGTATTATAAAACCGCGACCCCTTTAATAAGGAAGCCAGGGAACCTGACGCCTCATTTCACCCTTACAGCAGCATTCACGAAGCCACTCTCTCATTTCTGTTTACAGGTGAGGCTGAGCCTTGGAGCGGGGAACCAGGAGTGGACACCACAGGGGGATTAAGCAGCTAGGTCCTCTCATCAGAGCTCCCACCTCCACGCACGATCAGAAAGGAACAGTTTAGGACAGGAAGCCCTGGGGGTGGTCGCAGAACTGAACGAGGACAGGGACCGGCTAAAACCAGACCCATCCAAGCCGGAGGGAAAACTGATCACAGACCGACCCCAGCGCTCATTATTACCATCACTGTCATGAAAACTGACTCTGCAGGGAGAAGGGGGGCCCAGCGGGGACAAACTCTGTGACACTTCCAGAACGGACCATATTAGGAACAAGACTCCCCTCCCCCACCAACCAGAAGGCGAAGTCAGAATGTGGGGCCACAGACCTCAGAAACGATCCACCCTGGGAAACACACTAAATCCCAAGGACTGACTGTCCGACTGACTGACCCAGTACGCAACTCACTCGAGGGCCGGCCCACGTCCGCTTGGACCTGTCCTTTCGCTTCTCTCACAGCGGCACCCGTGTGTCCTGGCCCCTTTTTTCTACCTGACTAAACTTGCTTGCTTTCTCACTCAGGCTCCTTCTTGAAACCTTTCCTGAACGAGTCAAGGACCTGGAGGTTGGGGATCGCGCCAGCCCCAGCCCCAGCCCCCCTCACGGAACCGGCCTGGTGACAAGGTAACTGGACATTAGAGAGAAAGAGAATTTCTCCTGGGTCACATTTTTTAGTTGTGAGAATCCCAGGCTTGAGCCTGACATTATCTGCCTTCAAAGGCTAGGTTTTGGGTGTGCGTTTTTGTTTTGTTTTTTTTCAATTCCACCACAAGAATAGGCACGAAAGAGTAGAAGAATCTGGAAGCCCTTCCTTGTGGCAGCTCAGTGGTTCCCAAACTTGGTGGGCACAGCTTGTGGATGCTGATACGAACCCCCCTGCTCTGCCTATGTTCACATGGAGAGAAAGGGGGAGTGGCTTACACAAGGCTGCAAGAGCAAATACACATTTTAGAAGACAGATTTAATTCTCCTTGTTGAAAATAAAGGCTTTGCCTGCCTTTTCTTAGAGCATTTACTTTAGAAAACATACCAGCTTTCTCTGTCTCTTTAAAATGTACATAAATCTTTCTAAAAGCTGTGGGCAAAAAGGGGTCCTACAGAAAGTAACCTCACAGTGTGATCTGATCATAAACTCCTAACTGGGCAGGTCCCAGTGGGCAGTGCAGCCCCAGGCCTGTGACTTCCGTAATGGAGAGTTTTTGAAGCCAGCCCCAAGCATTGTCCTTGTGCATCTAGGTTACCACACCTTTGAAATGCCAGAAGTAACCACCCTCCAGAGGGCACAGTTGGGTTAACTATGCCGTAATCCAATCCCCATCCTGCTTTCTCCCACCTTCGGGTAACCTTAGGTCCCCTCCTTAATTTTAAAGGCATGAAACAAACTGTCCCTCTCCAGAGCTTTTGAAGACTTGCTTCCTGGCAACTGTTATCAGTTTTAGTTCAAGCTCATAAAAATTCTCTACAGATTTGGACATTCTTAAGTTGACAAAGCTAAGTAAACCTCTTACCACATTTATGACCCAGGAATTTCTGCCTCAAGAACCTAGGACCCATCTCTTTAAAATGTAATCATTGCCCAGTCTGGCGTGGCTCAGCGGTTGAGCTTCAACCTAGGATCCAGGCGATCGGGGTTCGATTCCCGGTCAGGGCACATGCCCGGGTTACGGGCTCGGTCCCCAGTCGGGGGCGTGCAGGAGGCAGCTGATCAATGACTCTCTCATCATTGATGTTTCTATCTCTCTCTCCCTCTCCCTTTCTCTCTTTGAAATCAATAAAGATATATTTTTTTAAAATAATAATAAAAATAAAATGTAATCATCAAGGAAGAGCGTGCCCCTGCCACCCAGTTTCTGTAGGACAGCAGCCTGACGTAGCAGGTGCCTTGCTCCAAAACTACCTCCTGTCACTTAATTTTCCTTCAGATAAAACCAATTAGCTATCACAGAAGGTCACCCCAATTACCAAATGAACTTAGGAAGACGTGTGTGACAAACAGTGCTGTTGGGTCCGCTCGTGGAGGACCAGTTACTGTCTGTCAGTGGCTGTATCCGCTTGGCTATGAAAAAAGGTGAGATTTCTTTCCGCTTCTTTAGCGGGTTGCCTGGGACGAGCATTACATTCAGTTTCATGGTTGTTCAATAATAACACTGTCTTCCTTCCTTCTACTTCCTGTGCAGAGGTTTTCTGCACTGGCAGGAGACTTTGTTTTAGCTGGATTTCCCCAACAAGGTCATCACACAGTGAACCGGCGCTGAGTCCAAAAAGGACCCGCCTGATTTCTGGCCTGGGACTCTTTCCATTGGCCCCATGGCCTCTTAGGAATAAAGGGGAGCAGATAGGCGACCCCAAAATATGCCCCCATGGTCTATTGATTATTTTGAGATGGTTATTTTTTTATGAAACAGCAGACATGGGAGAAGCTCTGAAAACTGAGTAGAAGGTACCCTTTTGTAAGAGACACATTCATATAATGAAAATGTCCCCCTTGTAAGGGTGCCTGCCTCTCTGTACCGGGAAGAGGGGATGACTAAATCTTTTTATCAATGGAGACATCCAGGACTTAAATCTGCATAACAACCTTACCCTTGTTTGCTGTGCTTTTCTTGGTAACTACCTTTCACTGGCCTTCCCTTCCCCCAATGTACATATTCTTTCCTCTAAGTAGAGATGTCATTGACCGTGGTGGTTTGGGCCACTTGGGGGAGTTCCTCAGTTATCTTGGGTCTGTCCCTTGTAGACAGGAGGTGTACATGTCATTAAACCTCGTTTTGTTTTTCTCCTGTTAATCTGTCTTTCAATAAAAAGGTCGGGGAGAGGGTCTCAGCCAAGAACCTAGAAGGGTAGAAAGAAAATTCTTCCTTCCTTACAAGAGCATACACTTTTATGTTTGCTATTTTTTACTGTTGAGGGGGTTCAGAACAGGCCACCCCAGGATGTGCCACCTTGTCATATGAATTATGTTGAGCTGAACAAAACAGAGCCCCTGCAGGCTCAGAGGAACTTTTACTTTAAAGAGCATTTACTTATCATTACTGTTAGGAAGCAGTAATTTCATTATTTACATTTTATTGTAGAACCCCCCATTGTATCTTTAAGAAACACTGTATCTCTGTAAAGGATTGCGTGTCACAGGAAGCTGAAGGCCTCTCACTGACACAAGCGGCCCTGCCATCCAGCGGGAACTGAGAGGTGACGTTCGTCCTCTTGGACTCTGTAGGGCATCTTAACATTCAGGGGAGTAATCAGCTCTCGGGAGAATTACATCTTCGGCAACGAGGAGTTTTAGAGCCTTTGCAAACTGCTACTGGAGCTTATTATTTATGAACTCTTTGCTCTTTAGAATTGAGAACAGAGCAATTAACTACAATTTCACACCTTCAAAAAAGACTAAGAACGCAGCCTGCCATCTATTGTAAATTCCAAAGTGGTTCTTTCGCTTAAATTTATAGTTCCATTGTGCGGAAATTTCCCTCTCATTCAAAAGAAAGTTTGAAAGTGAACCTTTTATTTTGTTCACTGGAAATGGGCACCACATAGCAATTTTGTTCTTAAGAAAATAATCTTAATAGGCCCCATCGTAAAAATAATAGCAAGGCCAGTATTTAAGAGCATTCTACACGCAGGAGGACCACATCGAGTGGGACAAGATGCCCCTTGGTCCGTTCACTGAGTGGAGATCCAGGTTCTGGAATCTCGCGCCTTGATCACAGTCTGCGTGTTAGTTAGGGAGCCTGAGCCCTCACTCTGGGCCAGGCGCTGTGCTCGGAGCTTCATGGAAACCCTTAATCCCACAGTGGCCACACCACACTCACACCACTGCTCATCTCACATGCACTTGTGTCAGTGAGATTAGGGCAGGTCGCCGAGTCTCAGTCACACAAGTGGGAAGGCGTGGATCTGGCCCCAGCAGCCTGACCAGAGCCCGAGTGCGTCCCTCTCTGTGCGCTGCACTCTACCCAAGTATCAGGTAGATATGAGGAACCCTGAAAGGCTAGCCAAGGTCAATGGCGTTGTACCAAACCACTACTACTCACCACGTCCCACCAGAAGAAAGGACCAGGAGGCTCCTCCTCGATGCCAACAGTAAATAAAATGAAAGAACTCACTTGACTTTCACACTTCAGAGCTGCTCAAAGAAGGAATTAGGATTGAACTTCTCTTCCCTGTTCTTTAGATCTCAATATCATCACCACTTTCTTCCATTCTTACTGTCTCAGGCCCCTGTTGCCTCCTCCTAAAATATTATATTTAATTCCAATACCATCTTTCCTCCTTCAGCCTCCTGCTTAATGAAATTTTTCAGAGTGGTTCTGCTCATGACCACGCTACTGCTCAAGAAACTTCTCAATGGATGCTCATGACGACATGACCAAGTGCCTCCAGCCTGGACCTCCTGTTCCGGTTCCCGACTGCGCTCAACACGTCCCCGACTCCTCTCATCCAAAGGGAACCACCAATTCAACCGTTTCCATGTAATTCCCTTCCCCCCACCTCAACTAAGGACTCCTATCAACATGTACTAAGATCTTGTTGTGTTTGGTGGTCTGTGATAGGACTTGGACAAGTGCAAATATAAACTCTTTGTGGGTCCCGCCCTCAGGTCACAGATATGTAGTAATCAGATGAACTGCGCACACACCAGCTGAAATAAAATAACCCAAAGATCGAGAACTTCGGAGACTTTACTGAATTCAGCTAGAAAGTGTGTATTTAGCTCAGTTATTTTAGTCATGTTAGCAATTGAAGCAAACTCACATGCCTGGTGTGAATACAGTACTAGGCTGGAGGGCCTTAGGGTCATGATGGTGAGCTCTAGAAGGAGTGAAATGAAATGCACCGTGATGTTTCTCCCTTCTATCCTGCCTTCAGTTCTGCACTTATTTTATTTTTCAAATTTGCTCCAAATATATTTTGTCACTTCCTACTATTGGTTACCCAGTTTTCCTGTTCTAGAAAAATTATTTTCTTTCTGCCTATTCAAAATATATTATAATATACTATACTAATCTATCAAAGTTCAGCATGTAGCCCATTTCATTGTAAAATGAACATTCCCTTCTGTGAGGTCCAATTGCTCTCACTGTTCCCCTCAGTCCACACTTCGATCATTATGAGGGATTTAGGGAAGCAATGTGTTTCTTTCATAATCAGATCATGACTACTATACCTGCAATCTTGTCCAGAGTCTAGATCAGGGCCCTGGAGGGCATTTAGAAATATTCTTAAATGAATGAATGAATAAATATCTCATTAATCAAACCCAATCTTTTACCACTAATTATTTATAAAATTTCACCCTGCACTCTTGTTTTTCCTGAGCAAACATTTTAGTTTATTGTAACAGAGTCTTTGTAAAGCACATTTTAGAAAATGAGTCTCAGCCACCAGGATGAGACTCATCACAGTTTCCTTCCATGCACAACATGCCATCACCTAGTCTAGAATGGTAGACAGCCACCCCACTGAAATAAAACAATTTCCTGAAACTGAAATGCAAAGAGCACTAACAATATGTCTCTTTTAAAGAAATGAGTGAAATTGCCAGCTAAACATGTATTCCAATAGATTTTTTACTGTGAAAAATCTCTCTAACATTACTAAAAGACAAAATTCTTTTTTACAATGTTTGTTCTTCTCTAACATTGATGTTTCCCTGATAAATTTGCCTTTTCTTCTAATTAAATAATTAAATATATAATGCTTTTCAGAGTTACCAACATTTATGGCATCATCGAGAATTATTTGAGTCAACTTCCTTTCTAGATGATGGGGAATTTTAAAAACTGGCTCATCTACATCTGGTCATTTTTTTATCAAGATGTAATTGCTTTGCTAAAATCCCACAAATGTAAAAATCTGCTTCCAGTTCTTCTTTTGATTGCCCCAAAAATGGCTACTATTAGAAATAGTAAAAATATCACAGAGTGTGCCAGTGAAAGACTGATAGAACAGAGATTCTTTGACAAAAATATAAGCAACAGGGTGCTGTGATTAAAAACTTAACAAAAAGCCCAATATGTCTAATGACTCTTGCAAAAATAAAAACATACACCTACATTTTCATCATGAGTTGGAACAAAGCACTAAAATGGTTAACAGGTGGTTGAGATCGAAAAAGGAAAACTTAGTATTTATCAAGAAAAATATTACCATGTCAATGGCTTCTCTTTCTTCTTTAGCAAAATAATATCGTCAGATAAAATCTTCTATGGCAATCAGTTGGAACGGGCAGAAATGCCCTGGCCGACTGCGGGGCGGGGTGGAGATGGGCGAGGAGCTGGGCTTCTGGAATCAGGGCCTCTCCCTTGCCCTTCTAGGTTGCCCCCGAAACAATTCCAGTTTCTAAACAGTGTTCTATGGCACGGATAATAGGTGGACTAACCAACAGTGACTGCTGGCCACAAACGACCCTGAGAAGAAAACCCAAGGTGGAAGCATGACTTTAAGGCCCTCCCGATCTGCTTACGCAGCCCCCTCTTGTCCTCTCGCCCCTCTCATCCACGGCGGTGTCGCCCATGCACCTGCTCGCCCCACGGGGCAGATATTGTGGAGATTTTTTTAATATTCACCCAAGGATGTTTTTTTAAATTGATTTTTTAGAGAGAGAGGAAGAGAAAGAGAGAGAAACATCAATTGGTTGAGTCCCGTACGCACACTGACTGGGGATCAGACCTGCAACCTTTTGGTGTACGGAATGGCATTCCAACTGACCGAGCCACCTGGCCAGGGCTGCAATGTGGAAATTTTTATTAACACCTTTCAATTCAGTAAAAGCTTACCGGACGGCGACATGCTCTAAGGTAATATGTTCAAGACCATGGACGGAAATATAAGAACCAGGCACCATATAATCCACTCCATTCGGCCTGAGGCCAGCGCCACTACTTCTTACTGCCCTCTATCACCCCCTGGGAGGGGAAAATGTTCTTTAATCATAATACCTATTATTTAATGCAAACCTACTATGAACTCTCATACACTGTTAGTTGAAAAGCAATGAGAACAGTCACTTTGGGAAACTGTTAGGCCGTAGTATATACTAAAGCTGAGCATATGCATAATCTCTGATCCAGAAACTCCACTCTTGGGGGCGGGGTGTGTGTGTGTGTGTGTGTGTGTGTGTTCAAAGTAAATGCATGGATACAGTCAAAAGGACCTGTCCAAGAATGTTGATATATGCACTGATCATAACAGCCAAAATAATAATAATAACAACAATACGCAAACCAAATGTCCATAAACAGTAGAATAAGTAAATAGATTTCCATTTGTCACATATTCACACAACAGAATACTAACCAATATTGCCTGTGAGGTGCAAACACATTCCTGCTCACACAACAGGGAAAGAGCACCCACTGATGGGAACGCCATGCTGGGGAGAAGCAGCGATGTTTTCAACTGTTTAATTGCATAACCAATTACTAACAGCATTATTTTAGTTTACATGTATTTGTGTTAAAACAACTTGGAAAATTTCAAGTTGAAATTTTCATATTGAAAAATGATGACGAAACATATCTGAGTCTGTGTCCGAGCTGTGAATGAGTCAGGGGCCCGGGGCCCGCGGGGTCTTGTGCGATTCATCACCCAAAGTGCTCCTGCAGCTCACTGATATGGGGACGTTCAGGCTAACACACAGGGCCAGGCACGTGTCGGACATTAGATTACTTCTCCCTGTGTTTCTGTAATCCCCGTGGCAGGCCGCACAGCCATGAGTCCCGTTTATGTTCAACAGGATGAGAGAGGGGGCACCTGCCACCTCTGCCCCTCCCCCCCACCTACCCAGCCAGGGCCCTTCTCTCTGCCTTCATGGGCTGCCTGAGGCCATAACCAGCCAGTGAGCAGGGAAGCCAGCATTTGATCCTAGGAGAAAAGTGGTAAGTCAGGGGAATATCCAGTTTATACTCATTTGTGTGACCCAGAGAGGGTAATGAAGACACTAAGGTTTCCTGGAGGCTGGCCTACGGCAGGTGGCAATATCAGTGGGACAGGGGATCGGAAACCAGGCCTGGGTCAGCTGGCCTGGTGTGAGCCATGGCATTAAAGCCTCTGGGCCTCATCTGTGCACAGGGGATAATAACAGCAACAATGATGAGACCCAGCATTTACTGTGGGCTTACTGTATGCATTCACTGCCACAGTTTTCCTCATCTCTAAAACTGGGACTAACAAGAACAGTGATGAGAACCACTGATTGAGCATGTATTGCATAAAAACCTCTGTTCTAAGAGAAATACACACCTTAGTGTTCCTCATCTGTAGTCTGTGAATAATAGCAACAGTAATAAATTACATGAACCATTTATTAAACACTTAATGGATCGTAAGCCCCTGTGCTAAGTGACTCTCAAGCCTCAGTTTCCCTCACAGGTGGACTGGGAGTAGTGAATCATCATAATAGCTAACATTCACTGAGCCTTTGCTGCGTGCCAGGTCGTTCTCAGAACCCGATTCACACTAGATAGACAAGGCCCAACTCGACAGGGTCCCCAGCAAGTCTTCCGCATCGTCTCCCCTTCCTCTTCACCTCGCTGTGCTCCACAACGCTGGCCTTCTCCAGGTGCTCCCCAGAAACAGCTATGCTCAGTCCCCCTCAGGGCCTTTGCCTGCGCCTTTCCCCAGACACCCACATGACCCACTCCCTCACCTCCCTACTCAGACACCACTTCCTCAGTGAGACCTTCCCTGACCATGCTATTTAAAATCCAGGGCCCACAGTAGTGTCTGCTGCAAAACAGACATCCAGCAAATGCTTGTTTTATCAATATATGCTTATTGCGTGCCCCAGGCCAGCCTCCGGAGCAGCTGACATACTTAACAGACCTGCAAAGTAGGTGAGGGCAGAAACCCCAAGGAGGCCTCAAGAAAAGCACCCCAGATCGAGGGCGCAGCAGCGTAAAGGCTCTAAGATGACAACGTGCTTGGAGAAGGGTGGAAAGCTGGCACCGAACGCGCGAGGGGGACCCCAGGTCTGACAGGTCCAAGAGGTCAGCCAGGAGTGTGTGGGGAAGGCAGGGACTCTGGGATTTCACGCTGAACCACACGAGTCCGACGGGACCTGGTGGTTTTTAACACGTCCCCTCTTGCTCTGGTTGGCAAAACAGGCGGTTCGGGAACCCGAGATTCGGCAGCGGAGACGCCCACTGACTCTTGGAGCTGCTCAGGCACGTTTACAGCCTTGGACTTCGGCGAGGGCCCGCCAAGGGCCCGGGGGCGGAGCCCGGCCGAGGCCCCGCCCAGAGCGCCGAGGCCCCGCCCAGAGCGCCGAGGCCCCGCCCAGAGCGCCGGCCCCGCCCTCCCCGCCCCGAGGGCTCCGGGAGCACAGACTCAGCGGGGAAGCCGAGGGCCGTCTGAAATCACTGCCTTTATTTCTGGGCGGGCCTTGACGTTCGGTGGCGACCAGGCGGGTCCTCCAGGCCTAGGGGGCCGCCAGGGCCCGCTCCACCGGCCGCTCCAGGTCCTCGGGGCGGGCGCTCAGGAGCTCCGGGCCGGCCTGCGGGGCAGAGAGTCGGGGGCGCGCGGCTGCCTTTGCCCGCTCACCGTCACCACCCGGGGGTGCCCTGCTCCCCACAGACCCTCTCTCCGAGGGACTCGGGGGCATCCCCGCCCGCTCTGCTTCCCCTCCGCCCTCCTCGCCTCCATCCCTGGCTCCCGACCTCTCCTGGGCCGGCCCCGTCCTCTGAGGTGCTCTGGGTCTGGGTGGAAACCTGGCCCCCACATTTCTCCAGCTCCCCCTTCAGCCTGCGGAGAAGGGGCAGAGGAGAGAGGAGCAGGAAGGAGAGCAAGAGCGGAGGGGTCGGGGAGGAAGCCGCAGAGGCGCAGCGAGCGAGGCCGAGGCGGGCGCGCGGGGACGGGAGGGCGCCCAGGCTTCTGGGCGGGGGGGGGTGGCTGGGAGGGTGTCGGCGTCCCCTCCCTCGGGGCCCCTGCTCCCCCGCAGGGCCTCCTTCCCCTCTCACCCTCCGCTGGCTGCCGGGGCGCCCCCGACCCCCGGCGGCGAGCGCAGCCTCTGCTCCACCAGCTCCAGCTTGCTCCGCGCCAAGTTCTCTGCAGGAGGGGGGCGGGGGGAGCAGGGTGTCTTGGGCGCCTGGAGCTCCCGGGAGCCAGTCCCACCCCCGAGTCCCTACCCCATGCTGGGGTCCCACCTTCAGTGAGCAGCTGCTCCTTGCTGCTCTGCAGGGCGCGGATCTCCCAGGCCAGTCGCCGCCCCAGCATCTGCGAGGAGAGAAGAGGCCTGTCTGTCCATCTGTACTCCCGGACCCCTCCTCCTTACTTGAATTAAGTCATTCATTCATTCCCTCAACTATTTATTAACAAAACGTGCAGTTTCTGCTGTGGCTGAGTGCTGGTGGAGACACATTTCCCCCCAGTGGCTCCCCATGTCCCCGGGTACCTCTCAAATCTCATGTCCTGCCCACCCTCCAGTTTGCTTTTTCCTCAAATGTTCCAGGCACAGCTCAGCCTGGGGGCCCTGCCATTGGCCTTTCCTTCCGCCAGGAACATCTGCACCCAGACACCTGTGTGGCTCCCTCCCTTAGTTCCTTGTGTCCGCACTCAGGAATCACTTGCTGATGCCTTCCCCAATTGATATTACATGATCTCTCTTACTTTTTAGAGTCTGGGTATGCCTCCCCCTGGCCCCAACCATCCTGGGACGGGCAAACACTTGGCCCTTGGGTTCCCTACTGTCTCCTCCCGCCTGGAATGCTGCGAGATGCATCCAGGGACATTAGTTGAACGAAGGAATACTCTGACCATGGATTTTTCAGGGTCCCCACTTGCCACTGCAAGGTAAGCACACTCTAGGTGAGCAGGAGGGAAGCAGGACCAGCAATGGTTACCGCAACAGTCTGGGCAACCTTGTAGCAGTGGGGGATGGTGAGAGG
This sequence comes from Miniopterus natalensis, assembly GCF_054644295.1. NCBI lineage: Eukaryota > Metazoa > Chordata > Mammalia > Chiroptera > Miniopteridae > Miniopterus > Miniopterus natalensis. Next base: position 21,937,055 of record NC_142098.1, read on the forward strand.
TGGCCAGGTTTAAGGTAAGAGCTGAAAGATTGGCTGGATGGGCAAAAAGAACTGAGTCAAGGACTTCCATGGGGTTGGGCCGGAGCAGTAGGTGAACCTGAACAGCCAGTGGAGATACTAAAATCAGGAGAGGAGGGGCTTTGGTTGGAGGCAATGGCGATGGCTCACCTGGAATTCCCAGAGATCCTTGTGCTGACCCATCAAATCCTCCAGCTGTCCTTCCACATGAGACCTAGGGGCCAACACCCAGGATGAGAGAACACCTGCCAGGACTGACAAACAGCCCAGCGCAGTCTGGGGATTCCTGTGCACAGGCCTTTAAGTCTTTGCCCAGTGCTCCCTCTGCTAGGAGCCCCTTTCTAAGTTTTATCGTCCAAGCCTTGGTTCCAAGAGCTCTCTTCCAACAAACTCTCCCTGACGCCAGCTCCACTCTCACTCCCCACCCAGTACCACGCCAGGGCCTAGACCTGGGGTGACTCCAGTGACTACCCAGCTTCCTCTTTTTACAACTCTTTAATCTGAGAGTTATGGATGGAAATTTGGCCCATGAACTCTGCAACATGTGCTCCCAGGGAAGGGAAAGACAACCTCAATTGTGTTCTCTGAATGATGCCCCCCTCCCTCTTGCAGGAGTGGGATTGGGGGAGGGGGCTGTTCATAACCTTCATCATTCCCCTTTCTTCTGCTGATTGAATGTGAAACTTTATAGGCCTCTGTGGAGAACATCACCCTGTCTATGCTGTCCCCATCAAACCATGAAGTTGGGCCTGAGCAGCAGGTGGACCTGAGCAATGAGCAGAGACATTGAAGCCAGCGAGGAGGGGCTTTGCTTGGAGGAACACTTTGTGAGGGGAGCCGTAGTGTAGTTTCATAGGTTCTAAAGTCCTGCCTTAAAGCCTGAATCTGCTATTCTATTGTGATTCTGGACAAGTTACTTAACCTCTCTGGGTCTCAGTTTACTTATATGTTAAATGGTGGTAATGATGGAAGGGTGACATTCACCATTAACTCATTTAATTGTAATTGTGAGGATTATGTTGATAAACATAAACTGCTTATCAGACTGTGTGTAGTATAGTTAAGCATACACACACTTTAAATATCTGGCATCAGGTTTTCCCGTACAACTGAAACCATGGTGCACCAGGGTGTGACACCTCTGGTCACAAGAACAGTTAAGTGAAGGTTCAAATGATGAAGAGATGGACAGATGGATGGCTGGCTGGACAGTTAACTGGATGGGTGAATGGCTGGCTGAAGGGATGATGGCTGGCTAGAGAAATGACAAGTAGAGGGAGATGGCTGGGTGGAGAAACAAAAGGATTACTAGAAGGGTAGATGGTCTGGGTGGGTGGTTGGGCGAAGAAATGAACAGCTAGATGAACAGATGATTGGAATGATGGAGAGAAGAGTGAATGATTCAGTGGATGGAAGATGATGATAAGGAAGGCTGGAGAGATAATGTCTGGCTCGCTGGCTGAAGGGTTGGATAGTAGGACAGGTATATTGATGGGTAAATGAATAAATGGGTGAGTGGGTAGATGGATCACTAGGGGGCCTAAATGAGCAGACAGATAAACAAATGAATGGATTGCAAAACTGGATAACCAATAGGGGAAGACTTAGAATCTAACACCAGTGGATGAAACTAATAAAGAAACCAGCAAGGAATGATTAAATGAGTGAGTTCATCTTACCACCACTATCAGAGATGCGCATAGACGTCCTTTGTCTAGCTTGTCTATATTATAAAAGGGGGAAATGAGGTATGTGTGTCCAAGATTTATTTTTCCCTAGCTCTTGCTCCTTGGAGCTGGGGAGTAAGGTACGGAAGAGCTGGGCAGGGCCTCTTACCGCTGTGCCTCACTCTCCTTCTTTTCGCAGTGCAGCTCAAGGATCCTCAGTGCTTCTGTGGAGAGGAGCCAGGAGGGCCATGTGAGAGCTCTTGGGAGGTCAGGCTTGGGCAAAGGTGATGGGCACTGACAGGCACTAAGAGGACTTCAGTGTTTAATTCAAGTCAGGTGACAGCCAAGAGAGAGATTTGAGCAGAGAGGGAAGCACCCTGACTTGGGTTTCAGTGGGATTCTTTTGGCTGTTTTAGGGACTGTTGGCTTTGGTGGGATGATGGGTAGAATAATGAAGACAGAGCATCTGGTAAATACCTTGCTTTTTTCTCAAGACCTCCTCTAGGTGCACTTTCTCTCCATTCACTGGAAAACACAGTGTCACTTTGAGCCTCCAAGGAAGGGGCTATATCCTGTGCCCCCACTGCAACTTTATGCAAAAGGCATGCCCAAGGTTACACAGAAGGTCTGGGACAGCCCCAGGAGAGGAGAGGTATGTTCTTGCCACCCTGCACCCATCTCCCACTGGGGGGCTATCCTGACCCAGCTTTTTCCCCTTGGTGTCCACATCCACTGTAAATGCCAAAGAAGTAACAACTCTGAGGAATGAGGTGACTAGAAATAAATGCACCAAGCCAGGTGAAAATAAAGGCTATGAAAAAACAAATCAAGCAGGACAGTGAGAGTGACAGAGAGGAGGTGGTATTCTATTTGCACATGGGACCATCAGGGTAGACCTGTCGGGTGAAGTTTCAGCTAAGAGCTGAAAGGTGACTTGAGACAGCAACAGGTAATCTGGATTACAGAGAATAAGAGCATTGCGGATAGAGGGGCCAGCCTACACAAAGACCCTGAGGTGTGTTCAGGAAAGCCAGCAGTGGTCATAGGATTGCAGGGTTCCCCTTTTGGTCTCACTTACAAGAGTCCAATTCCCTGCGCAGGGCCTCCCAGAGAGCTTGGGCTTCTCCCAATTCCTCACAGGATTCCTTCTTTGCTGGGCCAAAACAAAAGGAAGGCAGCACTGTGTGAATGCAGCCTCTAGCCTTGCTATTGTCCCTCAGGTTGTGATACCACACACTCATCTTTAAACAGCCTGGAGGGGCCTGGGTTTTATAGAGAAGTGGAGGCATCCAAGGTCCATTGCCAGCCTCCGTCCATTTACCTTGCTGAAGCTCATTAATCCGGTTAATCAGGTCTTCTATCTGTGGCTCCAGGCTTCCCTCTGCAGAAGGAAAGAGAGACTGAACCAAACACAGGTGCCTGGCTATCCAAGGTGGATGGGGGAGGGGGGCTGGTACTGTATGTCTGCCGCTGTCATCAACACACATTTATTGTCTGCTGGGTTCTGTAAGAGGCCCTGTGCAGGGCTTGCATTCTGGGTGCAAGAGATGGACAGAAAACAAAGATGTGGTATCAGCGTAGTGGCAGTAACTGCTGCAAAGGGGAGTAAAGTGAAGGGGCTGAAGAGTGAAAGGAGAGAAGGTGCTTCCTGAGGTGTGGAAAGGCCCTGCATGAGGAGAGGGAAGGGAGCCCTGCCATTTTGGGGGGGTGGGAGGGGTGGGGGGAGGACCCATGCCAGGCAGAGGGATGAGTGCATAGTCCCTGCTGAGAGTAAGTGAGGCAGATGCCCAAAGTAATGGCTTAGGGGCTGGTGTGGGAGGTGTGAGTCTATAAGCAATTGGCGAGTAGCAAGAGGCAAGGTGGGGGGGAAATGGGGGTGCAGATCACTCAGGGCCCCCTGGGACATGGTGGAGGCTTCTAGATGTAATCCTGAGCGTGGTGGAAGCCAAGGAAGGCCACCTGCCTGCCCCACCCTGTTAAAAGCCTGGCTAGGCAGTTGTCACTTCTGTCCTGGACTCCAGTATTGGTCTCATTAGAGAAATGGGAAAAATGCTACTTTAATTTTGTAGGTGGCAGCTTTCAAGTTCTCCGGTGACAGGGAGGTCACTGTCTCTTAAGCGGAGTCATCTCTACTTCTCACAGCCTCAGTATCAGCATTTTTTATGGGGAAGCCTTCTTTCTTGTCTTTCTTGGCTTTAAGATCGGTAGCACAGAGCTGGGGCAAAAAGTTTCCCAGCCTTTGCTGGGTCTCACTAACAACCCCAACACTCTGGAGTTAATGAACTCAAGCCCTGCATTTTCTGAGGCCTCCAGCTCCAGCTCCTGTGACTTCTAGGACAGTGGGTGCTTCCAAGGTGCTAATTATGACTGACAAATCCTCGAGGGTCTCTGTTTCACTGGTGGTGGTCAGGGTCACTCTGCATTTCCAGTCCTGCAATTTCTATAATTTTAGCCTAGGCAGGAGCCCCAGTGCACTTCCACAGGTAGCCACAGGGTCAGGGGAAGGGAAGGTTCCCTTTTATTAGGGGCAGACTAATAGACTGCCGAATTTAACCTGAGGATGGGCTGGGGGGTGTCCAACCTCAAACCCAGCCAGCAATCTGCCCCACCCTGATGTAGGCTGTCTCTCAGGCCCCCCTCAACATGCAAGGCAAGGCACAAAGCTATCTGTATTGCTATTTGTATATGAAAAGTGCAGACAACCCGGTTGGGCGTGGCTCAGCAGTTGAGCATCAACTAGGATCCAGATTGGGTTTGATTCCTGGGTGGTTTTCGAGCTCGGTCCCTAGTCAGGGGAGTGCAGGAGGCAGCCAGCCTATCAATGACTCTCTCATCACTGATGTTTCTACCTCTTTCCCTTCCTCTCTCTGAAATCAATAAAGATATATTTCATGAATGTCTGGAAAAACACCCAAGAATTTTAGAAGAGTCACTGCTGTCCTGTGGTCAGGAAAATGAATGACTGGACTGGTGGGTGGGTGGGTGGGGGTGAGTGTATGTGTAACAGCATAGGGTTTTCCATCCCCTTATACTTCTTGAATTTTGAAGCTGTATTTTTGGTTCAAAGAATAAATTGTATTAGAGGGAGAATGTGCCATGGGATAATTTCACAAGGTTGTGAGTTGAGGGAGCTGGGTTTGAGCCACACGCATGACTCAAAACCCCAGGGAAGCCTCAGATACAAGGAGACACACGACCTTTTTGCAGCTTTTTCACCATTGCCAGCAAGTCTTCTGTCTTCAAAGACTTGGTCTGCCCTGTGGAGATGAAAACCAGAATTACAGGATCCAGTGATAGTGAGAGGGGACTGAGGAAAGGTCAGGCTCCCTGGGAAGGGAGGAAGTCCCAGTGGCTTCCGCAGACAGCTCTGGGCTGCACCCAGGATAGGCTGAGGGCCAGGGCGAAGCTTCCAGCTAAGCAGGGCCCCTGCAGGACCCCGTCTCTTGTCCCTGAGGTTTACAGTGTGTGCTAGATGAATCAGGGCCCCTAATGGAGAGCTTCTCCCTAGAGGTCAAAGGACACCACAGATCCCTCAATGAAACTCAGGGGTGAGAGAAGGGGAAGCACTTTTACTGCTGCTGTTCAAAATCAGTATGAAGTTCTAAGCAAAGCAATAAGGCAGAAAGATTTCATATGAATTTCTTTAAAAATCATCATATGCCACACTTTGCATATTCTTAAAGAATTTACAGGTCTAGAAAATAGTAATTAATGACTTCTAACAATAAAAAAAAGAGACAACTGGGTATTATGAGCTTCTTGATGGAAAAACGTAACACCATCTATGAAGGATCCTTCCTAACCAAAAGAAAAGAAATCTTACCAAGGTTTCCATACCTAAATATCAATTCAAAGGAAATACAGGGGGCAGAGAAACATGTTAAATTATATCATGGGGATGTGATCAGTATTATAAGGCTCTGGCAAACTCTACAAGACAATCTTGTTTCTTCAACAAATTACAAAGAAGAAAGGGAAAACTATGATTGAGACTTGAGACATGTGTCAATCAATTGTAATGAATAGACCTAATTTTTTATCTTGATTCAAACACACTTTTCACCATATATACTTCTATATTTTTTAACATGACCCTGTTTTCCTTTTAGAATTATAATAACAACAAAAATAGAAATCAGAAAATATGTTGATACCTTAAACTCTTTTTAAGGCTTTCAGACTTTCTGGTGGTAAATACCCCTCACACAACTCCTCTGGATCAGAAATTCCACTTCTAGGAATCTATCTTAAGGAAATAATTAGGGATGATGGGAGAGATGTTCATTGTTTGTCATCTTAAAAGATGGAAGCAACCTAAAGATGCTTTAGTTGATTATAGCACATTTGTAGGATGAAATTCTTTGCAGCCATTAAAAATTAAGCTATAAACCAGGGGTTCTTAACCTGAACTTATTAAATTTTGTTCAACTATTTGGTGATATGTTCACTTTCTTTACATATTTTTGTCTTGCCTAAAACCTTTTACAAATTAGTATGCATTGATTTAATTTTGCATTTGAATTTTTAAATTACTTATTAAACAAATGTAGAACATGGAGTAAAAAGTAAAAGTCTCCCCTCACCAACAGCCCTGTCCTCAAGTCAATGCCCTTCCCAGTGTAACCACTGCCAACAGTTTGGTGAAGACACTCAGGTCTTTTAATAAAATGTATTTCATGTATTGCTTTAAGTTTTACTTTCTTAGCCAAGTAACATTCTAAAAACATTCAAACACTGCACAAACATGTGAAGTTAAAAATGAAACTTCCCCCCTTCTCTCCTTGGCCCCAAATCTCAGTGCCTTTCTCTGAACTTAATAGCCTGGTTTGTATCTTCTTGAGGCTTTAAACATTTTTAAATACTCGTAATATTTGGAAATTAAACAAAAAATTAAAGCTATTTTAGTAATATGGAGAGGTGTTTGTTACTGTTTTCTTTCTGAATACTTCATTATGAAAATTTCCAAATGCTCACAAAAGTAGGGAGAATACCAAGATGAACTCTGATTTACTCAGCACCCAAACCTGACAATCATTAATATTCATGATGTTTTTCCTGTGCTGAAGTATTTTCAAGCAAGCCCCAGGCTTCATGACATTTCATCCTGATACTTAAGTCTCACTACTTGAAGACATTTTCTTAGATGACTCCAGTCCTATAATCACACCAATACTAACAATCACACTAATCGCTGGATCATTAATATCACCCAGTACCCTGAATGTGTGATTTCCCCTTATTGTCCCCATGTCTTTTATAGCTGTCTTTTGCAACCATTTCTGTGAAAGTTCCAGTTATGTTTTTCCTCTCCCCTGCATTTCCATTCCTAGTCATGGGGTAAGACCATGGCTGATCAGTAAATCTTTTAAATAACCCAACTAACATCTTGATAAAAATGTTTTAAATCCATGTTACAAAACAGCCTATTGCACATGAGCACCTTTTAAACATTTTATTTTGAAATAATTTCAGATGTACATAAAAGTTGTAGAAATAGACCACAATGCTCCTACTTGCCCTTGTATCAGGATTCCCATTTGTGAGTGTTTCTGTACCATAAATTGCAGGCATCATGGCCCATAATTCCTTAATGTTCCAGTGTATGTTTCCTCTATATAAGGGGAATCTACCAGGTAACCACAGTATAACCATCAAAACCAAGATATTAATATTAATCAATATTTATATATGATCCCCGGATGCCATTCAAATATCCCTTCCTCATGTTTTAAAATTACATAGTACTACTTACATTTTCCTGAAAAATAAAACAAAAAAATTACAAAAATGCCTCCACTTTTGCACACTCCAAGATTCAGGTCCCTTATTAAATCATCAGGCCTTTTGTTTTCATATATTTTTCTGTGCAACCCATAAAGGGTTATAGGTGACATTCCCCCTACTTTATTTTGAATATGCAAACTTGCTTTTTTCTCATAAAAATACCTTTCTGGAGTTCATTCTGTGTCAATAAATCATGATCTTATCCTTTTAAAATTAATTTTTAATTCTTTTAAGTTGAAATTTAATTTTTGCTCCTGCTGCTTAATAAAAAATGTCCACCACACAGGCATCCCACAATATGCATGAATATGCCTAAGTTTAGCCATTTCTATGATTGCTCCTTGTGTTTTGCTTCCATCAACATTCTAATGCCTTTTTCAGGTCCATACATCTCTGTATTCTCCCGATTACTAAGCATGGCAACTGAAGGTATGAAACAGCAATTTAGATTCTAAAAATGTTCTGCCAAACTGCCTCTAGCAAAGCCTTTACTGGTCAGCTCTCCCAGTGAGATAAGAGATCGCCTTTCCCCCCAGAGTTATCAATATTAGATATTATCCCTCCCTTTATAAAGCCAGTTTTAATGGCTAGAAATGGTAATTTGATATGCTTTTAAATTTACTCCCTTGCTGATGAAGTCAGTAACTTCACTTGTGACAAATCTGAAAGATTGACACTAAAAGTATCAGTGGCAGCTATCGTGCTTAATAAATGAGATCTACTGGCACCTGTCTCATTTCTGTCTGTCCTGTTGAACGTTGGCATTCAGAGTGTGGCCCTCATCTGAGAGCTCTCCACATTAGGTGCTTCATTACTCACACAATAAACGAAGAAAATTATTGAGCACCTACTACATGCCAAGCAGGCACTGTCTGGGCGTTGGGGAAACAGCAATAAATGGCCCCCAGGAAGCTCATATCCTAGGACAATAAACAAATAATCTCTATTATTGTTGTCTGCATGGACGGGCCGGGAGAGAATGCAATCATGTTTATTAATACAGCCGCTTAAAGGCTGCAGAAAGGGGGTTATAGGTGAAAGGAGGGCATAAAGTGGACAACTGTTGAAACGGTGAGGAGCACACGGACATTCCTTCTCTGCGCTTCGGTACGCTGTGAAAATCCTTACGGTTAAAAACACGCTAGCGGCACGAAGTGCGCCGGGGAGGTTTCCCGTCTGGCCCGCGGTTCCCACCGCCTGCAGGCACTTCTTCCCTCACTAGCGTGGGCGTCATCACCCAAACCCGGAGGGACGCCGTCCGCGGCCGGCCCTTCTCAACCGCGGTCCGAGTCCGCGCGGCGTGAACGGCGAGCGTCAGTATCAAGTATACCGGGAATCACCCAATTTGCGCGAGGCGGCGGCGTGGTTTCTGTGAGAATGCCCACCTGCATCTGCGGCCTGAAGAGATGCATACTGAAGTACTGTTTACCTGAAAATACTAAGCAATTTGTCCAATGAAGCTGACAGGAGTTAATCTAGGTGAGAATATGCATGTTATTAACCTCACTATTGAACAGGACTTTATAAAAGACTAAAATTTTCACTTTTTTTTCCCCCTCGAGTACTGCAATCAGTATTTACTGGAATGGGACGGAGGTTCCCCCTTGTGCCCCGGCCGGGGGGGGGATCAGCTCACCCTCGGCACCTTCACCCTGCTCAGCCTCCCCGGGGCCCGCCAGCCGCTCCGCGCTCACAGGCTCCGGCATCTCCGCCATTTCCCAACGCGGGAACGTGGCGCATGCGCCTTCGACACTTGGGTGGGGAAAAACCAAAACCACGCGAGGGCAGACAGGCTCTCGGCGCGCATGCGTGTAGTGACCCGAGGTGACGCAGAGGCGCGAACCTGCAGCTCCAGTTCAGAGAAAACGGGCAGAACTGGGGTGCGGGCGGGTGGGGGACTCCACGGAGGGCGCTCTCCCCGGGTTGCTCGCGTAGGGCAGGAGAAAAGCTGTCTGTGGCAGTGGCCATTCTCAATTAAGATTTTAGGAGTCCACGCAAAGTCAAGTCTGGGACAAATGTGCATGTGCTATGCGATGGTACACAAGAGTTTCTGAGTCCCTTTTCATTCACAAATCCTCTCTTAACAGCCAGGGAGAGGTGAGTTATCTCCATTTCACAAATGAGCAGAATGAGCCTTAGAAACTAGGTGAGAGTAACTCCTATGTAAAAACCATGGACCTCAGCTGCTGTGTGAAGTCAGGGGCTTTGCTCCTGGTCACACACAGCTAGACTGGAGGCCACCTTTCTCACTAACATTAGCAGCAATCAACATCGATGGGGTCATTTTTGACAGGGTAAAGATGAAGTACATGAGGGCAAAGGAATGTCCTTGTGGGGATTGGTTTAGGCCTTTTCTTTAGTTTTTTTCTTTGTGCAGTTATGCTGCTACCCATCTCTGTTGTGGGCAAGCCCTCAGTTCTTGCCCCACAGCCCAGGGAGAGAGAGATCAGCCACAGACACCACCATTTAACCACCCCACCCTTCCCACCCGTCTCACTTCCAGGGTGGAGACAGAAGGTAAAAGCCAAAGGTGGTCGTTCCCAGCACTGCCCAATTTGGGAGTTCTGCCCCTCAAGGTCCAGTGAACAAGCCGTTATGGGAAGCTTGGTCTGCAGAGGCAGATGAAGCTGCTGGAGGTGTGGAGTACTTGGGTGGGTAACGAATGAAGAGCCGATCCTCCTCTTTCTTCACCCAGCGCAGGAGTTTGGTCACTACCAAGATGGCACCTGTCTTGGTCACCAGGGGGCTGAGACAGGTATAGAGCTCAAATTTGGAAGTCACCTGTGGATTTGAGAGAAGACAGTCAGTTGGGCAGGAGCTGGTTATGCCCAATCCTGTCCATCCAACCCTAGCCCCATGCCTATCTCCTGTTTGGCGGCAGCTCCCACCTGGTGCTGCCTGGTTACTGGTAAACTAATATTATTATGCCAAGGGTGGGCCAGGGGTTCTCAGTTGAGCCAAAGGATCATTTAGATCAAGAGGCTTCAATTGGGTGATGCTGGCTGTACCGTGGACCTCAGTTTGCTTATCTGTAGAATGGGTATAACAACAATGCTTTTTAATGAACAATTGCTGCATACAAGGTCATGTTCTGAACTCCACACACCTATGTCTTTATCATCTGTATTCTGAGTGTAATAAGAGGATTAATTCAATTTAATCCTCACAACTACCTGAGCAGCTTAACGTGACCAGATCACCAGTATCTTTCCACACCACCTCTCACTGATCTCCCCTCACTCCCTATGTCACAGCCACTCTAGCCTCTCCTTGCTATTTCCCCAAACATAAACCAAGCTCACAGCATTTGCACAGTCCTTTCCCTCTGCTGGCTGTACTCTTCCTGCAGATACCCACATGGCCCACTACCTCCCCTCCCACTTAGATGCCTTCTCCTCGGTGAGGCATCTCCTGATCACCCAATTTTAAATCCTGGGCCTACCATATCTTGGCTTTGAAATACCATTCTTCACTAAAGGGTACAAGGGCTACTTGGACAAATGGACTGACACAGAGAAAGTAAAAGATGAGCTTGGGACATCTTGTGCCAGAAAGAAAGTAGTATTCCAACAGTGATGGGGACATGTCAAAATGACACAGGGGCAAATGTGCCTAAATCACAGCTCCCACTGGCTATATCAGAGACAATTTGAGCAACAAAACAGATAATAGACAAGAAAAATAAATGATAGAAAAGGATTTTAGCCCACTGAATTCAAGAAAAATCCATGACACCATACTGATATAAAATTAAAAATTTAACAAACACACACAGGAGTTCTCCGAGACAACAGAATCTCGAACGGTAACTGTAGAAGGAATGATAGGGTTACAAAACCACCATTTGGTAAACACCAAAGTAATAACTGTTGCAGGCAAGAATTATTAATGGATATTAAAATTAGTGAATGAGAGCATAATGAAAAACAGAACACTAAAATAATCACCTCATGCTATTTACTAATCACAAAGGAGAAAAATACTAATTTTAGATAAATCTGATGGATTACTTAACTAAGTGATCAAGGTTAACATCATCAACAATGAAACAAACTGACATCATGGGTCTCCTGATATGATGTACAGGACACAACATCACTTCTGTGATATTCTTTCCAAAAATGCATTACCTCAATTTAATCATGATAAAACATCAGAAAAACCAAAGTTGAGGGACATTCTACAAACTAACTGGCTGGCCCTCTTTAACAGTGCTAAGGTCATGAAAGACAAAAAAGACTGAGGAACTGTTCCAGAATAAATGAGACTAGGGAGACACAATAAATAAATCCAACATGTGATCCTGGACAGAATTCTGGACCAGTAAAAAAACACTAGTGGGACAACTGGTGAAATCTGAATGAAGTCTGTGGATTAGACATTATTATACTGATGTTAATTCCCTGATTTTGATAAGTTACTGTGGTTCTGTTAATATCTGGAGAAACTAGGTGATAAAATTATTTATAGTAATTTTTGTACTACTTTGCAACTCTCTGTAAGTCTAAAATTGCTTGAAAATTAAAGTTTAAAAAAAATTAAAAATACAATAAAGTCCTTGGCCTGCAACAATGCCTGATACACAATAGGCACCCAAGAAATTTTTTAATAAATGTACACTGAATGGCAGAGCCTGGGGAAAGGTGCCATTTCCAATGGGGTCACCTTAACCAAACTCCCAGAATAGCTGACTTTTACTAGACCCATACAAAGTGGGGACAGGAGACCCGGAAAGACCCCAGGGAAGGATATCCCAGGTAAAAAACATAGCATGGGACCAAGCCTGTGGTTTCAAGGAATTCTGGGAAGGGACCGAGGGAGTCAAAACTGAACTAGTGCCTGTAGACACATGGGTGGGCCTAATGGGAAAATGGGAAATCAGCAGGCACAGTGAGGGTTGCTAATGGGGAAACAGCAAACTGAATGATGGGCTGATGAGGTTTGTAGACACTGTGATTGACCCTTAACAGGTTTCAAAGACACATGGGTAATGCAGGAACAGTGTTGAAAGCAAAAGTATACAAAGCCCAGGCAAAGGCATGGTGTGTTTGTTGATGGATGGAGTTTGTTATGACTGGGGGGGGGAGGGATACAATGGACAGAAAAAAGAATTGAAACAGAGCCCTCTACCCAACTCACCCAGGCCAGCAGTGTCTCCTTCTCAGCCACGTGGTAAATGAGGCGCAGAGGCCGGGAAGTACTATGGAGGCGCGCATGCAGGCGGTGGTATAGGTCCGATAGGCGCTGCCGTTCCTCCTCTCTGCTGTACGGGGCCTCTAGCTCTGGGCTGCAGTGATGACAGGGGTAGGGGATAAGGTCAGTCTAAGGCTTTCTAGGTTGGCCCATCTCCCCCCAGTCTAGGGAGCTCAATTAAGTTAGGGGGCTAAGCCTTCCCATTAAACTTGAGGACTGTCCATGGCTAGAGGACCAGCTATCCCATTAAACTATAGGATTCCTTGAGTACGGGGTTGTGGTCTCCATTAGAATAAGGAATTACTTGAAATTAGTAGTTGAGCCTCCCTCATCAGTTAGACGCCCATTCTATTCCATCTTTCTAGAGCATGGCTGGCTTTCTTTCCCAAATCATGTCTAGGATACGCTGAACCTTCCAGTTATATAAGCCTTCCCACCCAGCGAACTGCCCACAGGGTCAGGACCTACCTGGTAAACTGGGGTAGCTGGCGGTGATGGTCGGGGATGTCCAGTGGCTTATAGAGGAAGTGCCGGAGGCGAGGTGCCCCCACAGCCTGCACACTGTAGGAAGGGGCACTGGCTGATGGGGCATTAGAGAAGTTGGCAGCCTCCCCAAGGGTACGCATGGCACCAAGGGTGAGCATGCCGTCTTCCACCAGGCGCCGGCAGTTGGCCATGTCATGGAAGGCCTCGGGGTCGGTGCCAAGCAGCAGCAGACAGACAGGCATGGCGTCCAGGCGGGCCACATAGGCATAGAAGAAACCATCTGGGTTGAAGCGGGGCAGGCACACAGGTGCCCATGCCTCCCCCGCTGCAAAGGCCGGTGCACTGACCCAGTTGAGCAACAATTGCAGGTCGGCTGGGTCCAGCCGGCACTCAGCCAGCACATTCCGCTCCTGGGCTGCTGTCACCAGTTGACCACTCACCGCCAGCACAGAGAGTGCCAGGCCAGGTGCTGTGCAACGTCGGAGCAGTGCACCCAGCGCTTCCCGCAGCGGGCGAGCGAGGGGCACACAGCGCACGGCACCCAGGAGCAGGGCACCTGGGTCCCGCTCCACACTGTCTAGAAGCCGGTCTAGTGTGCGCTCTGAGCCAGCCAGCAGGCGGCGGAGGTCGTAGTTCTGCTTTCGGGCAAAGATGCGGGCCACGCTTGCGCGTGTCAATGTGCTCACGATCTGTGCGTGCACAGCTAGCAGCTCCCCCCGCAACTGGGCTGCTGACTGAGGAGTCCTTGACACAGCCACCAGCAGCAGTGGGCCCTGCTGTAGGAACACCAGCTTGTGGTCCTCTAGGGGAGGGAAGGGATGGGCAGGAGGTAGAGATGAGTCAGTGATGACTGGAGGGGGTCAGGTGAGGCTCTTCCGCCCTTTCCCTGCACTCACACCTCTGGCCCAAGCTTGCACAGGGTCACTCTGCGGACACTTGGACTAGAGTAAGGACAATCTGGGGGAGTTTGAACATTTGTAAAGACATAATGGGATGGTCAAAGGATCAGGTTAGACATACAACATGAAGTGGGGGGAGATGAAGCAAGGACTGACAGGAAGACATCCAACTCAGCCACAAAGCCCTCAACAAAATGCTGTCAGACAAACAAGGAAGTATCCAGCAAGTCACTTACATCCCAGTGAGTTAATCACGCAGAATCCAGAAGGCCAAACTGACAAATGGACACAGCCCCCAGCCCCACCCTTCAGATGCCTGGACAGCCATCCACATACACTCACCCACACCTGGCTGGCTGGACAGTGCAGGAAGTCAGACAGACCTACAGCTACCCAGCCAGCTATATCCATATTCCCAATCACTGCCCCCTGTTCTACATCCTGCCCCTTTGCTCACCAGCATAGATGGCGCGGATGGCATCTCCTGCACTCTGCACGAAGGACACGAGAGCTGTCATCACACCCATGGTAGTGGACAGTGCCTCCACACTACCATACCTCGAGTAGATGGGCTTGCCTGCCTCGCTCAGCACAAACACATGCTTCCGCTTGCTGCGCCAGTCCTCGTCACTGGGGTCTCCGCCCTGAACCCCAGAGCCACTCTCAGGGTCACCCATGGGATTATTCTCAGAGGCTGCAGGATCCCAGAGTCTACAGGTACATGAAGGGGACTCTGACTGGGGCAGTGGTGACAGCAGCAGGCTGGGTGGCTGGTCCTTGGTGTCGGATCCTGAAAGCGAGCCCCTGGTGGGTCATGTCTGTGGACTCACACTAACCCCATGTGCCCAAGGACCCACCGTGTCCCGTGTCCCTCCCCCCCCCCACTCCTAACGCTGACACAGACCTCCAGGTATCTCCTCTGCCACTCAATTACATCCACATGATTCCCTTGAAACCCTGATAATCCAATCTCTCATTGTCATAATTGAACCCTTTATGTCCCCAGAGACCAATTATTCCCCAAAGTGGTCAATGAGCAATGCCCTCAATGACTCCTATTGATTTTCCACAGAATACATTTACACATCCACTTGGGTCTTCAAAGACTTTTCTACTGGTCCTCTAACTCTCCAAATAATCTAACTGACATCCACTGCCTCCCCGCCAATAATCACCATTAACATCCACTAACATCTGGTTCCTTAAAAGACTCCCTCCAACAGCTCGCCTTTGTCTCCTCAACGATGTAAATTCTCTGAGTGCCCACTGGCGCCCATGGATCCTCTTCTCCACCTCGGTGACTTAAATAGCACCCTCTAGCCCCAAGAGACACTGACTTCTAAACAGTCCACCTTGGACCCTAATAACTGACTTTTGGTCAGTCATTGACCTAAACATCCTAAATCCCCAATGTCCTTCTTCGAGCCCAGCTAATTCCCTTTTGGTACCTCACACATCTAAACTCACTCCAGGTCCCCAGCGAACACTCCCTGATGCCCGCTGACTTCCTTTTCACCCCTCGATGATTTACCCCAGTGTGAGTCAACAATGACCTCCTACTGATCACATGCAACCCTGTCGGACCCGACAGGCCCTTTACTAGTTCCTCACTGGCCTCCCCCAGCAGGGACAGCCCCTATAAATTCTTCCCGAGACCCAGGTGAGGAAAAGCCATACCTGTTTCCTCCAGGCCCTCGTCTCCGGAACCCGCGGGGTCCCCGGGAACCCCTCCGCCGTCTCCAGCCTCCTCCCTGGGGAGCCGCGTGGCCTCCAAGTCCTCTGCGTCCCCGGGGGCTGGGGCAGCAGCGTCTCCTCCGGCCTCCATCTGCACATCCCTGTGCGGGAGGGGAGCGGAGGGTGACCGTCAGCAAGAGAAACTCCTTAAAAGCCTTCACTGAGCTTAGCCCTCAGTGCACACGCGTAGGGCTCGTTTCCCACTTGGTTTTCAACAGGAGAAGGCATTTTCAAAGACGACCAAATACTTGCATCCTCCGACACTTGACAAAAAGGAAGGATCTACCGGGCCTCAGGAGATACAGACACATAAACGCCTGTTCTAACCCGGTATCTCAACCGCCCGGGTACCAGTACTTCCCGCAGCCTCGGCTGCAGCCCACTTCCGGGTGCGACGGCCGCCTCGCCACACTTCCGGGTACGAAGGCGCTGCGGCGGAACTGGCGGCGGCGGAGCTAAACGGGTGCCCGCGGGGCCCGACCCTTCTCTCCCGCCGCCCACTGGCCTTCGCTCACCGTTGAGATGGAGCGCACCACTCCCGGAGCTACGTGGGGTCTGGTGGGGAGCCCAGCTAGCGCCCCGTGCGCTCCTTTCCACCCAACCGGCTCCCGCCGCTACCCCAGGCGAGCCGGGCCCGCTTCTACCGCAGGCTGTTGGCGTGAGGGGGCGCGGCTCCCGGTCAGCCAGTCGGGAGTCGGGCGGCAACACTGCCTCCCGTAGGGCCCAATCGAAGAGAGCCGGCTTCCCTCCGGCCGCATCCGCCCCGTTCTCTACCAATACTGTGCGTTGGCTTGCGATTGCGCTCGCCCGTTCCTTGACTGACAATCTCCCCGACCCAATCGAAGGCTCGAGCCAAGTCCTCTTTTCACTCGAGGACGTTCACAGCCTAAATAATATAGGTACCCGCGCCCGACCAATAGACGTGCTCTCCTCAAAGTGAGGCGACTGCATCCTCTGTCATCCAGTAGGAAAGGCTGAGGGATGAGGGTGAAGCCTGGGCGACACCGAGTGCTTGACGGACAGCCGCCCCTGCCAATGGGAGTGCCGTGCGCAACCTGGCCGGCCTATGGAACTCGGCTGCTAAAGCGGGAGGCGGACCTAAGAAGTATTAGTCTCTCCGTATTCGGCCGGGCTAGGGCGCCGCGGACTCTGGAAGAAGGGAAGC